>NW_026991710.1:64009412-64558635 GCF_029215605.1 Mirounga angustirostris
CTTATGCTTTCTATTTTAAATGATTTTCCTTTTTTTTCATACCCATTCATGACAATTCTCTAAAGTCCAGGGTATAACATTTCTCTATCATGAAGCATTTCCTATTCACTTCATTTCAGATGATCTTTCTCCTTTGAATTCCTAAAGTGATGTTTTTTCCAAAGCATTGTCTATGGATAGTCTGCATCAGAATCACCAGTATTAAGATTAACTCAATTAAATTAAAATTTCAAAAATCCAGACCAGCCTTCAAAACTATTGAAATTCAAAATTTAATAACCATTATCAAAGTACTTTTTTTGACTTATGCTTTAATTATATATTCTCTGGAGAAATCTCTTATAGGGTTGTTATTTCTTCCATTTTTATGTAGTTGCCCTATTCCTGGGACTTATTTTTTTGTTTTTTCTTCTACTAGGTTAGTATCTGTTTTTGTATTTACTTATTTATTTTTATTTATATATTATTGATTTGTGTTATTTCTTCCACTAGGGAAGGCCTCTCTGAAATGGTGATGGTTCAAGATGGGTTTGCTCAAATGACTAAAAGAAGGTCACCAATTCTGGGATGCAGTAAAAAGAGTCCAAATAAAGTAGGACTTTTTAAACCTGGATAAGGAGTTTGAATTTTATTCCGAGTATAGGGGAAGCCATTGGCTAAGGAGTGACATGATTTCATTTGTACTTTTAATGGATCAATAAAGCTGCTTTATGGAGTACAGACCATGATGTGACAAGAGTGCACCAAGGGCAACAGGTTGGAGGCGAATCTAGGCGAGCAGCAGGGGTGGCTTAGACTACAAAGAAGTAAAAATGGAGATAAAATCAAATGCATTCAAAGTCTGCTTCATAGATAAATTAACAAACTAACAGGGCTTTTCAACTGAGAGATTGGTTGTGGGGTTGAAAAAGTGCAAAAGGGTAGCTAGCTGATATAGTTTTGGCTGCTAAATATGTAAACACAGTATTTTAACACAGTGCCATAATTGCTACAAAGCTAATGTGTACAAAATTCAACAGACATATACAGGGACACGTACCTAAGATTACCTGAAAGAATCAAAGAATGCTACACAAAGAGATTTAAAGGATGAATATATTCCAGTACTGAGTAAAGATGAAGAGTTCGACTTTAAACTTGCATGTCACCATTTACTAGTTGAACTTCTGCCCTCACCTCCCTACTTACATCTGCTCCTTTCCTTATGTTTCTGATACTAAGTAGTAATAACCATCACAATTTAATCACCAAAGTTATATCCTACATGGTAGCGCCCACATACACAAAATGTCTAGAGTAAATATCATCAATAATGAGAAAACTTTAGAAGCATTCCTTTCAAAACAAGAAATGGTAAGGATGGCCACTATTACCTGTTGTATTCAATATTCTCCTGAGGTTTTGTCTAATACGGTAAGGTAAGAAAAAGAAATTGAAGATACAAGGATTGGAAAGACATTTACATTTTTTTTTCAGATAAAATTGATTTTAAAAAGTGATTGAAAATCCAAAGAATCTAAACACAACTTCCTAGACAAATTTTTAGGCATAAGAGGAGTTTAGTAACCGGCCTATACCGGCAACAAATAGAAAATGTAGTGAGAAGGAAAGCATTTATAGTAAGAATAAACAGGGCGCCTGGGTGGCTCAGTCGTTAAGCGTCTGCCTTCGGCTCAGGTTGTGACCTCAGGGTCCTGGGATCGAGCCCCGCATGGGGCTCCCTGCTCCGCGGGAAGCCTGCTTCTCCCTCTCCCTCTCCCACTCCCCCTGCTTGTGTTCCCTCTCTCTCTGTCAAATAAATAAAATCTTTAAAATATATATATAATAAGAATAAACATTTAAGGTGCTTAATGTTTACTTAAGGTACTAACGAAAATACATGAGACCTGTATGCAGAATATTATGAAACTTTTGTGGATGACATTATAAGATAAAATAGTAAATGAAGAGATATCCCCAATTCATGTTAGGTAAACTCAAAATCACAAAAAGCTGTCAGTGTTCCCCAAATTAAGGTATAGATTCACTGTAATTACAATGAAATGTGGAAAGAATTTTCCATAAAATTTGACAAACTAAATGAACAATAGGCCAATAATAACCAGAATATTCCTGAAAAGAAAAATCAATATATTCCTGAAAAGAAAAATCAATATATTCCTGAAAAGGAAAATCAAGGTGGGAAAATAGAAATGAATTAATCTGTAAAATGGCACTCTAGTCCTCAAAGTCTGTTATGCAGCCATCTATTACAAAATCTGAATTATAAACTTTACACACATTTATTTGGAATCCCTATCCATCAAGTCTTCTAAGTAACAATGAAAATAACCAAATTCACAAACACATGTCTAATGAGAACCGAATTCACAAACACATATCTGATGAAAGAATAGACCCCTTTCACAAGTAATTTATGATATTTGTGAGTTTTCACTGCTCTTTTACAGGTGACTATATGTTTTTATACACTGTCATAAAAAAACCATAAGCTTTAGAAGGACACTTCAGTTTGTTTATTCTGCTTGCTTTCTGAATTTTTTTTCTAATTAATTGTTTTCTATGTTGAGATCATTGTATTTCATATCACTTGTAAGAAAGAATGGTTTCTTCCAGTGATAACAACTAGCAACACTGTAATATAATATCACAACCAGGGTATTGACATTGATACAGTCAAGATTCAGAACGTTTCCATCACAAGGATCCCTTGTTTTACATTGTAGCCTTTTTACAGTCACAAACACTTCTTCCCACACTACCTGCTTCTTTATCCCAGACAACCACTAATCTTTTATCCATTTCTATACTTTTATCATCTCAAGAATGTTATATAAATGGAATCACATAGTCTATAACTCTTTGTGATTGGCTTTTTTTATTCAACACAATTCTCTGGAAGATTCCTGCAGGTTGTTGCATACATCAATAATTTATTTCTTTTTATTGCTAAATAGTATTCCAGGGCATGGGTGTACCACAGTTTGTTTAGCCATTTATCCATTGAATAACATCTGAGTTGTTTCTATTATTTTTCTATTACAAATAAAGGTGCCATCAACATTTGTTTATAGGTTTTTATGTAAACATAAGTCTTCATTTCTCTGAAGTAAATGCCAAGGAGTACAACTGTTGGGCCATATGGTATTTGCGTGTCTACTTATTTCTGACCTGCATGTTTTTGATGAAAAATCCTCTGTCATTCTAATTGTTTTTACCCTAATGGTAAGGTGACATTTCTCTCTCATGGCCTTCAAGATTTTTTTCTTTCTGTTTAATTTTCAGAATTTTATTTTATTTTATTTTTGAAGATTTTATTTATTTATTTGACAGAAAGCGAGACAGCGAGAGAGGGTACACAAGCAGGGAAGTGGGAGAGGGAGAAGCAGGCCTCCCACTGAGCAGGGAGCCCGATGCAGGGCTCGATCCCAAGACCCTGGGATCATGACCCGAGCTAAAGGCAGACGCTTAATGACTGAGCCACATAGGCGCCCCTAATTTTCAGAATTTTAATTATGGTGTGTCTCTGTATTTCTTTGGGTTTATCCTGTTTGTATTTCACTCAACCTTTTGAATCTGTAGATATATATGTCTTGTCAGTTTGGGAAGTTTTCAGCCATTATCTCTTCATATCTTTTTTCCATTCTGTTCTCATTTTCCTTTCCTTCCAAGACTCTCCCAACATTGGGGCACCTGGGTGGCTCAGTTGGTTAAGTGTCCCACTCTTGGTTTTGGCTCAGGCCATGACCTACAGGGTCATGGGGTCTGCTTAAGATTCTCTTTCTCCCGCCCTCTGCCCCTCCCCCACCTCTAAAAAAAAGACTCTTATGACATGAATGTTAGATGTTTTGTTATAGTCCTACAGGTCCCTGAGTTTCTATTGATATTTGTTTTCCAGTCTATTTTCTTTCTGTTGTTCACATCAGGTAACTTCTCTTGTTGTACCTTCCAGCAGAGGAAATAAGTGTTTCTGAGTATAATGTGAAAGTAAAACAATAGGATTTCCTGTCAAACTGGACATGGGATGCTAGATAAAGGCAGGAGTTGAGGGAAATGCCAACAATTTCTATCTGAGCAACTTCAAAGATAGAAATGGGGAAAGCAACAAATGTAGTAGAATTAGATTGTGTGTGTTTGTGCGCGCGCACGCACGTGCGTATGTATGTGAATAGGTAGGTTGGAAGTGAGAGATTGGATAGTGTTTAAAGCCATGAGGCCAAATGAAGTTGTGAAGACAAATGGACCAAGGACATTTTAACAAAAAGAGGTTAGGGAAATAATACAGAACTTATTAAAGAAAGCTGAGAAGGAATGGCCAGTGAAGTAATAGGAAGGCTGGGAAAGTGTGGGGTCTTGGAACTGATGAGAGGAAAGTGTTTCAAGGAAAGAGATATAATGCATTGGGTTAAATCTTGCCAAGAGGTCAAAAAGAATTGAATATTCGATATTGCAATATCAAGGTATTACTAGTAATGTTGACAAGAGGAGTTTCAATGATATAGTGGGGCAAAAGCTTGGTTGGTAGGCTTCGGAGAGAATAAGAGAAGAATTCTAGACTTCAAGTATGGGCAACTTTTACTCCTGATGTGATCTCTTTATCAGCCATGTTATGTGGCAGAAATCATAATAATTACTAACATCTGACCAAAAAATCATAAAGAAATAATTAAGCTTTAAAAAATCATTTCTGTATCTGTGATTGTGTATCCTTTCTCATTCATAGATTTTTCTCTCATTGTTGCCCTGGAGCTAATTCTTTCATAATCTTTTTCAAAGTACCATGTTTTGGACTTATTTATTCTTTCTCTTATTTCTTGATTTTCAATTTAAATAATTGAGCCTTTATCTTTAATAATTCCACCTTTCTAGTTTCTTTTAAGACATTTTTTTTTAAGTAGGCTCCACGCCCAGTGTGGAGCCCAACACAGGGCATGAAATCATGACCCTGAGATCAGGACCTGTGCGAGATCAAGAGTCAGAAGCTTAATCAACTGAGCCACCCAGGCACCTCTTCTTTTAACACATTTTGTAGTTATTTTTCTAACTTCTTTCTTTTGCCATGCAACTTTAATAACAAAGGTATAAATATTTCTATGAGCATAATTTTTCCATTACCATAGTTCTCATATTGTTTTTTCTTTATATCTGGATTTGAATTTTCTTTTTATTTTCTCTTTGATTTAAATATATTTCTTAATTTCTATGCAGGGAAGACTTTTTTCACTGTTTAATTTTTAATTTATTTTTTAAAATTATATATCTATATATTTAGGTTTATTTGTTTTTTTAGTAATGTGGGGCTGGAACTCACAACTGTGAGATCATGAGTCACATTCTCTTCCAACTGAGCCAGATAGATACCCCTGTTTAATTTTTAATTTCTACTTTTATTAAATTATGACCAAACAGTGGCCTGTATAATTTCTATTTTTAAAATTTCTATTTTAAAAATATTTGTAGATAACAATATGATTAATACAAATATCAACAGTGACCATTTTCTACTTCATTTCATGTATTGAATTTTTAGTTTTAAGATTTTTTTTAAGCCTCAGGAAATTATGCGCGTGTGTAGGGGTGTATGTGTGTGTGTGTGTAGGTGTGAGTGTGTGCTGCACTCAATTCTCCTTGACTTCTCTTGCTGTATTTTTTATTAAAAAAAATAAATAAATAAAATAAATTTAAAAACTCGTGTATTTCTCTGTGTCCCCAAACTGTTCTGTTTCACTGGAACTGACACTGATTATTTGGACTATTTTTCCTCTCTCTGACTAGTGAACCACTTAGGAATTTTGTTATTTTTCTTTATTGGATTAATGGGGTTTACTTCTCTTTTTTAAAGTATCCTAAAAGTCATGAATATCACAGGAGGTCTCTAACTTGATAAACTTGTGTTGTGGAAGTTAACAGGCTGTCAGCCCCTGCTGTGGCCCCTGGAAAGGGACCATGGATGGGGGCACAGCAAGAAAGAGGGAAGGAGCTCATCACTAGCTCCTTATTCTCTCCAACAGGACCTCAAAAGAGCCTTCAGGACCCACTCCCAGACCCCAGGTCCCAGAGCCAGAGAGACAAAAGAGCTGGAAGGCAGAAGTAAAGGGAAAAGGGATTTCATTTAGATTACCTTTCCTAACAATCACCTGCCCATGGGTGTTGTCTCAGCTTATGGTGTTTTCCAGATCTTACTTCAATACTGAAATACATGAATAACTATTTTATGAGTCACTTAAAAAAACTGCGTCAGAGGAGATGTGCTTTAGCAGTAATGACATTTTTAAATAAAAATAATATATTTCCACTTGATTATTTGTTTTTTGGGTGTTGAGTTTGAGAAGTTCTTTATAGATCTTGGTTACCAGCCCTTTATCTGTAGTGTCATTTGCAAATATCTTCTCCCATTCTGTGGGTTGCCTCTTTGTTTTGTTGACTGTTTCCTTTGCTGTGCAGAAGCTTTTTATCTTGATGAAGTCCCAAAAGTTCATTTTTGCTTTTGTTTCACTAGCCTTTGGAGATGAATCTTGAAAGAAGTTGCTGTGGCCGATGTCAAAGAGGTTACTGCCTATGTTCTCTTCTAGGATTTTGATGGATTCCTGTCTCACATTGAGGTCTTTCATCCATTTTGAGTAACAAATAATCAAGTCAAAAAATGAGCAGAAGACATGAACAGACACTTCTCCAATGAAGACATACAACTGGCTAACAGACACATGGAAAAATATTCATCATCATTAGCCATCAGGGAAATTCAAATTAAAACCACATTGAGATACCACCTTACACCAGTTAGAATGGCAAAAATTGACAGGGCGAAAAACAACAAATGTTGGAGAGATGGAAACCCTCTTACACTGTTGGTGGGAATGCAAGTTGGTACAGCCACTTTGGAAAACAGTGTGGAGGTTCCTCAAAAATTTAAAAATAGAGCTACCCTATGACCCAGCAATTGCACTACTGGGTATTTACCCCAAAGACACAGATGTAGTGAAAAGAAGGGCCATATGCACCCCAATGTTCATAGCAGCAATGTCCTCAATAGCCAAACTGTGGAAAGAGCTGAAATGTCCTTCAACAGATGAATGGATAAAGAAGATGTGTTCCGTATATACAATGGAATATTACTCAGCCATCTGAAAGGATGAATACCCAACTTTTACATCAACATGGATGAGACTGGAGGAGATTATGCTAAGTGAAATAAGTCAAGCAGAGAAAGTCAATTATCATATGGTTTCACTTATTTGTGGAACATAAGGAATAGCATGGAGGACATTAAGAAAAGGAAGGGAAAAATCAAGGGGGGGAAATCGGAGGGAGAGATGAACCATGAGAGACTATGGATTCTGAGAAACAAACTGAGGGTTTTAGAGGGGGGGGTGGGGGGATGGGTTAACCCGGTGATGGGTATTAAGGGGGGCACATACTGCATGGAGCACTGGGTGTTATACGAAAACAATGAATCATGGATCACCACATCAGAAACCAATGATGTATTGTATGGTGACTAACATAACATAATAAAATAAAATTTAAAAAAATAATAATAGTATATTTGCAAACACAATATTTGATATAAGCTTAACTTTGGAAGTCCAAACTCTGAGCAGTGGCCCAAATAGAATTTAAAGAGGAATTCTGAGATTATATTAATCAATAGCACCATTTGTGAAATTTATTCAGTATATCATTTTTAGAAAACTATTGCAGAAAAGAAGTTGAAATGAGAAATAGAAAAATCTACTATAGTATTTCATAATGCAGTTATTGTATTAGGATAAGACATTTAAAATAGAATGTATATTATCTTGTAATAAAACAGGGAATCACAAATCTTTCTAGCCCACAGAGATTCACTGATTATCTCATGGTAAATTTCTGATAAGTTGTTGGAATTAAAATAAGTTACTCATTATTCTTTTATGAAAAGTAAAGTATTCCAAATTTACTAAACTTCTTTATGATGGCAAGTGGCTGACAGGAGTATCTACCTAACAGATATTTGAGGAAAAATATTAGTAGGTCCCTCCAAGGTAAAGGTAACACTTTAATAATAAGTGAGGAAGTAGCTTGGACTATGGAGAGGGCATCTTTAAAACTGATATTTGGAAATTTTTTCATTATTAAGCAGCATTTTCAGCTCTCCCAAGCAAATAAATCTATGTAAGATTTTTATTTGTTATTTTATTTTATTTTTTTAAAGATTTTATTTATTTATTTGACAGAGAGAGCACAGGCAGGGGAAGCGGGAGAGGGAGAAGCAGGCCCCCACTGAGCAAGGACCCCGATACGGGGCTCAATCCCAGGACTGTGGGATCATGACCTGAGCTGTTGGCAGATGCTTAACTGACTGAGCTACCCAGGCATCCCTATGTAAGATTTTTAAACCTGTGCATGCTAAAATCTTGAAAATAAAACTTTCAGTGTATTGAAGAAATTTGTTAAAATTAATGTACTAATTTCTTATTAGTTTGCAAGGAATACTGTTTGGCATCAGGGAAGGAGGAAAAGTATTAGTCAAATTTTAAGAAAAATAGTTTTGCTTAATTGGGGGGGTTGAAATTTTTTAAATGAGTATCATAATTTATTAATCACAGCCAACAATGTCCTCCTGTTTGGCTCACTATATTTCTATAAAGTATCTTTTCAACTATGGTAGTTATAACCAAATGTGGAAATAAACTACACTTAGAACCAGATCCTTAAATTGCTATTTATAAGGGTTAAGCCAGATTTGTAAGGCATATTTAGTCACATTGATCACATGGCTGTCAGTCCTTGAGTCCCTTTAATCTAAAATAAAATGCTAGTGCAAGAGGGCTTTCAAATTAAGAATGAATAAAATTAAAATTTTCTTTAAAACTTTATTCTTGCTTTACCTGTTTTTAATTTTTATCCTTGAGTATACTTTACAGTGTCTATATTATTCTAATAAGTCATAAAGCAATAAATAAATATATACTGGGAGTCTATATTCAAAATATTGATGAGTGCATTATTAGAAAGTGTAAAGGACATTGCAATAAAGAGAGTATAAGGGCACACAAATATTTGTAGCAAATGAAAGGCAAATGGGACACAGTCTAAAGTTTTCTGTGTGCTACACCTAAAGCATGATACTTACAATGTAAGTCGGTGGAAAATAAATGAACAAGATTCCTGGCCTTCTCAAGAGGTTACTTATTCCCTAAAATGCTTTTCACATATTTTTTGTACTAATTAGAATATGACTGCTAGGACTGATTTCCCATTATAACCAAGACAATATTGCTGGCAGAACATAGGGAGATTTTGTTGGCCTTCTAACGTTCTCCCCATGCTCCATAGGATTTAGGTATATTTCAGATTAACACTATTTCAAGACTGGGGCGCCTGGGTGGCTCAGTTGGTTAAGCGACTGCCTTCGGCTCAGGTCATGATCCTGGAGTCCCTGGATCGAGTCCCGCATCGGGCTCCCTGCTCGGCAGGGAGTCTGCTTCTCCCTCTGACCCTCCCCCATCTCGTGCTCTCTCTCTCTCTGTCTCATTCTCTCTCTCAAATAAATAAATAAAATCTTAAAAAAAAAAAAAAAACTATTTCAAGACAGAAGTGTTTGCAAAAATGTGTAGTTCCCAAAATCACAGTAACCCCAAATCTTAACCTTCCTTTTCCAATCCTACCCTATTCTGTCCTTTCCAATCACATGCCAGTACTGGGGGGGGGGGGGGCGGAAAGGGAAACTATTCTGAGTAGATATTTTCAATAGGCCATAACTGAATGTCAGGGCAATTCTAGGCCAAATATCAGAAATCCCAAATATGTGTTCTTTATCTTTTGCAACTCTATTTTTATTTCTGGGAGAAATACATTTGAGTCCCAGCAATGCTTGTTTAGCAGAGATATTCTCTTGCAATTAACTGAGAATGAAAGGAACAAAGGGAAGTCAATTACAGCTGTCTGGTCATTTGGAACTGCCCAGCATTAACTGTCAGTTAATGGGAGAGGCTAGTAACTTTTCCTTCCTCAGATCTTCTTATAATTAATATGGTTATTAATATTATACCTTACAGACAGAAATCAATAAATCACTGACAAGAAAGACACTGCCTAAGATGCATGTGAAATTTAGTTCTTCTCTAGCTCAAAAACACCCAAACCGACATTTGTAGACAGTGCACATATACTTCTGCATAGACACACACACACACACACGGAGAAAGAACTAGTTCAATGTTTTCACAGCTATAGTCAGGAAAGATAATTTTTTAAAACAGATGATCAGTCCTTTTAAGCACTGTTTGCAGCCTCCACAGAAGATACTGCTGTAGGGTATGTAAGGAGGCATTAACTTTTACAGAGCTATGCATCCCCCTCTGCACCATCTCCTCTTAGCCAGTTGCCTGAGTGTGGAACATCTGTGTTTATTTTGCATGACGAAGTTGTTCCTTGGCTTTGCCAAAATGAGCTTTGATGTGGGACTTTGAGTCTGTGGATTTTCCATAGGGTAGTGATAAAGCTCCAGTGGCAGGACATTGTTTTTGTATATAATGCATATTAGATGAAGTCATCCATATTTAATGACAAGTGTGCTATATTTTTAATCTTTATAGCTTTAATGTGTGTAAGAGGTTTTAATAATTGGTGCTGGGATGATGGTAACTTCCCAGAAATGCTCAGCACAACTGCTCCGGTTCTCAGCCCACAGTGTGCACAGGTTGTAAATTATAAAACTTGATTAGTGATAGACTTGGCAATATCTCTTGTCTTTTGAAGATGCCAATCTGTAGCATCATGGGTACAAAATATTTCCATTCACACTTTTAATATTCACCTAAATAGCCTACATGAAAAACCCCAGAAGAAAAATGATGAGCTATTCAGGGAAATGAAATTATTCTCCTAAAGAATTTCTTAAATTTCTAATCCTATTGGCAGAGATATTTAGAATTCTGCATGCAAAAACTAAGCATGTTCACTTCAGTAATTATTCGTTTAGGGTTATAATATTTCTGCTTATGACAGCAGAGTTTTAAATATTATAGATATAAATTCCATAATGTTTCTTAAAAAAAGACTTTGTGAAGAAATCATATATTCACAATGACTAACGGGTTGCAATTAAAAATGTCAAGAATCTAACAAGTTTAATCACTTTCATTTTCAACAGTATCAATTTTTTCTTGCTTGAACTTTTTTTGTACTGCTTTTGTCCAAATTTTCTGCTCCTCAGTCCAGCAATCGTCCACTAATGCTCAAAGACAAGATCAATCAACCAATGAGTATTTGCTGAATCTTTACTTCAAGGCAATAAAGAATATCACTGGAGACCCCAGACCCTATCCTCCACCCACAGCAAGACAACTATCACCCTTCCCATCCTCATATCTATCACAGCAGAATACTGGGGATTTACTTTCTGCTGAACCAAAGGGACCCTGGACATAGTACCACCCAGCTCAACAGAGGGTAGAGAGGCTATAGTGAAAATATAGTTATATGAAAGTTCACATATGAAAAATGAGACTCCCCCACCCCCACAGCCCAATGTCTCAAAGAACCCCAAATTGCCAAAATAATCTAGAGCAGAAAAAGCAAACAGAGAGAGCTCACGCACCCTGTTTTTAAAACATATTATGAAGCAATAGCAATCAAAATTGAATGGTACTGACGTGAAGACTGACAAATACGCCAATGGAACAGAATAGAAAGCCCTGAAGTAGACCTTTATCTATATGGCCAAATGATCTTTGACAAGGATGTCAAGGCTACACAATGTGTAAAGAATAGTTTCTTCAACAAATGGTGGTGGGAAAACTGGATACCTACAAGCAAAAGAAAAAATTTGGACCCTTACTTCACGCCATATACAAAAATTAATTCAAAATAGACTGAAGCTCTAAATGTAATATCTGAAACTATGAAACTCCTAGAATAAAACATAGAGCAAAATTTCATGACAGCAGATTTGGCATTATCTTGGATATGATACCAAAAGCACAGTCAACAAAAGCAAACATAGACAAAAGGACTACAACAAACTTAAAAACTTCTGCACAGGAAAGAAAACAAAGTTAAAAAGCAACTTATGGAATGAAAGAAAATATTTTCAAACCATATATCTGGTAAGGGATTAATATCCAGAATACATGCACCCTTACATTTATTGCAGCATTATTTATAATAGCCAGGATATGGAAGCAACCTAAATGTTCATTGATAGATGAATGGATAAAGAAGATGTGGGGTGTGTGTGGGTGTGTCTGTGTGTGTGTGTGGATACACACATATATACATATACATATACATATACATATATATATAAAATCCATGTGTATAGTGGATATATAATGGAATATTACTTAGCCATTAAAAATAATAAAATCCTGCCTTTGTGACAACATGGACATACCCAGAGTATTATGGTAAGTGAAGTAAGTCAGACAGAAGAAGACAAATACCATATGATTTCACTTATATATCAAATTTGAGAAACAAAACAAACAAAAAACTCCCCCCCAAACCCAAACAGTCTTAAATAGAGAGAACAAACTGGTGGTTGCCAGAGGGGAGGTGGGTGGAGGGATGGGCAAAATAGGTAAAGGGGATTAGGAGGTAAACTTCTAGTTATAAAATAAATGAGTTATGGAGATGAAAAGTATAGCATATAGATCTTGGGTATCAGCCCTTTGTCTGTAGTGTCATTTGCAAATATCTTCTCCCATTCTGTGGGTTGCCTCTTTGTTTTGTTGACTGTTTCCTTTGCTGGGCAGCAGCTTTTAATCTTGATGAAGTCCCAAAATTTCATTTTCCCTTTTGTTTCAGCTGCCTTTGGAGATGTATCTTGGAAGAAGTTGCTGTGGCCGATGTCAAAGAGGTCACTGCCTATGTTCTCCTCTAGGATTTTGATGGATTCTTGTCTCACATTGAGGTCTTTCATCCATTTTGAGTTTATCTTTCTGTTTGGTGTTAGAGAATGGTTGAGTTTCATTCTTCTGTATAGAGCTGTCCAATTTTCCCCACACCATTTATTGAAGAGACTGTCTTTTTTCCATCGGATATTTTTTCCTGCTTTGTTGAAGATTAGCTGACCATAGAGTTGAGGGTCCATATCTGGGCTCTCTATTCTGTTCCATTGGTCTATACATCTGTTTTTGTGCCAGTACCCTGCTGTCTTGGTGATCACAGCTTTGTAATATAGCTTGAAATCAGGCAACGTGATGCCCCCAGCTTGGTTTTCCTTTTTCAACATTTCCTTGGCGATTTGGGGTCTTTTCTGATTCCATACAAATTTTAGGATTGTTTGTTCCAGCACTTTGAAAATGTCATTGGAATTTTGATTGGTATGGCGTTGAAGGTATAGATTTCTCTGGGCAGCATAGACATTTTAACAATGTTTATTCTTCCGATCCATGAGCATGGAATGTTTTTCCATCTTTTTGTGCCTTCTTCCATTTCTTTCATGAGTGTTTTGTAGTTCCTAGAGTATAGATCCTTTACCTCTTTGGTTAGGTTTATTCCGAGGTATCTTATGGTTTTTGGTGCTATTGTAAGTGGAATTGTTTCTCTAATTTCTCTTTCTACAGTTGCATTGTTAGTGTATAAGCAAGGAACTGATTTCTGTGCATTGATTTTATATCCTGTCACGTTACTGAGTTGCTGTATGAGTTCTAGTAATTTGAGGGTAGAGTCTTTCCAAACTCAACACCCAAAAAACAAATAATCAAGCCAAAAAATGGCCAGAAGACATGAACAGACACTTCTCCAAAGAAGACATACAAATGGCTAACAGACACATGAAAAAATGTTCATCATCATTAACCATCAGGGAAATTCAAATCAAAACCACATTGAGATACCACCTTACACCAGTTAGAATGGCAAATTTGACAAGGCAAGAAACAACAAATTTTGGAGAGGTTGTGGAGAAAGGGGAACCCTCTTACACTGTTGGTGGGAATGCAAATTGATACAGCCACTTTGGAAAACAGTGTGGATGTTCCTCGAGATGTTAAAAATAGAGCTACCTTATGACCCAGCAATTGCACTACTGGGCATTTACCCCAAAGATACAGATGTAGTGAAAAGAAGAGCCACATGCACCCCAATGTTTAGCAACAATGGCCACAATAGCCAAACTGTGGAAAGAGCCGAGGTGCCCTTCAACAGACAAATGGATAAAGAAGATGTGGTCCATATATACTATGGAATATTACTCAGCCATCAGAAAGGATGAATACCCAACTTTTACATCAACATGGATGGGACTGGAGGAGATTATGCTAAGTGAAATAAGTCAAGCAGAGAAAGTCAATTATCATATGGTTTCACTTATTTGTGGAACATAAGGAATAGCATGGAGGACATTAGGAGAAGGAAATGAAAAATGAAGGGGGGGAAATCGGAGGGGGAGACGAACCATGAGAGACGATGGACTCTGAAAAACAAACTGAGGGTTGTGGGAGGGGGGTGGGAGGATGGGTTAGCCCGGTGATGGGTATTAAGGAGGACACGTACTGCATGGAGCACTGTGTGTTATATGCAAACAATGAATCATGGAACACTACATCAAAAACTAATGATGTACTGTATGGTGACTAACATAACATAATTAAATTAAATTAAATTAAAAGTATAGCATAGGGAATACAGTCAATAATATTGTAATAACTTTGTATAATAACAGATGGTGACTAAGCTTATTGTGATGAGCACTGAGTAATATATACAGTTGTCAAATTACTATGTTGTACACCTGAAACTAATATAACATTGTGTGTCAACTATACTTCAATAATAAAAAATATTTCCAGCATATACAAAGAATGCCTACAATTCAAGAACAACAAAAACAAATAATTTAAAAATGGGCAAAGGACCTGAATAGACATTTGTCCCAAAAAGTTTTACAAATGACCAACAAGCATAAGGAAAGATGCTCAACATCACTAATCATCAGAAAATGCAAATCTATACCAAAATAAGATATCACCTCACACATGTTAGGATGCCCACTATCAAAAAATGAAACAAAACAAACACAAGTGTGGGTGAGGGTGTGAAGAAATTGGAACTCTTATGCACTGTTGATGGGAATGTGAAATGGTATAGCTAATATGGAAAACAAGATGAAGATTCTTCAGAAATTAAAAATAGAATTACCATATGGTCTAGCAATCACAGTTCTGTAGATATATCCAAAAGAACTGAAAACCAAATTTCAAACAGATGTTTGCACACCCATGTCCACTGCAACATTATTCAAAATAATTAAGAGGTGAAAGCAATGCAAATGTCCATTGATAGATGAATGGAAAAAGAAAACGTTGTATATACATACAGTGGGATATTGTTCACCCTAATAAAGAAGGGAGTCCTATCACACACTACAACATGAATGAACCTTGAGGACATTATGTTAAGTGAAATACGCCAGTCACAAAAAAGACAAGTATTGCATGATTCCTCTTGTATGAGGTATCTAAAGGAGTTAAACTCTTAGAAATAGTATAATGGTGGTTGCTGGGGCCTCAGAGGAGGACAAAAGGAGAGCTATTTTTCAAAAGGTATAGAGTTTCAGTATTGCAAGATGCAACACTTCTATAGATATGTTGCACTATGATGTGCCTTAGTTAACACTACTGTACTATATACTTAAAAATGGTTATGACAATAAATTTTATGTTGTGTTTTTTACCACAACAAAAAAATCAAGAAAAGAAAAAAACATAGGATGATAAATTTGAGCAAATATCCAGAAATTAAAATAAAATCACTATGATATAAAATATAGGAGATATTAGAAAGGCAGAAAAACTGGTCTAGAAATCCAGTACCTGAATAATAGATTTTCTGAAAGAAAAAAAAATGGGGAAAACAAAACAAGATATTTACGTTTAAAATTCCATAAAATATCCCCAAACTGAAGAGCATAAGTGTCTAAATTGAAAGTGTGCCAAAAGTACCTAGCACAGTACATAAAATAGACACACAGTAAGGAATGTTATCATGAAATTTTAGACGAATGAGAATGAAAATAACTTAAAAGCATTCAAACGTATGTGTGTATATGCACACACAACATTCTGTTTGGATAATGGCACAGATGCCTCTTTGCATGCACACTCACAAGCACACAGACACACTCACTCATAAAAGGATCTGGACTCAAAAGTACATTAAACCTCCCAACAGAAACATGGGAAGCTAAAAGAAAATAAAGCAATAGTTAAAAATTCTGAGGGAAAAATGATTCTAACCTATAATTTTACATCTACTTACAATGTCAGTTGAGGAAAAATACATTATTCAAGCGCAAAATTTCTCAAAAAATTAAGCTGCTATGCATATTTTCCTAGCCACTGGAGGATGTGTTCCATACTAAGTAAAAGGAAGATATAGGATGCAAGAAATTGAAAATCTTAATCTAATACAGGATATAAATTAAGAGGATTACCAGATTATGGTGCTAAATTCTGGGATGACAACTGTATATCGAGCTTAGAGAGAAAACATTATTATTAAGACAGAAGTTGATGAAGTGCTAACAATACATTTGAACATTTTTCAAAGAGATTTGAATTTCTCGTATAGAGTTAGAGAAGAATTGGAGATAGCTATATCTAAGGTTAAACAAACGGCAGTATAAGGCAAATACCAATGCCAGGAAAAACAAAAATTTTACAAAAAACGTTTTTTACAAGAAAGAGAATGTAAATGATTATATATCATATGAATCATCTATAAGTAATATTATATCTCTATAATAACCAAGAATAAATTGAATACTGACTTAACCAAAAGTTTTGACAAAATTACAATGGGGAAAGAAGAAAATAGCTCACCTCTCATCTTGAGAATTAAGTGGTCAATACATAATATCTAAAATGGAAATTAAAAAATAGTGGAATAAGAAACCGAGAATAAGTAAAATAACTTTGAAGAAGATAAAAGGGACTGTAGGGCCTACTCTACATGATTTTAAGACTTGATATAAAGCTATAATAACTATGTGTGCTATACATATAAAAATTTTAAAAATTGATTAATGGATCAAAAAAGAGATTCCAGAAAGAGATCTCTACATATATGGTCAATTGATTTTTAACAAAGGTGCCAAAGTAATTCATGGAAAAGGTAGCTTTTCAAACAAATGATGTTTGATCATTTGAATATCAGTTCAAAAATAATAATCCTTGACCCTACACACAAAAATTAACTTGAAATGAATCACGGTTCTTTTTTAAAGATTTTATTCATTTATTTCAGAAAGAGAGAGACTGTGTGTGTGTGTGTGTGTGTGTGTGTGAGTGGGGGAAGGGAGAGAGGGACAGAGTCTCAAGCAGACTCCATGCTGAGTGGAGCCCGACATAGCGCTGGATCACTCGACCCTAACATCATGTTCTGAGCTGAAGCCAAGAGTCAGCTGCTTAACCAACTGAGCCACCCGGGCACCCCTGAATCGTGGTTCTAAATGAAAAATCTAAATCCATAAAACTTCTAAATGAAAACAGAGTAGAGAAACTTTATGCCCTTCACATAGGCAAATATTTCTTAGAAAATAAAAAGCACTCATGATAGGATTAGAATTGATAAATTGGACTTCAACAAATTGTTTTTCAAAAGACATAATTAAGAAAATAATGAGGCAAATCACACTTTGAGAGAAAATAGTTGCAGTAAATATGTCTGACAAAATACATACAAAAACTATGTTCATGATTCCTACAACTCAAAAATAAGAAGAAAAAAATACCAGTGGAATATGGGCAAGGACTTCAAGAGGTATTTCCCACAAGAAAATGTATGAATAGCCAATAAACTCATGAATAGATGCTCAAAATCATTACCCTTCAGGAAGATGTAAAACCATAATGAGATATAACTACAGATCCAAGAGAATAGCTAAAATAAAAATACTGACAAAAATAAATGTCAGTGGGAAAGTGTAACTGGAAGTCTCATACACCATTAGTGAAAATGTGAATGGTACAATTTGGGAAAACATTTTAGCAGTTTCTTATCAAGTTAAACATACACTTACCTCATTCTACTACAAAGAAATAAAAACATATGTCCACACAAAGACTTGTGCACAAATATTCATGGTAAATTAAGTCCTAATGGCCAAATATTAGAAATAACTTGTGGCGTATCTATAAAAGGGAGTGTTACTAAGTGCCGATACATGCAACAACATGGATGCATTTCAAGATTATTTTGCTGAGCCAAAAGCAGCCAGATACATAAAGAATATACTATACATGATGTTCTGAGAAATAAAACTAATGTATATACATTTATGTTGATAAAAATTACGTCAGTGCCTTGGGTCAGGGTGGGTGGAAGGATTGACTGAAAAGGAGAACCCAGGGAACTTTCTGGCATGATGATAATGTCTATCTCTTGATTAGAGTGATTACATGGATGAACACATTTATCTAAACTCATCTTGTGATATATTAGAGCTCAGTAAACTTGATTTACAAAAATTCACAGTAAAACCTTTGATATTTAGACATACTGGGGTAAATGACCAAAAGACACAGGTAAAAGAATTAAGTGTATTGCATCTGGTGTGGTGTGTGGGATTTCAGAAATAAGGTGGCTGATTTTTTTTTTTTTATGTCTCATTAAACTATTTGAATGTTTAAATTAGGTACATATATCACTTTCAGTAAGTAAGAAAGGAAAGAGACAAACAAAACAAAACAAAAGTTCAAGTTTCTGGGTCGCCTGGGTGGTTCAGTCGTTAAGCGTCTGCCTTCGGCTCAGGTCACGATCTCAGGGTCCTGGGATCGAGCCCTGCATCCAGCTCCCTGCTCGGCGGGAAGCCTGCTTCTCCCTCTCCCTCTCCCACTCCCCCTGCTTGTGTTCCCTCTCTCACTGTATCTCACTCTGTCAAATAAATAAAATCTTAAAAAAAAAAAAAAGTCCAAGTTTCTAATTCATATAAGTTTATGTGCTGACTCTATCTCTGCTGCTAAACTCCTTGATCTTGGGAAAGAGGTTTCACTTCTCTAAGCCTCAGCTCTTATTCACATCATTGGGGATTAAAAGTAACAGCTGCCATACAAATTTGTTTTGAAAGCAGAAACCTATACTTTTGTGGGGAAGCACTTAAGTGCAATGCTTGGCAAATAATAAGTATAAATTCTAGCCATTGGTATCATTAGCTGTCTCTATCCTCATTTCCATACATTACAAACCCCTCATCAATTGCAATAGTCCTTCCCATTTCTTCCTCCTTCCTCTTTAGGTCTTTATCTCTAGCATGGGATATTTTGACTATTCAGACAAATCCAAAAAGCGGCCACATACTTAAACCATCAGTGTAAGAAACAGTGTACCAAATGTATCTAACTACCAATCTTGTTTTTTTAAAACATTATTTAAAAACTAGGTTACAAGTTTGTTAAATTTGGTAAAAATTTGGTAAAATTTTTATTATATGAAACTCATTTCCACTGGTGAGGCTTTCTATCAATAAGACTGAGCACCTATTCCCTGAATATCTAGAAATTAGAATTTGCTTTCTATGTAAAATAATTCATCTGGATTTCATCTAGATTTCAGTACAAGGAGAAAAATGATAAACTGTAGCTTTTCAGTAGGGAAGATAGCTATTTTATTCCATAATACAGTTGATATAAACAATCCAAGATCTCCCCAAAATTTGGGGTAATCTATAGATTCTATAACAACAGTTGTCTTTAGATTTTAAAATGACCTTTTTTATCTGCTGTTTCTAATAACTTTACATAACTTCCTTTTCTTGGTATAACAAAATGACTAGCTGTTTTAAATTGTTAACTAATAAAGGTGATAGCAAGCATCTTTATTTTCTGACATTTGTGGTGTTTAGCCAAATTAAAAACAGCATGGTAAATAGAATGTATAAACAATCGTCTACTGTATTCTCATCACAGTTTTGAGCAACTTTATCATCAAATCATCCCTTAGGATTACTGAGAGAAGGCGAAAAATTGATCGGTTTTATTTATACCTCATTCTCACTGAATATGTTCATAAAGCGAAACAATTGAAAGAATGGGAGTGAAATAAAGGGACAGAATTATTACAGATAACATCATCAGACCCTACATAGCCAACATATGTTGCATGATATGATAGAAATATAATTCACAGAAAAATTAAAAATATTTCACCTTACTAATAAAGAACTTCTAATGAACAAATAATGAGAGATTTTTCTGCGTAAAACTAGCAAGCATTAAAAAAAATTTTTAACAGTTAATGCTGACAAGTGTACAAAGTTGAATTTGTCACATAATACCATTGAATAATAGTTGGTATGTTCTTTTCTGAAATCACTTTAGAAATGTGCATTTGAGAATGATTTTATGTAGCACAGCTAGAGTGGGTAATGGGTAGACCAAACTGTCAAGTCAGGAAATGTTATCTTTGTTCCAGTCCCTCAACCTCTGTCTTGAAGAAACTTCCTCTTCCGAGTCTCAAAAAAGTTGTTCACTTCACTCATGATTTTACTAACTCTGTTCCATTCTGCCTTTCAACTTAAGGAATCCATTTGGAATTAAGGAATTTTTAAATATTTAATACTTTATTTTATTTATTTATTTATTTTTAAAGATTTTATTTATTTATTTGACAGAGAGAGAGAGACAGCGAGAGAGGGAACACAAGCAGGGGGAGTGGGAGAGGGAGAAGCAGGCTTCCCGCAGAGCAGAGAGCCCAATGTGGGGCTCGATCCCAGGACTCTGGGATCATGACCTGAGCCGAAGGCAGATGCTTAACCGACTGAGCCACCCAGGTGCCCCTAAATATTTAATACTTTAGAGTGAACTTATAACCAATAATATTATTATAACCAATAATATTAGTTTAAATGAGATTTCATTTTTATGCATTAAACTGATATAGAAGGTGTTAATATTTGGGAATAATAGGAATGAAGTTAATATTTGGGGGCAAGGAGCCACATATTCATCCTATTCCTAGAGTTAAGTCTAAGTGTAGAGAGAGAATTTTTCAATGAAGCATCTTTCTGTATGGATGTAAGTGTGTTAGTGTGTTCCAGTTGGTCAAGTATAAAATAAAATGAGTTTCTGTCACCCTCTTTATTCCTTTGAAACTATTAAATATCAAAGTCTTAGGCTTCATGAGAAGCATTTTCCTAGGCAAGGTTTTCAAACTGTACTTCCTAGGATAACAATAAAAACAACAAACTCTTATTAAATGTTTTGTGGAGAAAAGAAGTGATTAAAGTTTGGGAAAAGATAGTCAATACAAATTTTTTAAATAAATAATAAATAAAATAAAACTATATTATATTACACAAGACATAATAAAGTCTTTTATGTACTAATCACATTATGAAGTTTTCAGATACATAAAGTTTTTCTGAAGAAGATTATATCATAGAATCCTTTAAGAAAAAAAAATATTCTGGGGCGCCTGTGTGTCTCAGATGGTTAAGCGTCTGCCTTCGGCTCAGGTCATGATCCCAGGGTCCTGGGATCGAGCCCCATATCGGGCTTCTGGCTCAGCAGGGAGTTTATCCCTCTCCCTCTGCCTCTCCCCCTGCTCATGCTCGCTCTCTCTCTGTATCTCTGTGTCTCAAATGAATAAATAAAATCTTAAAAAAAAAAAATTCTGTTGAAGGCAGCTCAGGTGTCCTTCTTCCCAAAATTCTTTGCGGGTGGGCTCACCGAGACCATGATAGCTTCTTGAATTTTCAGGGTAGTGATTTAAGGGTGCTGCTGTAACCTTTTCTTTCTCCTCCTATCATTTTACAAAGGAATAAATTAGTGAAATAACTTCATAGACCACCACTGAATGGCAGGGAACTCCTGATCTAGAAAGGAAACAAAATTCTACCTTTTAGAGCTTCCCTGTTACTCCATCTGACAATTTAGATACTTTTTTTTCATTGTATCTCTCAGGGATTTCTTTCTCACCAGAAACTTGGAAAGACAATGGTAATGATTTGTGAATGGAAAGAGATCTGAAAGGAAATGAGTTGAGACATGCTTTAAAAATTCATTCCCAGGATACTTTTTAAGACACAGGAACTTTCTGATAACTGTTTAGGATTCAACATAGCGGGCTTCTGACAACTGATAGAACATTAGAAACATAATTAAGATTTTAAACTTTGAGTAGGTTTCATTGTCCAATTATTTCCCCTGGCATTTCAAACTCACACACCATTGAACAAGCACAATTTCAAATGTTCAAAACAAATATGTGAGGGTGAATGAAGCAGACAAGACAGGGGAAATGCTTTACTCAGAGGTAAACCGAAGAGCTGCTTGTGAAGCCATGAAAATTAAATAGAAAAAAATTTAAAATGTCAAGTATGTATGCCTCGAAACACAAATGAAATAATGAAACTAGAGTGCCCATAGGGGTTCCTACTATCAAATGAGATATCAATGAAAAGTAAAAGAATGATATGAAAGGGTTTTTTTTGTTTGTTTGTTTTTATTATGTTAATCCCCATACATTACATCATTAGTTTTAGATGAAGTGTTCCATGATTCATTGTTTGTGCATAACACCCAGTGCTCCATGCAGAACGTGCCCTCCTCAATACCCATCACCAGGCTAACCCATCCTCCCACCCTCCTCCCCTCTAGAACCCTCAGTTTGTCTTTCAGAGTCCATCGTCTCTCATGGTTCGTCTCCCCCTCCGATTTCCCCCGCTTCATTCTTCCCCTGAAAGTTTTTTAAATGAACATTTTTGAAAGTACAAAAAAGGGAAGCAACTTTTCTTTCCTCATTTGGAAATTCCACTTACTATATTGAGAACTGCTGTTAGGGAGCATAGTGAGTGGCTACCCTACCCATTGCTGAATTCCTAGTTCCTGGCACATTGCCCGAAGTTCTCAATTTACCTTGAGGTGTAAATTAACCAACCATGAAGTGTGGTATGAAAGGGTGGCAATCATTGAATCTCTAAACATGGACCTAAGGCTATCATTGAGGCAACCATGTAACAAATTATAATAATATTTTGCTAAAATTGATTGGAGGAAAAAGTCTCATAGCATATTAACAAAACTTGGGAAACAGTAAAAAGAGGGAGTGAATGAAAATGTTTATAAGTGTGCTAATTTATTGATATTTCACAATTGGTATTCATTAGATACTGCCTCATTTCTAAGGGTGATAGATTAAGAAATATAAGTTTTAGCACTATTATATAAGTTTATAAAAGTAACCACTGGGGCGCCTGGGTGGCTCAGTTGGTTAAGTGACTGCCTTCGGCTCAGGTCATGATCCTGGAGTCCCGGGATCAAGTCCCGCATCGGGCTCCCTGCTCGGCAGGGAGTCTGCTTCTCCCTCTGACCCTCCTCCCTCTCATTCTCTCTGTCTCAAATAAATAAATAAAATCTTTAAAAAAAAAAAAAAGTAACCACTACTAGAATTAAAGACAGTGCTACACCTTTTCCTAATTATTCAAAATAACTAAGCATAAATAATAAATTAAGGAAAAAACTGTTACACAAAAGAGTAAAATAGGACAGCAAAGTTAAATGAAAATGTTATTACAATAATAAATGTCATAAACTCATAAGTTTTTTTTAATTAATTTATTTTTTTATTCTTATGTTAATCCCCATACCTTACATCATCATAAACTCATAAGTTAAATGGAAGGGACTCCTGGGTTTGGTTAAAATAAAATACAATAAAATCTCACTGTAACTAAATACTACAGACTTACTTAAAAGAAGTTGGCTCACAGGGGCCCCTGGGTGGCTCAGCCGGGTAAGCATCCAGCTCTTGATTTCGGCTCAGGTCATGATCTCAGGGTTATCAAATTGAAGCCCTCCTTGGGCACCCCCCCCAGTGGGGATTCAGCTTGAAATTTGAGATTCTCTCACTCCCTCTGCCCCTCCTCTTCCACACACACTCTCTCAAATAAATAAATTTTAAGAAAAAAAAAGAAGTTGACTCACAATATTTCATGGTAATGAAATGATTAATGCTATAAAGGAAAATGTCAGAAAAAAGAAAACAAGGGTTGTAATTTAAATATCTAACAAAGATGACTTCATGTAAATGTGACGAAGTCCTTTTTCAATAATTAGGAGTATGATGCATAATTAAAATATCAGAAAATTGTATACAACAAGTTGCTCATTATTTAAATTACTTAAGATGTAAGTAGAAATTAACAGAAGCACTCCTTCTAATCTCCACTTCTTCCCCTTTGACTATATGGTCGAAATATAAGCTATAGATGATCTAAATAATGTATCTGTTAATGCTGCAGAAACAAGTTTATAGCTTTCAGCATATTATCGAAATGTCCTAAAAGGTTAAAAATTATTATTCTCAGAAGTCTACTTTGTTCTATGAGAGAGTAGTAATCTAGCCTTTCCCACATAAACAATTATAAAACCGTGCTATATAAGGGTAACTGTTTTTAGGTAGGAAACAATAGGCTGTAAAAGACTATGATCTCTGAAAGAAGGGAAACTCATAGAGTGAGCCCCATCTTCAGTCTGTTCTCTTCATATGGTTAATTTCCCCACCATTGCATAGGACTCTCTGGAGCCCATGGCCTGACAAGCTGAGGAGGCAAAAACCACACTTTGGGACTGATGAAATGATTAGATTTGGCATAGCAGGGCAACTGTAGAAAGGTGGTTCCACAGAGTAGGAGTGGAGGACCCCAAAGTCTGGATGGGGCTTCTCATAGCTCTTGGCCAAGAGTTGGACCTGACATGTACATGATAAGACTGCACAAGGTTTACCAGAAAGTTGCCTTAATGGGGTTGGGAATAGAATGGGGATACTGAAGTCAAACAATGTCACATACATACTGGAGATTAAGGGCTACTGTTCTAGAGAGTAAAGGGATCTAACTAAATGTATTTAAAATTATATGTAAGGAAGTAATGCAGTCAATAAAAAAACTATTAGACTTTGAAGATCACAGTATTATTTGTATATCAAAAGTCTCACTTTAGATATGCACAAAAGTCAAATTTTTAAGTATCTAAAGCAGGGAGATATTGACTGTAGGAAATAAATCAGAGCTACAGAATCAAACTCCAAATTAATAAAGCTGGATCTAAAAATTTTCTAATTTCCTCTTTGTATTGTGAAAGAATTTTTGAACCACGCATCAATGGACAAAATAGAGTATTTGACATTAACTGGGTAGGGGCGTTTCTTATGGTTATGTCAATTCTTTAGGTAAAATTACTCCTTTTTCAAGTAGGTGACAACAAATACTTGGCAGAATATGGAAATAGTTTTGTTTCTTGTTTTGTTTTCTAAGATAATTAAAGACAGAAAATAGCCAGAGTATAATTTTCACTTGCATTCCATTGCATATATCTCCGATAAAAATGGTGCCTTGTCCACTAGGGTCATTGAATCATAGAATTGTAGACACCCTGAGTTCATGTAAATACATCTTTCTGATTTCACAAGATTCTCTGAAATTAATGTGTTTGATATAAAGATCCCATGGATATCTAAGAAAAATAATAAATATATGGATTTAGAATTGGTCCTCACATTACCAAGTCAAAGATAGTGTGCATAGGATGGTATCAATAGATGCTAAGCATTCTATCCAAATGTCTGGAAAACATTGATGACTCTACTTTTCTTGGGATAACAGTATAGTGCTATTCAAAGAAAAGCCTTGTTTGGGAGACTGAGGTATATATCATTTTCATAAGATTATGGTAGTCAAACAACCAAAGTCTGTTTAGATGCTAATAGGATGACAATCAATTAGGTAAGAAGTGAAAGAAATCACTAAAATCTTCTATAAATAAATAAACTGTTTTTATTATTTGGGTGATCAATTTTTGTCTCATTGTAAGTTAATTTGCTGTTTTCATCAACATTTTGAAATTATAGGTGAGCTTTTATACAAACACAGTATTCAACAAAACTTGAACTAATAAAATATATAATTTATGAAGTAATCCACATGCAAAATAGTATTTGCTTTTGTAATGTGCAGTTGCTTTAAAAGGTGATTTACCTTAATAACCACCTAACTGTTCCCCTAGCTTCATCCTTTGCCCCCCAGAGTGTATGCAGTTTTAAAAAAAAAGATTTCACCACTCCCCTTCTGACTTTACTACCCGGCCCCTTTCATCACCAGGTTGTAGCCACACTGAACTTCTGCTGTTCCAGGAACACCAGGCATGCTCCCAGCTATGGGACAGGGCACTGCTGTTCCCTTTGCTGAGAACACTCTTCCCTCAGATGTCTTCAGGGTTAACTCCCTCCACGTTTTTGCTCAATTTCACCTACTCAGTGAGGCCTGCCCTGAAAACCCTGTTTAATGTGATAACCTGTCCCTGCTCTACCCTTTGCCCTTTCAGTCCCTTTTACCTGCTTTAGCGCTCACCACTGTCTAATATACTCTATAATTTACTTATGTGTTACATTTATTGTTTACTGTCTCCCTCCCACCCCCCAGCTGGGAATACATGCTCCAGAAAGGCAGGCATTTCCGTTCATTAATGAATCCCCAATGTTCAGAAGTGTATCTGGCACATAGTACATAATGTGCTCAATACATACTTGTTGAATGAATAAATTTTATCAGATTTAAAATAGAAGTCCATTGCAAAAATTTTATACTCATATACCATTCAGGAACACAGCTATTAAATACCATAACTAATGCTGTTTTCTGAAGCATATAAAGTTTAACTCTCTGAAATAATCCTTTCTAGGGGTGCCTGGGTGGCTCAGCCGTTAAGCGTCTGCTTTCGGCTCAGATCATGATCCCAGGGTCCTGGGATCGAGCTCCAGAGCCCCGCATCGGGCTCCCTGCTCCGTGGGAAGCCTGCTTCTCCCTCTCCCACTCCCCCTGCTTGTGTTCCCTCTCTCGCTGTGTCTCTCTCTGTCAAATAAATAAATAAAATCTTTAAAAAAAAAGAAAAGAAATAATCTTTTCTACCCACAGACCTGTCATAAGGAAGATCTGGAATTCCCACTCTAGAATTGGCCCTTTGGGTTAGTTAATAAATTGGGGGAATTATCTCTCCAAAGCCCTCACTAGATAGTAATCTCTAAAATAGACAAAAGGGTCCTTTATTTTATGCTTCATGACAACTCCTCTGATAAACTGCAGTAATTATCACACTACAAGGCAGACTCAAGAGAAAAATCCAAAGCTATTTATTGATATTAGCTAGACACAATTATTATCCAAGTCTATGGACAAAAATATTTGTTATACATTGATGACCACTTGTTTATACTGAGCAAGGGGGTCTTACTATCTCCTACAGCTCGACTCAACTTTAGACAGTTTTCTTCCTGACTCTAAGCCCCGGATCTCCCTTTTCTTATAGGACTTATATTAGAAAATTTATATTGTAAATTCTTTCTCTGCCCCTTTGAGATGTAAATCTCCCGACCTCTTGACAGTTTTACAACCTGGGAATGTCTTTCTCCAGAACTCAGGAAGCATCTTGCTTGAACTTTAATCAAGAAAGACAGTGCCCCTATCTGCCAGTCTCTGTGGGACGGTAGGAGCCTAACTTCTATTAACATCCCTGCCTGTAGATGACCTAATGACATTGACCAACCTCCCACCTAATGTCCTCCAGTACTTTTCCACTAGCTCACCTCAGCTCTTAAAATTTCTCCTGAATTTTGTTTCAGGGGAGTTGAGTTCACTCTCTCTTGCCCGCCCCAATAGTCTACCCCACCTGTTTAACATCTGGTACAAGTTTCCTTTGACAGCTCTCTCCTTCATTTCATATACTGGGGTCCAATTCTGTACTGAAATATTTGGTATTTATTTTTGCCAGTAATGGTTACACAACTTTTGTTGTCCATGAAATCACTTTATACTTAGCATATATGTAACACAGATTCTAATGAACTTAAATTGTATAAATGATGTCACCTGGGGAGGTATGAAACTGATAACATTCACTCAGGTGCTAAGATATGGTAGTAAAATGTTCTGGATGAAAGAATCATAACAGAAAAAAAATTGGGAGGCCCTTCCATCCACGGAGGTTATGTTTGGAGCCTGAGAGTTAGTTTTGGGGGCTGGAAAATATGTTTCCAACATGAGAACATTTACGTCAGGCCAAATTGTTGAGTACAGGATTGAATTGCAGGTTTAGTTTTAGGTGGGCTGTGGAAAATTTTGCTGTTGGATCATAAAATAGAAACAGAATTCAGTATGTTTCCATTCTGGAGAATTCTACAGAAAGCATAGGGTTTTGTGTTTAAATGGGGTTTAAATGCCAGCCTTGCCACTTGATAACTGAATGATTTTGAGGTAATGACTTAAATTTTCTGTGTGTTAGTTTCCTTACCATCAAAATGGGATAATAATAACCACCCCAGAAAGTTGTTTCAAAGACTGAGTGAGAAAATCCACGTGCCTGGCTTACAACAAGTCCCCAGTAAATGGTGCATTTAAATATTTACTCAGTAACTTGAATCTTACCATGGATTAGTAGGACGTATGATTTAACTTCTACTCTCAAAGATCTTCCAGGATTCCTGGGAGATAAACCAAATATAAATATCAGAAATTCATTTATCAAGTCAAAAGACCTTTTATTGAACACCTAATATTTTTCAGGCACTCTTCTAAGCTTCAGGGATATAGCAGTGATCTCTACAAACAAGATCCCTGCCTGTATAAACCTTATAACCCAGTGTGTGTGTGTGTGTCTGTGTATGTCTGTGTGTGTCTGTGTGTGTCTGTGTGTGTGAGTGGTGGTGGTGGGGCAATAATATGCAAATGTACAAAGAAATGGTTAATTTCCAGTAACAATAAATACTATAAATAAAAATATATTAGGAAAAGGGGCACCTGGGTGGCTCAGTCGGTTAAGCGGCTGACTCTTGATTTCAGCTTAGGTCATGATCTGAGGGTCCTGGGATTGAGCCCTGCATCCAGCTCCCCATTCAGTGGGGAGTCTGCTTGAGGATTTTCTCTCTGTCCTCCTCCCACCCCATCCCCATTCACACGCGCTTTCTCTAAATAAATAAATAATATATATATATATATTATTTATATAAATAAATAAAGAAGACAGAGACTAATAATTAGGGACAAGGCAGAAAAAAACCCAAATGAGGTGGTCAAGGAATGACCCTCTGAAGGACAGCTGAGGAGAGATCTGAATAAAGTTAGGGAACAAACTATATAAAGGTCTATGAGGGGAAGAGAATTCCATTCAGAAAAAATTATTCAAGTTAAGGTTTCCAAAATAAGAACAAGCTGGGTATGTTGAAGGACCAGCCAGAAGCCAGGGGACAAAAATTACATGCTTTCTAATTTATTAAAGAAAGAGATTCTTAATTGCATGAAACAATATTTATGAAATCATAACCTAAAACTTGCTTCACACACCATTTATTAGTTCAACATTAGCTTTTATGAGTCACTTCTCTGCTAGATCTTGAAAATATATTAAAAATATCTGACATTGCCTTTGTTTTCATAAAGCTTATAGTCTAGTATTATGTTTTCACTATCATTAATCTCCACAGTTTATTTGTACTAGATTTGGACTGCAATCTACCCAAATCTTTTGCCATAGCATGGAATGGAGTTTTACTAAATCTCCTAGAAAAGAAAGCAAGCTGCAGACTGGAGTGCATGCCCCTCAGAAATCATACAATTATATGCAGAGGTCCAGAACAGGGTCTAAGAAATAATCACGGTGTTTAAGTTTCAAGTTTTTAAGACAAGTTTCCAGGTCAATTTTGAATATTTTACAGTAAGAAAAAAATGTTAGAAGTAAATACAATTTAGTAGGCGATATAAAAATCATGGCTGAACGAAAACGTAACTAAATGATAGCCTTCTCTGGTTGCTATAACTTTATGTTTAGTTTTATAGAGTATTTTAAATATTTTTATGTTCTTTGTATATAGTTGAAAAGTGAATGAAAAAGATTTACAGAAAAAGAGAAATCAAGATCATTTTGAAAGGGGATAATTGAAACAAATTAGTATTATTGTTAGCATAATTTAATACTAACTATATGATACACATATAATAATTTAACACATTTGTTATTTAAGATAAAGCCAATGCAACAAAAAATAAAAGACTGTATTAAAAACATACTGAAGGCCAGAAATCCTGGCAGCTATAAATGCTTAAAGAAACAATTTTATGGAGACTGACAGATTTATAGGAGTAGATCCAAGACTCCTTAATAGAGGTGATCATTCACTCAACAAACATTTATTGAGTAAGCCAGACAGTAGATGAAAACCTAATATCTGTACAGCCCTGTACATAACACATCTACATATATCATTTCATTTGATACTTGTTACAATCCTGTGAAGTGTATACAGAAATTCAAAGGGGTTAATGTCCATGACCTAGCTCATACTGTTAGTGAGTCGAAATGCTGGGCTGGAAACCCAGGCTTTTTGGCAACATATTTCCTGCTCTTTCCAGTATACCATGCTAACCTTCCTATTCATCTGTACAAGGTTGATGCTAGGACATTCTTCTTCCTCTGACTTAATTTTCTTCAATTAAGAGTCATCTTTACCACAAAGAAAATGAAAAGGCTGAGAATCTCCTAAAATGCTGTTAGAACCAAGTACATGTGGAAGACAGAGAGAATGAAAGAGACAGGTGGGAACAGGGCAGCAAAGAGGAGGGCACACTCCAGGGAAATTTCCTTTGTTGTCTGTATTTTTTAAGTAGTTTTGGTGCTTATTATATTAGCTTCTAAAGATATTACTCGGGGAAAAAGCATGTTAGTCACCAATATTTCTTAATGTATACCCAACATCCATTTCCCCCAAATTTTGTAACATCGTTAATCCATTCTTATAGCATAGCTTCAATTAACACATCTAGTTGTTAACTTCCTAATTTTTATTTCAACCCAACTGCTGTGAGGAAAATGGTATATTTCCAGATGCCTACTGAAAAAAATCAACTTAGAGGATGCCACAAGTACCTTAAGGTCAATTTGTCCAAAAACCTAATTTATAATCTGTGGGAAAACATCTTATTCCTCTTCCAGCCCCCTCCTATGTCCTTCATCTCTCTAAACTAAGAGAGCTATCTTTGCATCCAAGATGAGCAAGCCCAGCCACCATACAGCTCATCGCCTCCCTCCTTCTTTAGAGTCAGTCACTAATACTGGGTCGTAGATTTCACTAACAGTTCGCAATCTGTCCTCATTAGCTTGGTAATGTCATCACCATTTCCTGAACTACCAGAAAAGCCTCCTTCTTCTTCCTGTCTTCTGTGTCTTTCCTTTCCATTCCAGTCTCTACACCATCCGTAGCGGAAACTGTCTAAAACACAAATTTATTCATGTAATTTTCTAGAAAAAAAATTCATATTGGATCCCCCACCACCTGCAAGATCAAGCCCAAATTCATTAGCATGGCTTTTAGTGCTCTCCACAAACTATATTCAACATTTCTGCCCATCCTCAGCCCCTTCCACTCTTATCCAAACCAAATTTAGGGGGTTTTTGTTGTCGTTGCTGTTGTTTAGCGTGAATTTTTTTTTTAAAGCACTTATCAAGGCTTGGAATTGTCTTATTTATGTTTATTGTTGGTCTCCTCCTCCACTAGAAGGCAAGCTTTCTAAGCGCAAGCACTCTATTTGCTTTGTTTACTGCAGAATCTACAGTGTCCAGTAGAGTATCTGACACATAATATGTGCCCAATAGATATTTGTTGGTTGGCTCACCCAGAAATATCGAGACAATAGCCTTTGAAGCCCAAGCCCATATTATCTATTATATATTATTATATATGATAGACAGTCACTTTCTCACTTTTCACCTCACCTTGCATTCTAAGTAGTAAAATTTAAAAATTGATAAATTAGGGAAGTAACTGTCAGGGTATCAAGGACACTCAGGTTTGGATTCTAGCTCCACATTAACTCAGTTACCTCACTTAGAAAATGAGGAAATACTTTCTTCTTTACATAGTTGTTTTAAATCGTGTGTAATACATGATTTATACCACAAATATTTCCTCCCTTTCTTTCTTCCTTCTACCTCCTCTTTCTCTCTCTGCTACAGAATGTGTTTTTGTAAGATAAAACCTCTGGTATGAAGGAAAAGGAGAAAGGGGTATGTTTCCACATATTATTTTTAAATTATGCCCCTTACAGATTAAAAATCACAGTGTCAGGTTTGGAAGAGGATTTTAAGGTTCATCTGGTCTCCTCTAAGATGTGTTGATTTCCTCTATAATTTCCCAACTACGTGATTGTCCAGCCTATGCTTAAACAGCTCTAGCAAGAAAAAAATCCACCTCTTATTACTGCCTAGCCATCAAAAAAACAAAAACAAAAACCATTGTAATCCACATATCACGACCATGTAAAATTGTAGCATCAGCTAATATTAAAGATACTTTGCATAGTACAATAAATTAATTAAATTATCTTTAGTGAGTCTATTTGAATGGAAACTTCAACATCAAGTTTCCTGCAATTTCTTTATCAGGACCTCTAAAGTTGTATTTTTATTGATATTTTAAAATAAATTCCTGTAACATCAAACCTATACAGCGTTCATCACAGGCCAAATACATCTCTAACCTTTTAAGCTTCCACAGTAAAAACTGTCTTCTTTATTTATATAAGTTTGGAAAAGACACAAATGTAATCACAACCCCTAAGGCAAAATTTTATGGCAGTTTTCAGAACTCCTCACTATAAAAACTACTCAAACCTACAAACATAAAAGTTTCCAATAAAATTTGTTTTAGATACTAGCAATAAAACATTCTTTGCTTGCCTTTTAGCTCCAAATTCTGGAGCCACGGCTGTCCACATGCCAAAGATGTATTTCACATTCCCCAGCCACACATTCTCCAAACTTTTAAGCTCCAATTGGAAAACACTATTATTATTTATTAAATATCATGAATATTTCATATTTAAGGGATGTGTGTTAATGAGAACAAAAGAAAAAATAGGTCATAGTAAAAAAAAAAACCTACAAAGAGAGCATCACATAAATCTTTAAGTAAATAACTATATTTTAAAATAACGTCCTCATGTTTTCACCTAAAAATGTTTGTGTTTTTTAACCCGGAACATGTTTCCTAATGAAAGTTTAAATAATAAGGGAGAAAAGTGTACCTATAAGCATATATGTGATTCATACTGGAAACTTCTCTGAGAGATTGTGTATGTTCTGCCATTAAGGGCATTTGGAAAGCTGATTTCTCTTCCAGCTCCCAGGGCAAGAGGGAGAGGCTGCCAGGGACTTCCACCCTCAGGAAGCACCTGGAAGCATCCTAGCTCTGGGTCCTAACAGTTTTACCAAAGTGTTTCTTTCAGGCCTTGGACCCTGAGGTCAGTCCATTCCATTCATCACTCTGATCACTGTTTCTCAGAGGCACCACATAAAATATAAACCGGGCTCATTGCTTTAACATGTGTGTATTGTTCACTGTGCAGATGGCACGTGGTGGTATATTGTCAAGGCACTTACATGCCTGTTCCTCTGCCTTAAGGAGTATTGTGTGCAGACATGGGCAAAGGCTTTGGCATCAGATCATTTATATTTGATCCTCAGCAAGGCCGCTTTCTAACTGTACTAGCCTGGCAAGTTAAGGAACTTTTCCAAGTGACAATTTCCTCATCTGTAAAACTAGAGGTGGTGGGGTGGCAGGGGTGGGGGTGGTTCCTTCCTTTTGCCTTCTTCCTGACTCATGGTCCCATTGCTGACCTCCTTACAAACTCTTTCACTCTTATACTCAGTTTCTCTTTAAATAAAGTCCTCATCATAATTTCGTATGCCACAGAAGCAAACCTGAGACAAGGAATCATGTGTAAGTGACTCACTATGGTACCAGGAGAGACCTGGAAGGGAGTGAGGGGAGGAGGGCAGGGAGAGGGAAGAAGTCAAGCAGGGATCCACCTTCAGGCAAAGATTTAGCCTCACTTGATCCCACACAGGAGCTCTGGAGCCTAAATTATACCTACAAGTCTGTTCCCCTTAAAAGGTTGCCAGATAAGATACAGGACATCCTATTAAATTTGAATTTCAGATAAACAACAAATTCTCTTTAGTATAAGTATGTCTCAAACACTGCATGGAACAAACTCATACTAAAAAACATATATATTTGTTGTCTACCTGAAATTCCAACTTAATTGGCCATTCTATATTTTTATTTGTAAATCCATAAACCCTACAAAGGCCAGGCTACTGAACTATGGTGGTGACGGTACGGGGATGGGGATGTGGATGGGGTGGGGGGAGCTCACAAAACCAGTAAAAAGGATTAGATGGAATCCGAGTGGAATACCATCAGTATCTGCTAGCTTGTGTTCTCTCATTTTCTTCACACAGTGTTCCTTCCACTTTCTTTCCACTATGGAAACTTGGCTCATCCCTAAAGAACCCTCACTTCTTTGCAGTTTTCACAATGGAGGCTGCTTTTTCTCTGTGAAAACAACAACAACAAAACTGGCTTTCTGCAATTCTTCACTGTGGCTTTTAGATCATGGATTCATTGTTCCCACTCCCCGGAGCTAAAGTCTCTCCTCTCTGAGCTCTGGCTATCTGCCTATTGCCTTCTACCCCGCTGAAGTTTTGCCTACATTCAAGTGCCTTTTGACCAATTCACCGATAACTGTGGCATCTAGATCATAGGTATCCTCAGACCCCAAATGTTCCCACCAATTTGGTCACTACTTTGTCAATTAAGTAGTCTCAAAGTTTTGGTATCTCTTCTCCATTTCCACAGCACATTCTCTTCATTTTTACCTTACCTAACCATCCTGGGAGCTGCTCCACCCTTGAAAATTTAATTTAATTGGCCCACTTTGACAATACTCTTACTCATTCAATTTTCACTCTATTACTCTATTACATTAGGCCTTGAACTTAATGGAGACACTTACCTAATCCATCAAGTCTTCCTGAATTTGCTTCCTTCTCTCTTCAGCAACACATTTCACCCTTTTATCAATATTTCTAAACATTCGAATGGCTTCCTCCTTTTTTCTTTCTGATATATCCATTCTAAAACCCTTCAACCCATAGCTATGCAAACACTTCCTTACTCCATCCTTCCTGAATTTGATTAAAAGATTATCATGATATAATGTATATTGGGATACCAAAACTTTCATTAGTAATAAGAGAAACAAGTTTAAATCATACTGAAGTTAATTATATTGTATTGCTATAACATATTCCCAGTAGATAGTGTTTTAAGTGCAAAGATGCTGTGATACATTGCAATTTTTCTCTAGAAGTCATTAGGCATTTAATATGAAGAATATTAGCTTGAGTAGAATAGAAGCTTGGGTCTATATACTTAGCAATTTCTCATGCTACAGTATAAATTGGAAGCACTATTTTTTTAAAAATGCTGGATCCATGTTAATATTATGTATTGAAAATAGACACAAGGAAAAGATGTAATTATTTTCCTTGAAAAGTAGGCTTAAATTTAACCCTTATTTCCAATATCTTTGATTACATTTACCTACTTTGAAATCTAAACTAAGAAAAAAGTCAGAAATATGATGAAACAAAATAAGAATTATCGTTTGTACAAATATACATAAACAAAAAATGAAGATGAAATAAAGGGCACTTGTCACACACACATATTCATGAAAACAAAAATTAAGTATTTATGAAGTTTAGGGTTTTATTTTTCTTGAAATTAAATAAAAATAACCTGAGGAGCAATTTAAAAACCCCAAAACATTTTCAAGTTCAACATTGTACCATTAAATATAAAAGCATACTTATTTCAAAACAAGGCTAATAAGATATTTTACAGCAGGTTCATAATTCACTAGACTATCACTGTTCAAAACCAAAACAGCTAAAAGCTTGAAATGACATCAAGAGACCCCTCTACTCCAAATAGTGAAATTGAAGTAAAGGTTAATGATATTTTAAGCCTATTTTTTCCTTCTTTGTCTTATTTTACTGTCTAAGCCATTTAGGATTTGGTATTCATGAAGGTGTGTGAACATTAACTTTGGTTTTTATATACTTGTTTCAGACATACTTAAACTGAAATAGTTTGATTAGTACACAAAGTATAAGGTACTAAATCATAATGCTTCTCCATTTAGCAAAATTGTATTTTACTAATCTTTTGCTTTAAAGTTTATTTGCTGGGCTATAATATCCTCAAATATTTCCATATATCGTTAGACTCCTTCAGCATGAGTCCTGAGTCCCAGTGTAAGTTGTTGTGTGGGGGGAGATAGTCTAATACGATTAGGAAAATGATTACTTCAAGATGCTGGAATAAGAAGAACCAAAGAATGAGTTCCTGATGAATGATAAGTAGTTAGATTATCTTCTGGTTTAAAACTGAATCTAAATTTTCAGGAGACCCAAGTAGTTTCTTAGAACTGGAGCTTACAGTGACTCAGGGAATAATATCTTCTACAAATGTTCCTCTGGGCATTTAAGCATGTTAATGCAAGAAGCTGTAGGGGCATCTAACGCCCTCTTCACCTGCAAAGCGCGCGCACACACACACACACACATTAAATAAGTTGGGTGCTACTTAGATAGACATGGGTTTGAGACCCATTACCTAATATAGGATATGTATTCTAGACCTAATAAGTATAAAGTTCTCCTGATTAAAAAGTTTCTTAAGTGTATCCTTCCAGGTGATACCTCTAAAATGTTATCTAAAAATCTCTACTTAGTTTAGGGCCATGCTGGAACAATTATATCTTTACCATGTAAGCTTTTCATTAATTCATTTGTTCACTCATTTAATAAATACAGATTGAATATTCATCATGTGCTAGGCACTCCACTGAGTACTGAAAAGAATGGAACTATGCCAAAGATAAATGGTGTTTTAGCACCCTGGAAACTTACATATGATGAGTATGATGACCCAAACGACACGCACTATATATGGCCAGGGAGCTTTCCATGTCTAAAAGTCAGGGAAGGCTTCTTCAACCAATTGACCTTTGAGATGAGACATGATTTGCATATCCAGGAGGGAGTGAGGAAGGCAGAGAAAATCCAAAGGATTGGATAGCAACCTCTTGAAAGGATTAGCTCTGTATTTAGTTTTTATTTTTTACCTGTTCAAATAACTACATTCACAGTGGCTTAAAATAAACTAAGATATAAAACACAAAACATGAGAGCAAGGTGAAAGTTGGCATTCTCTATGGTCTTTTTGCTATTTGAAGGGTCCCTTCATGTGGATTTGACTTGAAAACAGATGGCCTGTGGTGGTGATTTAATGAGATAAATGCTCCTCCCCATTAGGATCTGTGGCTGGGTCTTTCTCTTAGTATTTACTAAAGAATAAAGTCATCTGCTTATATATTAGTACTTCTTAATCTGGTAGTATTTTATATTCCTGCAGCCAGTGTAGGAATTTATGATCTGGAATATGGTAATGCTATCAATCCAGCCAGTTTTACTTCTCATGGTTTATCTTAAACAGGACTACTGTGTAATTGCTTTTGTGCTTTCCCATTTGTTTTCTCTTGTAAAAGAAAAAAGACTGAGAATATTAACAAACCAGCTGTTAGCACTTCTTTGATATTTCCCTGTGGCCTGCTCCATTAGAGGGGGCTAAGTTCTTAATATCAGTTGGATTTGTTAATTATTGGTAAACAGTGCTCTATGAGTATTAGATAATGGATTCATTTTGCACATTTATTTTTATCGCGGTAATTTGGGTGTTCTCTTGTCTTTAATTGCTTTGTTTAAAAAGTACCTAAAAGCATAATCCAGAATTCCAAGTCTTCCGCCAAATTAAGGAAAGCAATACTTTCCTTTACTTATATGACCAAGGCAAATATAATTTCCAGCTCGTTTTCAAAAATTTACTTCAGATGATCTTGGGTCAGATTTTCTATACCTAACATTGTGGGGAAAAGACTATAAAAGTTCACTGCATTCATGATACGAACAAACACTTTATTCAATTATTCGTTTACTCAGGGTCAGCTTTATACCAGGTTTTGTGTTAGGCTTTGGGGAGATGAAAGCAATGATAATGATGGGGAAAATGTCACCCTAGAGACTCCTAAATAGTTGATCCTTTCAAATAAAGTTCAAGGGCATTTGGTATGTCATTTGCTGTTCTATAGGAGACAAAGACAAGCTCTAGTAAATTATGCTACAAGACAGCCAGTGAATGCCTAATTCTGGTCTCCTTGGTGGTAGCCCAAGTCTGGGATGGTTCAGTTCATGTCGTTATAGCACATCACAAGAGATATCCGTGGGGAAACCAAGAGACAAAGATCTAGATGTTTAGCCCTAAGGCAGAGAGATGATAGGAATAATGCATTTGACTAAGAGTATTTTAAAAAGAAAAAGGTCCTCTGCTCAGTGAGTTCATGTAGAGAACATCTCTAAGATGAACCATCTACTATCAGCTATGGTGGCACCTGCTGTGTGGTTCTAAGATCAGACATCTAGGAGAGCTCGCCCTCTCCCAGGAGGCAATCTTCAGAAAATGTGTATCAGCCGGAAACACCGAGCAAAAGATACTGATGGAACTTAAGCCTAAGGTGCTTTCAGAATCTTCGAGACCAGGTTTCTAATTTACCCGGGATAGGGTTGAATTTTATTTATACTTCTTGCTGAGGCAGAAACCTAAATGACATGCAGACGGCTTCACAGTTTGCTTAGCTAGTGATTGTTTCCCAGAACTAACTCCTAATAGCCTACTCAGTCAGTCCCAAGAACATCCTAAAGAAGTTGACCCCTTCCTTGATTGGAAGATTTACAAGGCAGTAGGTCCCCCTCCACCTCCCTGTACATATAGGTCCATGGAGAACAACAAACTGAAATGATCCTCCTTTCCTGGAACCAATATGGAGGCAATGTGAAGTGCAGACAAATCCCGGGAGTCCTAAATGGCCTTCAACAGACATGTCCTAATGAAGCAAAGTTAAAAATTGGTAATAAATTAATGAGAATGTGCCTCTTAGTGGCAATCATCCATCCATTCCCTCCTAGAGCACCTTTTAATTATTGTTACTAACGACAGAGTTTGGGGGTCACTGATTTCAGAAAAGAAGAAAACTTTTTTTTGCTTTCCAGGCAGTTACGTGCAGCCTCTGAATTCTGCATGTTTGATATAACCAATATTTATTACTTGTGGTTGTTACTTTTTTAAATGCTGGGCAATGGCATTCCTTTACTGGGCTGAAAAGACACTTCATAAATTTGCCCTTTTTCCTTCTGATGTCCAAGGACATTGTCATTTGGGGCTGTTCATCATTTGTAGACAGTAATGATAAGAATAATATGCCCCACACACTTTCTCTGTCTTCACGGGGTACCTCAATAATCCCTAAGGAGTCATAGAGGTAGGGGGGAAAACTCCCTGTTTTATCTATTTCCCATCTTTCTGTTATCTGGGCTTATGACCAATTTAGGCAGAGAATCATTCAGCAGCTCACTGGTGATCTTCACAGTTGCTGGCTAATGCAGCCTCTTAAACATCTCTAAGAAGCTTTAAAATCTGCTTAGGAATCTGTCAGAGTGACACATGTTGGCAGCAATTTAATTTCACAAGGAATCATGGAGTGAATGCACTACCCACCTTTCCTCTCTCCCTTTCCTTCCTTCCCACCATACCACATGACATATTCCAAATGGATGACTTTCTGGGGTTACCTCTCATAGAATATAACTTACAAGTTGGGAAATTAGAAGAGCAATCAACACGAGTCAACAATTTAACATCATTTTTTTATAGCAACTAGGCTGTAATTGGGGAAGAGAGTGAGGACATGCCACCAGACAGTAACAGAGCATAGAACAGAAGCCATTGTTCCAGAGCTCCCTGCTTGGCCATCCATGGCAAGCTCATGTCCACAGTTGCCCTGCCTTTTTACTTCAGCCACCAAATCCATCTGATCTCTTCTCTATCCTCAAACTTCCAGATTCAGAAATAGTGGAGAGTGCAGAAAAGCTATCAAAGAGAAATGAATGGGTGTATTTTGATAGCAACTCATGAGAAACTATGGCCTTCATCACTTTGCTTGTGTTCTGACTTTAGCTTGCTCTTTCCTGCTTAACAAAGGAAGAAGAAATTATAGGCAGTGTTAGAAAACTCACAATTAGGAAAATAAAAAGGATAACCATAGATTTACATTTTTAAGGAATTTGTTGAGCTTACGTTTTCAAAGCTCCTCCCACAATAAAACTTTTTTCCCCTTCAAGATTGCTAATATAGGATCTATCCCTCAAGAGGAAATAATGTCCTGAGAGTTTTTAAAAACAATCGTGAGTGGAGGGAGATTGTAGGATTCATATTTTTAAATGAATTATAGGGTCTGTATGCACCACTCTTTAGTGTTTAGTCCTGGCAGAACAAAATATTGATTCCAGTCCGCTGTGAAAATATCCCAACAAAGTGAAAGTTAGAAGTTAATATAGGCAGCAAACTCGTGATTGATTACGCTGTTCATTGAGAGATTTACATAACTAAAAGGTAGGAGTTGTCAGCAGATTTAGTGCATGCTCCCAGCCCTCACAAGGCCAGCAAGGCTAAGCCCCATCTTATCATTTTCACTAAGTCCCATCTTCAGATGAAAACTAAACACTGAACCATCCAAGTTCCCCAGAGCCTTTTACAAGAAATGATCCCTGCCTGGAATTATCATCACTTGCATAGTTTTTCTAACAGGCTAATGCAGCCCCCCTTTGAGGAGAAACCCTTTGAGGGCAAAAGAAAATGCAGTCAAGCACACCCAACCTCAAAGGCATCACTGATAGTGAAGTAAGTTCAGCAGAACTTCTTTCAACTGGTTAAACTCTGAAATATCATCCACATAGACAGCAAACTCGAAGTTACTCTTCTGCCTTCACAGGACCAGAACATCTTACCACCAATGACGAGGTTATGAGCCCATGAGACTGGTGAAAGATGCCTTCATTTATTTACATATTTATATATTTTGAAGACTTCCCATTAAAAAATTTTACTATTCAGTTTCCCAGAAGGCCTAGAGATCTTGAGAAGAAAACACAAATTTAAGTCACTGTGGTTTGAGTGTTAAGTTGGTAGCAGCCATGAGAAGGGCTGCCTGAGTTAATTATGTGGGGTTTACCTGCCCTGTAGAGGTGTGAGTTAGATTATGCGGGAGTCCCATCATGATTTGTACTACTCAGAGAAGCAAATAACTCTCCCATTTTTACTATATGCTTTATTTTAATGCAACATGTATCTCTTAGCCAATGGGTAGAAAGTGATACTCTATTGGTGTGACCCAGAATTAAGAAGCAAAACCATGAGGAGGTATAGTTCACATATGAATTTGCTGATTCCAGTTTCCATGGTTAAAAGAAGTTGACAACGTACATATATCCCAAGCTTTGCATGATATCTGTGTCCTCAAAAGAGAACTGGCATTGCTTCCCCTAATTCAAATCCCAATGATCGATTGTTCTTTAATATTAACAGTCATTGCTGGTCTGCCTCTTGCAGCACAAGCACTTCGGCTCCAAATCTCAAGGTCTAAAGACCATCATCATTTATCTAATGAGCCCCAGGAGGACCCAGGGTAGCTCAGCCCATTAAGCAAGCTGGGTCTCAAGCAAGGACTGTTGAAAGTTGACCTGAAACTGCCAGAATTCTCCTTTGTGGGGTTTTGTTATGAGTCATAAAATTCACTTCCTCCATGGCAAATCCAACTGTATCTGTTAATTGTGTCTCTGCTCCATGCCATAAGCTTTACCTCACCAGACCATCTGCTTGGGCTTCATCCCGTCACTAATGATCATTTTCTACTTTCCAGTCACTAATTTTTAAGAAGCACCAGTGAGATATAGTGAAAATATGCCCTTCAAGAGGTGTCGTGAAACTTAATTTCTATTCCCATTTCTGCCAATAACTATCTAAGTGACCTTGAGGGAGACTTGACTTCTCTGAACTTTGGTTTCCTCATCTGCAAAACTAGATGACACACAAGGTTCCCCTGGCTTTAAAATCCCAGTTATAGTCACATATAAAGAAAGGACTTTATTCTTACTGGTTTATTAGAACTTTTGGCAAAGGTGGGCAATTTCACATGATGTTTAAAAATTCACCACATATTCGGTTACCAAATCCTGGGGATAACTCTTCAAAATTGGAGGAAACTTAAAACAATGTAAAAAAAGAAAAAAAAACACAACTCTGAGTTTCACAGCACACTAGCCCAATATGATTCTCTAGGGTGCATAAGAGAATTTAAATCTTTATTATTCCCTTCTTAAAAATCTGGATTTGCTACAAGTAATGCTTGGTGTTTTGTATTATTTGGTTTCATTTTGTTTGTTTAGCAACATCTCAACTATCTTTATTTTCTAAATATGGGAATTAAAACACAACAACTTTGGAACCTCTGGTCTTTTTCATTCCTCATTACCGTCAATCTCTTTGCAAAATTTGACAATTGTCTACTCCCTTAACAGACTCCTCTCATTTGACTTCCATGACACTGTATTTCTAGGTTTTCTTTCCCTCTGTGTCTGTTCCTTCTTTTTTTTTCTTTCAAATTTTTATTTAAGTTCTAGTTAGTTAACATACAGTGCAATATTGGTTTCCAGAGCGAATTCAGTGATTCATCACTTACATATAATACCCAGTGCTTATCACAAGTGCCCTCTTTAATACCCATCACCCATCTAGCCCATCCCCCACCCACCTCCCTCCATCAATCCTCAGTTTGTTTTCTATTGTTAAGAGTCTCTTATGGTTTGCTTACTTCTCTCTTCCCCCCCCATATGTTTTGTTTCTTAAATTCTACATGTGAGTGAAATCCTACAGTATTTGTCTTTCTCTAACTGACTTATTTTGCTTAGCATAGTACACTCTAGCTCCATCCATGTCATTACAAATGGCAAGATTTCATTCTTTTTGAAAGCTGGGTAATATTCCATTGTATGTATGTGTACCACCTTTTCTTTATATATTCATCAGTCAATGGTCTTTTGGGCTCTTTGCATAGTTTGCTGTGGAAATATTGCACTATTGTTGACAGGGCTGCCATGTACCCCTTTGAATCTGTATTTTTGTATCCTTTGGGTGAATACCTAGTAGCACAATTGCTGGTTGTAGGGTAGTTCTATTTTTAACTTTTTGGGGACCCTCCCTACTGTTTTCCAGAGTGGCTGCACCACTTTGCATTCCGACCAACAGTGCAAGAGGGTTCCCCTTTCTCCACATCCTCACCAACACCTGTTGTTGCTTGTGTTGTTAATTTTAGCCATTCTGGACAGGTGTGAGGTGCTATCTCATCGTGGTTTTGACTTGTATTTCCCTGACGATGAGTGATGCTGAACATCTTTTCGTGCTCCTTCTTGACTTCCACTGGATCCTCTTCTTCTACTCCCTTACACATGAGTGTTTTCCCGGGTTCCATTCTAAGTTCTCCCATTTTAATGCCTTCATACATGTCCCATTAGTAATCTCGTTTATTATGTACACATAATTTTCAAAGTCATTTCTTTCATTTAAAAAACAGAGAGAGGGCACCTGGGTGGCTCAGTTGGTTAAGCGACTGCCTTTGGCTCAGGTCATGATCCGGGAGTCTCAGGATCGAGTCCCACATTGGGCTCCCTGCTCAGCGGGGAGTCTGCTTCTCCCTCTGACCTTTCCCCCTTCTTGTGCTCTCTCTCTCTCTCTCTCTCAAATAAATAAATCTTAAAAAATAAAATAAAAAATAAATAAAAAACAGAGAGAAAGAAAGAAAGTGATTTTCTGGTGTCTTTCTTTAAAAGGGCATTACTCCCATCATTAGAACTCATCTTCATTATCTCATCTAAACCTGATTATATCCCAAAGGCTCCATCTCCAAGTACCATTACATTTGGGATTAGAGCTTCAATAGATGAATTTTGGAGGGATATCATTCAGTCCATAGCACCATTCCTGCTGTTAACCATTCACTAAGGGTTTCCTGGTCCAAGGAATGTTCTTTCCAGCTGAATGTCATGACAGCCCTTTAGCCTCTGGCTTTCAGCAATCCTTCAGATACATAAAGACTGTCTACTGGGGATACCTTGCCCTCCAGACAGGGATCAATTTCAAGTTCTGCCCTTTCCTAAGGGCTCACTTAGCCTCCTGGAAAAATTCACACTAACCTTCCATCAATGGAAGCCCAGCTTTCTCCTCTTATAATGTTCTTTACTTCTCCACTATCAGGTCACCAACTGTCAGACATCTTCAGGTGAAAGTTACGGAGTTATGTTCTTCATCCTCTCCTGCACCACACTGAGAACTCTGAGTAGGTTTCTGAAACTACTTGGCTTGGAGGCTAGAGAAGGAATCCCCTTCTCAAGAGGTGGTTGGAAAAATACATGGTACACCAGTAACTCTCTTTCTCTATATTTTTTAAACTCCCAATCTTCAAGAATATATTTTGGGGGCAAAGGTAAAGGATGGTTGACTTGTGTAAGAAGCTGAAACCCAGGGGCGCCTGGGTGGCTCAGTCATTAAGCGTCTGCCTTCGGCTCAGGTCGTGATCCCAGGGCTCTGGGATGGAGCCCCGCATCAGGCTCCCTGCTCAGTGGGAAACCTGCTTCTCCCTCTTCCACTCCCCCTGCTTGTGTTTCCTCTCTCACTATCTCTCTGTCAAATAAATAAATTAAATCTTTAAAAAAAAAAAAAGCTGAAACCCAAATTTTATGGCTGGAATGTAGTTAGTAGAGAGGAGAGTGACAGATAGTGAAATCAAACAAATAAACAAGATTGAGATCACATAGAGTCTTGGAGATTATGGTGAAAATCTGGGTTTTATTTTAATGTAGTGGAAAATCACTGAAGGTCATTAAGCAGGGAAATGATATGAGCAATAGGCTGAGATTTACATTTAAAAATGTATCTCTCTCTGTTACATAGAAAATTATAAAGGGGAAAGAGTTTCCAAGAACATCAAATATCAGGCTCCCAAGTAATTCAGGTGAGAGATGTAAGTGATTTGGCTTAGAATGATAGCAGTGGAGAAGAAATAAAGGGGATGAACACAAAATATAGTTTGGAAGAAGAATTGAGAGGATGTGCTAAAGGGCTGCATGTAGAGAGTGAGTAAGATGTTAAGAATGACTTAATTGGGGAGTGAACAACCAGATGGATGGGGTAGTATTAATTAATATGGAAAATACGGAACTAAGAGTAAGTTTTGTTTTGTTTATTGAAGTTAAATGATGTCAATGTTATATTAGTTTCAGGTATACAACACAGTGACTTGGCATTCTATACATTACTCCATGCTCACAATGATAAGTGATTACCATCTGTCACCACAGAAGTTATCACAAAATTATTGATGATAATCCCTATTCTGTACTTCTCATCCCAGTAATTTAATTATTTTATAACTGGAATTTTATATCTCCTAATCCCCTTCCCTTATTGTGCCTATCCTCTCAACTCTCTCCCTTCTGGCAACCACCAGTTTGTTCTTTATTTATGATTCTGTTTCTGTTTGTTTGTTCATTTGTTTTGGTTTTTAGATTCTATACATAAGTGAAATCATATGGTATGGGTTTTTCTGTGTCTGACTTATTTCACTTAGCATAATACCCTCAAGGTCCATCCATGTTGCTGCAAATGGCAGAATTTTTATGGCTGACTAATATTCCACCTATATATCATATCTTTATCCATTCATCTGTCAGTGAACACTTGAGTTACTTCCATATCTCAGCTATTCTAAATAATGCAGCAATAAACACAGGGGTGCATATCTTTTTGAATTAGTGTTTTCATTTTCTTTGGGTAAATACTCAGGAGTGGAATTACTAGATTGTATGGTTTTTCTACTTTTAATTTTTTGAGGAAACTCCTTACTCTTTTCCACAGTGATTGCACCAATTTACATTCCTACCAACAGTGCACAGGGTTACCTTTTCTCCACATCCTCACCGATACTTGTTATTTCTTGTCTTTTTGATACTAGCCTTTCTGACAGGTGTAAAGTAATATTTCAATATGGTTTTAATTTGCAATTTCCTAATGATTAGTGGTGTTGAGCATATTTTCTTGTTTCTGTTGGTCATTTGCATGTGTTCTATGGAAAAATGTCTATTCAGGTCCTCTGCCCATTTTTTAAATCAGATTATTTGTGAGTTTGTTTTTTTTTTTGGTATGATAATTTTCAGATTCAAGCACGAATTGCAAGTTAAGTTCATTATGTCCTGGAGATAACTGGTTATGAACTAGATAGAAAACAAGTGTGTCCTATAATTCTGGCACTTACCAGAGTTACGGCTTTGGGAAAGTCATTTAAATCATAGAGCTCCAGTTGTCCGATTTAAAGAGTGGAGAAGTAGAGAGATTAGAGTTCTTAATGGTTTTCTCTAAATTTTATGATTTTCTTTGTTTTGACTCTACCCATGGATGGAATCCACTGCAAAATGGATTAAGATCTTCACTTAAATAAAGTCTGTGCATAATTCTCCTCATACCCAACTTTTAAGGAACTTGAAATCATAAGGAATAATAGTTACTTTTTTGTTATTTTTGCAGATGGATACCAAAGCTCCAATATAACTCTTACTGTAAATCTGTCTAAATAGCATGCTGGCAAGCTAGAGGGCAAGCTATTTAGGAAAATGTTTACTTCAGTTGAGTCTGAGATAATTTACTTTGTCTAACATGCATTTGTAAGATATCTTTTAAGAAAATATACAGTTTCAATATATTTAGTTTAAAATTGATCATTTTCAAACTATTAGAAACTTCACATTCAGGAGATATTTCTTTGGATCTTAAGTTTGCATACAAATTTTTATTTGGCTGAAGACATATACAAAGTGTAATTTAAAGTGGGACTGTCATACGATCAGAACGTTGTAAACTATTACACATTTTTTCCCTTTTCAAGTATGTCAAAGATAAACTTCACTGAGGAAAATAAACATCATCTCTTGGTTATGATGAGACATTTTGGGCACTGAGACCCCAGCTTTCTGAAGACCTTACTTCTAATGAACTGCAGGCAGTAAAACTGTTTCCCTCCTTCTGATTAGCAATGGGATCTTTTACCTAGAGATTTCAGAACAAAAGGTAAGAAAGACAGTTAATTATAGCCCAGACCTCACATGCAGAGTTAATGAATTTTAATGCACATCAATTAATAACTAATTGGGTTTTTGCCTGACTCTAGATAGAGGTTTTGGGGGATGAGAAGAAAAGAGGCCCCATTTTAATTGAAATACAACAGTCATTTCTGCTATGGCTTTGTGTCCCTGGCTCTCCTTGTCTTTAAGTCAAAATCAAGAATTAAAAAAAAAAAATCTGATGATTCTTAAGAGGTGCAGAGGACTTTTTACATAGTGTAAATACAAAACTCCTTATAACTCTATATAGAGCAATGATGTTTCAAAACATTTTTATGTGATGTGTAGGCAAAGTGGATATTATATTTTTAATTTTAAATAAATAAAAGGTGAAAAAGAAAATAAAGAAAAGATAGAAAAAGAGAAGGTAGAAGAGCTTAGAAGGTTTAAAAGTCTTGATTTCATTTCTTAGCCAGTGAAATTGAAACAGATAATAAGACTCTGAGTCTTATGAATCCAACTCTAGTACCTTCTCAGCACAGTGTAAAACACCATCCAACTTCAAAACACCGCTAAGAAAAACAAAGACATACAATCAAGCTATAGTAATCATCTTTGATGGTACTGGCTTAAGGATGGACAAATATATTAATGGAAAGAATAATTAATGGAGTAGAGCAGTAGAAACACATAAATGTGGCCAACTGATTTTCAACAAAGGGATCAACATAATTCAATGGGAGAAGGAATAGACTTTTCAGCCAATGGTGCTAGAAACAACTACATAAATATTTAGGGGAAAAAGTTGAACCTTGACTCCTACATTGTACCACACACAAAAATTGATTTGAGTTGGATCACAGAGTTGAAAACATGAAATCTAAAATCACGAAGCTCCTACAAGAAAAAATAAGAGAACTTTTTGTTATTGGAGTAGGCAATGATATTTTTTAAAGAAAAAGGAAAACAAGAACCATACAAAATTGATAAGTTGAACTTCACAAAAATAAAAAAATTTCTTTATCAAAAGACACAATTAAAAAATAAAAAGGCAAGCCGCATCTAAGGAGAAAACATTTTCAATGAATCTGTATGACAGACTTGTATCCAAAATATGTAACGAGCTCTTACAAATCAATAATAAATAGACTAACAACCCAATTAGGCAATATGTAAAAAAACTTGAGCATAAACTCTTTCAACTACACTCCAAGTATGCAAATGGCTGACAACCACATAAAAAGATGTTCAATATCATTCACCATCAGAAAAATGCAACTAAAAAAAAAAAGAAAAATGCAACTGAAAAGGTCAATGAGATACTACTATACCACCACTAGAATAAATAAACTAAAAACATTGATAAATTTCCCGTGTCATTCCAGTGATATAGAGAGCAGTAAAGATCATTAATCTCACCCTTAAAATAAAAAAAAAAGATTTACCAAACTGGAAATTAATGACTTTTTAAAAAATCTATCAGAAAAAGTTCACTTCAGGGCAGGAATTTCATGTATAAAAAAGAACCAAGCATTTGCACACCTGGGTCAAATGCTGCCAGATACCATACAAGCCAGTAATAAGAGTCAGCTAAATTTTTTAATGAATTACTAAGGGCCAAATATATACTGATGGAAGAGTATTAAGTCATTTGTGGCTGTATACATAGCAGGGTCTGCACCCCCTAATATATTTTCCTCCATGAATCACTCCAGGTACTCACAGACAAGATTGTGTAGAATTCTGAGAAAATTTCCCTCATGACACTTGTTGGGGGAGGGGAAGAGCAGCACTGCCAAAACTCCACCCAAACCCATCTCCCCTAATTCCTCTATTAGAAACATAATCTGCAGGGATGAGAGCCACAAAACTCTTCTTAGGGCATGGTTGGAAATCCATCCAAGCTACAGAAAAGAAACAGGGAAAATAAAGTTCTACCTCTGGGGAAGAAGCAGGAACATGCACTAAGCAAAGCACCCTAGCTGGAGCAAGGAAGGGCAAGAGTACTTGTGAAGGCCACAACACTCTGAGACCCAGGTTTGCCCTGCCTAAGGATGAGGCTTAAATCAGAACATCAGAGAACATTTCCTCCTTCCCCACCTCCCACCACTGTGCCAACAGCATCTGGTAATTATAACAATGGGATGCAGCTGGAGGGCTATATTCTCTCTGGGGAGAAAATAGTGAGAAAAAGAGCTTTGGGATTCTCCACACTCTCTAAGTGGAGGAGTTCGAAGCCTGTACAACAAACTGCAAACCCAGCCTAACTCCTGAGCATATTACAATCCTCCCCCGCTAAAAGCCTAGTGTAAGAATAGGCATACACATATCCATGTATAAAAAATTATTTACCTCAGTCTCTACTGTTCTATACAATACGTCCAGTTTTTAACAAAAAATTACCAAGCAAATGATGATGCAAAAAAAGCAGAATTTTGAGAAGGCAAAGCAATCATCAGAACCACACTCAGATATGACATGGATGTTGGAAATACCAAAGAATTTAAAATAACTATAATTAATATGTTAAAGGCTCTTAATGAAAAAGTGGACCACATAAAAATCGGAAAGATATTTTCATGAGAGAAATAGAAACTATAAAAATCAAATGGAAATGCTAGAAATATGAAACATAAGAACAGAGGGGCACCAGGGTGGCTCAGTCAGTCCAGCATCTGTCTGCCTTTGGCTCAGGTCATGATCTCGGGTCCTGGGATCCATCTGGGCATCAGGCTCCACATTCAGAGGGGGGTCTACTTGTTTCTCTTCCCTTCCTCCTGCTCGGCTCTCTCTCCCTCTCTGTCTCTCAAATAAATAAAATTAAAAGAACAAAACAAAACTCAAGAACAGAGATGAAAACTACCTTCAACCGACTCCACACACTTTATACAACCAAGTAAAGATCCATGAACTCACAGATAAATCAATAAGAAGTACCCAACTTGAAACACAAAGAGAAAAAGTGAAAAAAAGAAGGAACATCCATGAGCTGTGGGACAATATCAAACAATCTAACATATGAATAATTAGAATCCTGGAAGAAGAGAGCAAACAGCCTCAAGTATTCCTTAAAAAAAACAATGAGATTTTCCAAAATCAATGACAAGACACCAAACTACAGAGTTAAGAAGCTCAGAGAAGCATGGGACTGGGGAGGAGGGAAGGAAACAACTCTACATATCATATTCAAACTGCTCAAATCCAAAGATGAAGACAATCTTGAAATCAGGGGAAAGAGACACACTGCTTACAGAAAAACAGTAAGAATTACAGTAGACTTCTCATCAGACACCCTGCAAGGTGTACAGTAGAGTGATATCTTTCAAGGACTGGAAGAAAAAAGAAAGAGTGCCAATCTAAAACTCTATACCCAGTAAAGTATCATCCACAAATGAAAGAGAAGTAAATATTTTCTCAAACAAAGAAAAATGAGTAAATTTATTGCTAGCAGACTATCTGGAAAAGAAATGTTTAAGGGAGTTCTTCAGGCAGAAAGAATGTAAGAAATTTAGATTTACATAAGATATGAAGAGCATTGGAAAAGGAATAAATTAAGGTAGTTAAATTTGTGTTTTTCTTAATTTTAACTTCTTTTAAAAAAGATTTTATTGATTTGACAAAGACAGAGCAGGCATGTGCATGTGTGCAAACCAAGCAGGGGGAGGAGGAGGGGAGGGGGGAGAGGGAAAGCAGACTCTGCAGGGAGCCGGACTCTGGGCTCAGTCCCAGGATTTCGGGATCATGACCTGAGCCAAAGGCAGACACTTAACCAACTGAGCCACCCAGGCACCCCTTTTATCTTAACTTTAACTTTTTAATGGTAACTGACCAGAGCAAAAGATGGTAACGGTGTATTGTGTGTTTACAGCATACGTAAAAGTTAAAATACATAACACAGTACGACAAAAGATGAGGGGAAGGAATTCTAAATACACTGGTATAAGAGCCTAATGACGTGTAAGATGCTGTAGTATTATCTGAACATAACCCTCCACCCCCCCCCACACACACATCTATATAGAAGAAATCCTAGGGTAACTACCAATTTTTATAAATATACAAGTAGTAAGTCAGTAAAGAAGATAAAGTGGAATCATAAAAAAACTCAAGCCCAGAGAAGGCAAAAAAATTAAAGAGAATTTGAAATAAAGAATAAATGGAACTAATAGAAAAAGAGCTAGCTGGATAGTAAATTTTAATCAAACCATATCAACGATCACTTTAAATATATATTTAGAAAAGAAGGAAGATATACATAAATGTCTTCAGAATCTATTAAAAATTGAACATTTTTGATGACTGCCAACATTTATGGTTACAGCAGATTCTGTTTCTTCGTATGATTGTTTTTTCACAGGGCACTGTGTGATGGATGTTAATTGTCGTTTTAAAATTTCTTTTTATTTTGGCTGTTCATTTGATCATATGACATTTGATAACTTTCTTTTTGTAGTATCGATAGGGTACTGCTACACATATTAAAGATGGATGACTTCCCAAAGTGCAGTATGTCTAACTTCTTGGCTAGCTTCCCATGTGGAAAAATAAGTGTTCATAATTATCTAAAGGAGAATGTTTGCATATTATTCCTTAAGCATATAATTATCTCTTATATTCCGGGAAGCATCTTATGTGTAGGCCTACAGCATACTGTATGTTTTCTTTAAAAGGCGAAGTAGCTAAAAATGAATGTGTGGAAAATGTGACAGTCATACCATGCTAGCTGTATTTGTTACTATGCCACTATACGATTTAAAAGCCACTAATGCAAAAGGAAAGTGCACGGTACTTGCTGGGTGTTTCTAATTGGCACAATTTGCTAATATAGTCCTTGACGCCAGAATTCTGTTGTTCACATATCTGATTTAATATAATTAAATGGCAGGCATTTTTTCCTTGCCATTTTGGAACATCGGAACAAACAGAAAGAAAGGCTATGCCCATGAATACTAATTAATAGCAGTTCTTGCTAAATATAAATTGCCTTCCTCCAAAGGCAAGTATGATAAAGCCACTATTTCAAATGAATGCATGAAAAAAATCCATTTCATCGAATAGAACTGTATCAAGATTTTCACTGGTTCTCTCCGTCAGCCTGGGAGAACAGCAGCTTGAGCTCTGGAAATGTGATTAAACAAAACCTTTTCTCATCCTTCGCCAAATTCCACTCCTAAGAATCAGTATCCAGGCTGACTTTTAAAGACTGGGAAGCTGCTCAAGGAAGCAGGTGAAATCTGAGCTCGGAGGCTGAGACACACCAGCCCCCTCCACATATACAGCTGCCTTTTCCTCTGTCACTTCTCCTCACTCCTTTGCTCACCCCAACCCACTGGTAACAAGACTCCCAGCATGACCCTAAATTCACTCATTCATCCATTCATCCATTCACCCAACCTCCAAAGATGTATTGAACATCTACCAGGTGTCAAAGACCATGTGAGATACTGGGAACAAAATACTAACTACGATACCCCGTGCCTTGAGGAAGTGTGTAGTCTAGTGAGGAGAAGTAAATCACCTATAACAACACAAGAGTGAAAAGTGCCCTCCCGGGGTGCTCTGAGCAAGCTTAGATGCTTAGGGAAAGCTTCCATTCAGAAATAAAGTCTGGGAGTCCCTTAAATGTAGCAGGGGAGGAGAGCATTTTGGGCAGACACCTAGAAGTGTGGGAGGTGTCACCCACACCACTGTTAGTGATGTTGTCATGTAATAAGTTTGTAAATGGATGTGAAAAGTCAGGAGTCACGGGAAACGATAATACTCCCTCCTCCTCTCAAAAACATCTAGGTAATTTCTATCTATATAATTGCATAAGTCCTCTGTAACCTGTGTCTTAAGAATTGGCTTCTTCAAAAAACAGAAAGAAAGAAAGAAAAAAGAAAGAAAGAAAGAAAGGAAAAAAAAAGAAAAAACAAAGAACTGGCATCTTCCTAGCAGAATTATTTACCATATTATTTGCATAGTGATACTCTACCTTTTCTTGTCAGATGATTTGATATGTTTTCTTTTGTCATTTAATGGAAAATGTACTCTTATTTGACTTGGCAATCTGGAAGCCCAGAGCTGTATTTAAATCTAAATCGTAGTGCATTGTCATATGTTCCTGTTATAATTTTTTTTCGTCAACCACATTTTGTTGAAGAATATGTTTTCTGACCTCTCTAACTTTATTTATAACCGTTCTGCTACTCCGTGTGTCACCTTGGATCATTTTTTACAAGTATGTAAACATTGTAAACAGTTATTTCTGTAGTAAATTCTTACAAGATATTTTCACATGGGCCTTGATACAATGTTAATGAGAATTTAAATTACTTCAACATACTTAAAATAAAATACATATTCTCCTAATCACTCATTGCTCACTTCTAAAAATCACAGATAGCTTGCAGACAACAATGTAACTTTCATAGAACAGATAAAGTCATTATTCTTTACTTATAAAAAAAAAAATCCCTGATGGTCTTTATGTAAGAATCAGAAGTACTGCATTCATCATGAAACCTGCATAAGGAAAGATATTATATATTATATATATGATATATATATATATGGTTTGCTAAAAAGCACTCAGAATTACTCTATGTTTCTACAACTCAATTGTAGATGTTTCCATTCACATATTTATATTATTAATGCATATCAGGAATGAGTTGTCTGTGTTGGGCTATCTTCCATAATATATTCTCATTTTCAAAATAAAAGTAGAAATATTCAATATGAATTTAAAAATGTATCCCAGTTTCAATCATTTCCCACTTTTTACTATTCAAAAGATAATTTAAAATATCTTAAAATCTGGAGAAGTTAAAGGAGCATCTTTAAAATAAAGAATCAGCCTGTGCCACATCTTTTCGAGAATAAAATGTTCTAGGAGATCATAATGGAACAAAACGCTCACTGGAAGACAGCAATTATAGGACAAACAGTACACTCATCAGACGGCTTGCTGCCACAAATAAATTGAAGGTCCAAATGGCATACATAATCCAAAATTAGAGTAAAGCCTTTCCAAAATCACAGCCTAAGAGGAGGAAGGATAAAACTTATCTTGAAAGGATAGATGTGATATTTTGTAAACACTGAGGAAAAAATACAGCTAGAATTGTGCTAAAGAAGCAGCATAGGACTTAAATCCCATTTATATTTGATTCAGTTCTTATCATACATTCACCGGTAATCATTCGCCTTCCTCTTTTTTTGCCCCTCCTTCATCTTTTCCATCCTTCCTCTTCTTCTACCTGCTGTCCCTCATTCCTGCTTTCCTGCCGTCGTTCCTATGTCTGTTGGATTCACAAATGTATAAATATACAAGAATAATATTCAATAGTCCATGTCATTATGACTTCACATTTTGTACTGATTCTCAGTGTGTCTGCTTTTTATTTTTTCCTCATTAAATAAGGGGCAGACCCTTTCAGTTTTCCTAATTTTCTAACCGAGTCCATATTGAACACTTCACCGGCACATGCAAATCAATTCTACTTAATACCAGAAATAAATACAGAGACTTAAGACTTTCAAAAAAGAAGTGAGAAGAATGTACCTTTCCCCTTATTGAATTTGTTCTCATTAATTCTACAAAAAAATTATTTGCGATGATTTGTTATTTTCTCAAACCCTCATAGGAATGAAATATTTACCTTTATTCCTTAAGCATTTGTCTTATTAACATCTTTTCCTATTAATTTTCAAAGTTGCAGTTTGAAATAGATTTATTTTGTTTTGTTGATGTGTAATTTTCTTTATCCTGATATCATTAAAAAAAAACCCACTGGAAAATATGTTCAGTTGAAATGGATGCTATGGTCTTTCTGGTGGTGGAGGAGAAAATTTATATGCAGACTTTCTTGTCCGTGCAATCTCTAAAAATATATTTATCAGCAATTTTGCTGATCGACAGCCAGAGGTTTATAAACCCACATGCTATTAATTTTTAAGCACCAGAGGATAGAACGGTGGTAATGTGAAAAAGAAAGAATTCATTAGTTTTTAATAGAGCATTGCACGGTGCTGATCTTGCCATCCAACTATTTATCCAGGGCTTCTCACCTCGCTCTCCAAAACTGCTGCACAGTAAATAATAAAAGATTAAAACCTTAAACCTGGAAAACTTAGAAAAAAATATTAGAAAATTTTATTTGAGATTATAAAAATCCACAAATGATTTACTTTAAGAGACACCTTCATTGCTTCCATGTGCAAGGACTAATGATGGCCCCGGGTTTAGGACTGGCGAGAGCGCTGCCTGGGAAACAGTCAGAGAGAAGTGATAAAGCAGACTCTCCACATGACTCTCTCACTGTCACCAGCATAGCTTTTTACCATTTGTTACAAGAAAATGATAGTCCATATACATATTTATATAGCTGGCCTGTTATAACCCCGATTTTCTCTTGCCAGGACAAATCTTTTTGTTCTAAGCAACTTGGTTTCGAGGCAGGGTGACTTGCAGTGAGTTTTCATGTCTTGAGCTTAGACAAAATAAAAGAAGATTCTAATCAAAGGACCAGCTTTTGGGATATTGACGTTTGTGGAGATAAGATTTCACAATCACTTTGGCTCTGACTATACCCTCTCTGGCATTTGACACAGGACTCCTTTAATTAGGATGTCATGTCTTTAGGAATTTGACGCTCATTTCTTACTTCTCCTTCTAACGGCAATGTATTTTTGATAGTTGCTCAGCTGACTATTGGAATGAGGTTGGATGTGCCTTTTCTGATGAACAATACTTGAAAGTATACTTGCTATAATCTCAACAGGGAGTCCAAGATGAGGGCTGGGATTTAATCTACTCACTTTATCCCCGGAATAGGAAAAAGTAAATAAACTAAAATAATTATATGATAGTCTGGAAAATCTATGAAACCAGCAGGCAGCACATATTCCTTATAAAGCCAGGTTGTTCGCTACATATTTCATGTATTTTCATTAGATTTTACAAACAAATATAAGGAAATGAGAAGAACGAGGCAGAGACATGGAACGGCCTCTCTCCCAGGGCTTGACACGGTTCCTCATGTGCCGTGAGACTACAGAATGTAATGTTATAGTTCTGAATGCCTTGAATTGTTTGGAAATCACAAATGAATGTGGTGTCCCCCAAGAGCGGAAAGTATTGGTCCCGGGACCTACAGAGCAGTGACAAGGTGGTGTGTAAGCACTGCTATAGATTCACACCCTTCTTCCTTCAGGAATCTCCTCACTGCTTCTGACCAGCCCTGGGATCTTCGTATCTCTGAGTGTCAGTTGCCTCCTTTGGTGAAAATGGGGGTCATTATAGGACTTAGCTCACAAAATTGTAATAAAAATAAAAAATAAAGCACTTACCATAATGCCTGGCACCCAGTAAGCACACAAGAACTAGATGATCACAGGTTATTGATCTTGTAAAATTTATTTTGCAGTTACCAAAATGTTCATTGTATGTCCATTGCAGCAAAGATACCAGAGAATTTAATGCCATAGGGAAGAAAAACTACTGTAAATATGTTTTTAGGATCTTCCAAAAGATAGCAGTAAGAGAAAGGTAGGAAAAAGAAAAGAAACAACTGTTATTTGAAAAGAAGAAAAATAGAGGAAAGGAGGACAAGAGGGAGTTAAGGAGGAAAGAAATAATCGTTTGTCAAAGGAATTATTTTCAAAACAATGTTTCTCTAAAGTAGAAAAAATTTGTACATCTTTCAGTTCAATATTTTGAGAGGGATGTATTGGGTTATAAGATTGGTTTCATGTAAAAGTGTCGATTCTTTTTAATAACAACATTATTGACAGATATTCAAAGTCTTAAAAAGATATTTGGTTCATTGCCTGTGAAGAATTCATAAAACTATTTTGACAAAAATTATAGAAGGAAGTTCCATTCTAATTTGTGGTGCCACTAAAATTGTCTGTGATACCTTATCTACCACTCATGCCTCTAAGTCCCCAGATCTGGCCAAAAATACCAGCAATATACACCAGGGATTCAGTTACTTTCTTTGAGAGCGTCTGAAAACCGCCCCACTTCCCTGTGATTTATATATTGTATTTCTGTGTCACGGTCTTTTCTGCTTCCATCGTTGGAGATCTACACAATGTACTGTCTGCTCTGGAGAATTTTTCCATAGAACTCCCAAATCTGTGCTTCATGCAATATGTGCAGCGTTTGTTTGTTTGTTTGGTATGTTTTGTTTTGCTTTGCTTGTTTCACTCTTGTAGACATTGATCCTTTTCTTCTCAAGATACAGTATTCTAGGGGCGCCTGGGTGGCTCAGTTGTTAAGCGTCTGCCTTCAGCTCAGGTCATGATCTCAGGGTCCTGGGATCGAGCCCCGCATCGGGCTCCCTGCTCAGCGGGAAGACTGCTTCTCCTTCTCCCACTCCCCCTACTTGTGTTCCCTCTCTCACTGTCTCTCTCTCTGTCAAATAAATAAATAAAATCTTTAAAAAAAAAAAAAAGATGCAGTATTCTACATTTATCTGCACTGATTTCTGACATTTGCCCTCTTTTAGCCCGGGTATGTAAATGATTCAACTTCTGTATCTGGCTGCATACTTGTGTATTATTTACTGTTCTTCTGGCTTTATTATCATCTGCAATATCAGGTATCACTGCTATGGAGCTTTTCCTCTGGGTCACAGTTTAAAGTCAATCCAGTGCGTAACACAAATCTCTCTGGTAATTTTTGAACATTTTTAAAAGACAAGCTCAAGTATTTTATGTTGGTTATTTATGTTATAGCTCTGAAGATAAAGAGTAACCTCTTTGGAAGATAGTTATCCCTGAATTTCAATTCTAATTTTAAACGTAGCTCTCTCTAGAATGTTGTATAACCAATCAGTAGAAGCCTTCTGCCTCTTCAGTCTATAAAACAGGATCAATAACATTTGTGTCATTTACTTATGCAAATACAGGCATCTTAGAATGTATAAGACTTCTCTCACCTTAGTGTGTGTTTTTAAAAATTAATTTCTAGCTGATAGTAGTTGTTATAATCACCTTCCAATTTTAATTGGAAGGTCTACACATTTTGGAGAATGAAGAAATTTTGGGGAAGAGCATATTCTATAGAGTACCAAATTCTCTAGTCATGAGTTAGGAGGAGACACTAAAATAAACTTGTGGGGTAGGGAAGTGGTAGAATTTTGACTTCTTAATTTTTGACAACAGTTCCAATATCTTAATGAATAACAGACCGTATTGCCCACATAACATTTCGTATATAAAAGCACTTTGTGGGGTGCCTGGGTGGCTCAGTCGGTTGAGCATCCAACTCTTGGTTTCCTCTCAGGTCGTGATCTCAGGGTCCTGAGATTGAGCTCCACGTGGGGCTCCATGTTCAGCGGGGAGTCTGCTTGAGAGTCTCTCTCTCCCTCTCCCTCTGCCCCTCCCCCACTCTCTCCCTCTCTAAAATAAATAAATAAACCTTAAAATAAAATAAAAGCACTTTATGTATTAGGAGTAACCCATATCACAGTGTTAGAAACATTTTTAGTTATATTATTTGCCATTTGATTCTGTTGTTGATACATTTTCTCTAAAGACTTTGAAAATACTGTTTGTAATCAAACCTCTCAGTCTTTTTCAATATATTTATCTTGAAACAACTGTTCTTCCCTACTTCATATCTGTGCACAGCACTCAGCCTGTACCTTCCATTCAATCTTAGCACCATTTGTAGTGAAAGAACACAACTGAGGGAATGAATATAGAAAGAGTGTAATTTTCAACATTTATGAGTCACTTTCTTCCCCATTAATAGAATTCATTAATACTCTATTAATACAGTATTCAGAAATTGTAGCACTTGGATCAACCTTTAAAATACATCACTATATTTTTATAGTCCTTCTTATAAGCAATCTCCAACCTCCATAGAAGATAAAGTAGTACTTGGAGTGAAACATTTTCAGTCCATCTGGGGCATGACTGAAATCTACATGCAACGTAGGTGGAAGGAATGGGGCTTCCAGGTTCTTAAAACAAAACACGTAACTAACAAAATCCTCTCCTTTGACCTTTAACATAGTAGGCTGAAAGATCATGTCTTCAACGCAGGATTTGGATTTCCCCTTAACTCTTTTTTTTTTTTTTTTTAATATTTTTTATTTATTTGACAGAGAGAGAGATAGTGAGAGCAGGAACACAAGCAGGGGGAGTGGGAGAGGGAGAAGCAGGCTTCCCGCCGAGCAGGGAGCCCGAGGCGGGTCTCGATCCCAGGACCCTGGGATCATGACCGGAGGCGAAGGCAGACGCTTAACGACTGAGCCACCCAGGCGCCCTGGATTTCCCCTTAACTCTTACTGAAAGTCATTTACTTACTCCCTTTTCCTTCCCTCCTCGTAAGGTGAGCGCATGGCAGTTTTGTGGTCTTCACTCTCTCCTTTGGGTCTGGCCAGGGTAACTCACACAGTTAAAGCTTCCAGTCTATGCCAACCCTGAGAGCAAGACTCTCCTTTCAGCCAGACTTGTCCTGTCCTATAGGAGCTATTCTACTCTCTCATCCTGTAAACTCAGCTACTGCAGCCGAACTTCCCACCACAGTCCCATTATCAAGAGAGATTATGCTTAAATGGAGCTTCGTTACTGGGGAAATTGTGACTATTATTATTAATTAATACCAGCAAATAAGACTTATTTCATTCCCATGAAATGTCCATCACTGTACCAAATATTATACATATTTTTAAAAATACTTTGTTAAAAGAAATTGTGTAATGAATTATTCCCATTGTTGAGGTAAAAAGATTTTAAATTCAGAAAGGTTAAATCTTGCCTAAATTCATAAGATAAGTATTGAACTCAAGATTGTTAGTCAAATTGTTGCTACATTTCAGTTAAATTATTAGGGATATGCTCATTGATTTAGGTAAGGATATTTAATAAGACTTAAGCATAATAAAAACTGAGAGAAGAGAATGTAATCAAATGTCCACTTCTTGATCTTTAGTTTTGCCTTGGCTGTTTCCTTATATCCTTCCTTCTCAAGAGATATCACACATATCACACAAGAAATACACACAAGATCAAGGTCTCCATTATTTACAAATTAATTACTAAGCAGCCTAAAGATTTGAAGTTACAAAGGTGGATTTGTTTATAATCTTTGAAGAGTCCCCCTTTTGTTGAATAAAGTTACTTTATAAAACTTTCATTTGGGATACTTTAATAATTGCTGGACTTCATCTTCATTTGCTATTTAAGGAACTCACAATTTAGAAAGATATTTGCACTATTGTATTTTTGCTACATTTCTCATGTATTTAATCTCTAGTTGATACACATGGATCCAATACTACCTCTTTAAATATACGGCTACAGTTCACTTAGAAGTATTTATCTGTTTATGGGGGTGTTTATCTGTCAGTCAGCCAGTATTTATTGAGGGTCCACAGAGTATGTGAGTGTTTGTGAACATGAAGCTTGTACATTATTTAATTTTGAAAAATGGCACTTGTAAATTCTGACAGACTAACTCTAAAATGAGAATAATATTGTTTTCCTAAACCTATTTTGTGTAAATGCTATTGTAACCAAGTCTTTTGGTCTCCAAAGCATTAATCACATGCACTTGGTATGACTCCCATGAGAGTGACCCAATGCATGACTAAATTTTTGTTGTTAATACTCCTGATGTTTTGGTCTGTAACAGGACCACTCCCCTGGCTAGAATCCTGTTGTGAGCTCACGAATTGCTTGCTGTAGACATACTCACACTCTGGATATTGGAATGAGAATGAGCTCTAGCTTAGAAACAGCTATCTATGATTCTTTATAGCTGTAGCATTGGAATAATCACTTAGCCTCAGGAGATTTCAGAGTCTCCTTCTGACAGAAATGTTAACAGTGATCATTATATTCATATTAACAATGAACTTGGATATTTGTTAAATATCTGGAACCATGTTCTATTATTCTCTTTGCTAAGAGTTTTAGATAGATTATTTTAAAAGAATTTTTACAATAAATCTCAATTACAACACCACCATTTTCTCCATACTGCATCCCACCCACATCCCCAACTTAAAACATTCCAATGCCTTCTCCTTGCTTTAGGATAAAAACTAAAAACCTTTACATAGCCTACATGTCTCTATATTTCTCACAGTTTTTCGCTCATACTCCCTTTAATCCCTGTGCATCAGCCATACTAGGCCTGCTTTTTTTTTTTTTTTTCCAATTCCTTGAATATACCATGTTTCTTCTCCTATTGCTAATACACTAAGGAGGAATATTTGTAACATATACAACAGAAGCTTTATATAATCAACAGAAGCAGTTCCTTAAATCCATTGGGAAAAGAATATTACCTAAGTAGAAAAAATATAGGCAAATCACCACAAGAGACAATCCATACAAAAGCAAACAGAAATGGAAATAAATATTAAGATGTTTGATTTCACTAATTTTAAGGCAATGCAAATTGTAACAATGAGATGAGATATTTGCCTGTGGAAGTTTCCTAGCATTGACAGAGACAGGCAGGGCAAGAAAATTCTAGTATCTTTCTCATCCACTTTTATACATGTATCCTAACATGGCAGTGATGTGTCTTCTAGCTTTATTTATGCATTATAAGGAAGATCTACACCATTCACCTAAGTACAATATATACATGAACACAGGAAAGAATCTGTGAATAACACAATATTGATATATTGTTTCAAGGTATACTTGACATCACAGAGAAACTATAAAATCAGGAAAACTCCAGTATTTCACATTTTTTTATTGTACTGGTGAAATATATAAAACCATATTTGCAATAAAGGTAGAAACGAGCAAGTGTCACAACAGTGTTTCGACCAAAACACTTGAGAAATTCTGCCCTCTAAAGAAAAATATCAGATTGAATGCCATGTGTTCATCACTAAAAAACAAGAGTACACGATGCATTTGATGAGTTGATATGCCACCTGCAACTGCTTGTCAAAAGCCCAAGTATGTACAGCTTGTAAGTAGCATCATTCAAACTAGAATTGTAGAAAACATTTAAATGTAAGTGGTGAGAAAAAAAAAAACCCACTATTATGCAAGTCAAGATTAACTCTGCTCAATCATTTTTTTAGACTTTCACTTTGAAATGATTATAGATTCACAAGAAGCTGCAAAAATAGTGAAGGCCTGTATGTCATTTACCCAGTTCCTCCCAATGATTACTTCTTATGTAACTATAGAACAATATTCAAATCCAAAAATTGATATTGACACGATGTGTACCATTTTATTCCATGTGCCATTTACAACACATGTATCACATGTGTAGATTCCTACCACTACCACCACAATCAAGATACAGAACAAATTAATCCATCACCACTAAGGTATCCTTCATGCTGTCCCTTGGAGTCACAGCCGTCTCCCTCTTTTCTTTTATCTCTAACTCCTAGCAACCACTAATCTCTTCTCCGTCTCTATAGTTTGGTCAGTTTGATTTACTCAATCACTTTTACCTTTAGTTTTATGTGCATTTGTAATTGTGAATTTTTAAAGTAATAACACTTTCAAAAACATTTCAGAAATAAACATCAGAGCTTTCAAACCTTGTAAGAGGTTTAGGCAATGCTAAATGAATTTGCATGTGTCTTAACTAACTCTGGTAATTCCAAACCAATGGGCTCATTCAGTATGCCAGATGACCATGTTGACAATGGCAACTGTGGTACTAACTCGTATATACCCTCCTATTGGTCAGCAAACCCTTTTTTGTCTATTTGACCTTAATAATCAATGCCATCTATTATACCTCATCTACTAATCTATTTCCTCCCAAGACTAACCATTTATACATACAAATAAAACGTAGTTAGCAATTACTATGCACCTAATACCGCATTAATATTGTATGAAAAGACATAGAGCCTTGAAGAACTTAAAATACAGATGACTTATTTTTAAAATATTCTATTGTTACATTTTAGTTTTCTAGTCCCATTTATTGAACACAAAGTGGCTACTGTATAATTACTGTTACATAACTATTCATTTTAAATATTGCCTCATCATGTTTTTTGAATGACTGATACAGTCAAAGGATGCCATGAATTTAAGCAGAAATCTCCATTTGCTTCTGTTCATTAACTAAAGCTTAGGATATTTGTGTCCTGTTTTGGACTGTAGTTCTATTCCAATTATCATTGGATTTGTAGTTCAATTAAACCTTGATAGGCTCATCCAAGGATGCATTCAATCATCCAGCACAGAAAGCTAAACTCATTTTTGCACATTCAGTACCAGATAATCCGGATTTTCTCCATGTTAATAGATGTTTGGGCATGGAAAGGAAACTGCATCAGTCTGCATTGGCCATATTAGTGTAAAGTAACCAGTGCCAGCATTTCATTTCCTGTGTAGATTTGGTGTATAAAGAAATAACTATGAAACAAATAGACCACTCACAATAGAGGCAATATATTGCTTTTATATCACTATATAATAGTGACCATGTGTATGTGCTTTGAGGTGGTGAGGTTCGGAGCTGATGGCCAAGAAAGAATTCTTGAGAGACATCTTTGGTATAAAAAGGTAGTTTTATTAAAGCACAGGGACAGGATCCGTGGGCAGAAGGAGCTGCACTGGGGTCATGAGGAGTGGTCCCATTATATAGTTTCAAGTGGGGAGGGGGTTAGGGACAGCACAAGCCTCCAAGGAATTTTGTAAATAATGTGTCCAGGATCCTGAGGGGGCTAGCTATTGTTAGGAAAAGGTCATTAATTATTGTTCAGTAAACCCTCAGTCATGAGACCCTTCAGCTGTATATCAATGGGCCATAGGCTTAGAGGATGATGGCTAATATGTATCTTGGGTGATAGAGATAAAGGAAGTCTCCAAAGCAAATTTTATGTATTAAAGAAGACTTATAAGATCCTGGAGGTGGGGCTAAGATCACCTTTTGCCCTTAGCAAGGGATCAACATCGAGGCAGCTGAGCTTCCAGAGGAAGGTCACTCTACCTTTTTCAAGGACTTGTCAAAGGGCTGCAGGCAGTAAGGAGATTTTTTTCTTTTGCCTTTGTTTCCCACATCAATGACATACATGTGTTTGCTTTATTCTATGGGTACCTTTATAAGATGAGTTAACATATATTGCAGTGATGTTATTAGAAATAGAATAATCAGTAAAGAAAATAGTATTATAAAATATTGAGGTGTATCTTGTTGTTGTAGTTTCTTTTGTATTAATTCCTTTGTTATGTTTCTTTTCTTCCAAAGATAACCTCCACAGTATAGTGGTTGTGACTATTCTACATAGGTAGACCTGTGTTTGATACCCAACTCTAAACATTTATCACTTGTGTGGCCCTGAACAAGCATTTTCATTTGTAAAATTTAACTGTTAATCTCTGTTTTTGAGTGGTTGTAAGAGTAAATTAGGTTTTCCTTATGGATTCTCAGCACAGTCCCTGGCATAGAGTAAGAGTTCAGTAAATATTGGTGTCTCTTACTTTAATTATTATCATATTTAGCACAAACAAATATTTTGAGAAAGTTTTTAACATTTAATCAGTATATAATCTCCATTAATACCCACCGTCCTCTCTTTAGAATTTTCATAATATTCATAAAAATGAATAACTTAGTTTATCTGTAATTAAAGATAATGGCCAAATAAAGGCACTTCACCCCACTGTTCCTGAAGCCAATTTTAAAAAAAAACTATAAAAAGAATGGAAAACAGAGGAGAAAACCCCATCTAAAATAAAACTAGGAAAGCACAGCAAAACCACAGACTATGACTGAGAGCTGCCAAATCCAATGGAATTTGTACCAAATTAAGAAAGTTTTCTGAGAGGACATTAACATCTGCCAATCTTTCACATCATTCAGTCTTCCAATAATCAACCGGGTCTGAAGGACTCCAATGATGACTCTGTTTTGCACTAAAAATGAGAGAGTGGAAAATGTGAGAGCCTTGGTAGCCCTTCCATACAACAGCGGAGCAGAGGGAGAGGCAGAATGAGGAATCAGGAAAACAAGATGACCTTGAGCAGAAGCAGACTGCTGGTAAAGGAGAGGCCACGAATGGCAGCCAAACGTGACTGCTAATCAAAGACAGGAAGATAAACAAATGCTGTTATGAGTTGAATTCATATGTTGAAGTCCTAACCCCCAATTTGACTGTATTTGGAGATAGGACCATTAAGGAGGTGATTAAGGTTAAATCACATCATAAGGGTGGGGCCTACAACTGGTGTCCTTGTAAGAAGAGACAGAAGCGAACTGCGTTTATAGAGAAAAGGCCATGTGAGGACAGCCATCTGCAAACCAAAGAGAGAGGTCTTAGGGAGAAATCAAACCTACCTGCACTTTGATATTGGAATTCAGTCTCCAGAATTGTGAGAAATTGATTTGTGCTGTTTAAGCCACCCAGTCTGGGTATTTTGTTATAGTCCCAATAGCCAAATTTGGAACAATGTGAGCAAGAAAATAAATAAGGAGAGTATTTAATTATAACCTGCAGAATAAAATAAATATCCATGAGTCCATACTTATATAAATGAGTAATCGAGTAAATAAATAAAGGGAATAGCAGCTCCTTTTTATAAAAGAAATCCTATTAATAAATATATAGTTTATATATATATGTGTGTTTTACATGCCAACTAGTGCATAAAATATATATATATATAGTTTATATCTGTATCAGTAGGTATGAGTTTTTACATGAGAGTTTTCTCAAAAATTCTCCAAGAAAATTTTGATAGTGGTGATTTCTGAGGAGTAGAGCTACCCAGGATGGAATAAGGAACAGGTACTTTTAATTTTATATCCTTCTATATTATTTGAATTTTTATTATAACACTTAGAGTTTTCACAATAGAAATATTTAAAAGGAAACTGTTTTGGTAATTGGAATAAAAATTTTCAGTGTATTTCAGAATATAAATGAAACCAATTGAAGGACACCTCAGAAAAATATTTATCACTTAACATCTTTTTTTGTTTACAATAAAAATTGTCCAAAGATAGACTTTACTGCCTCAAATCATCATGTCAATTCTATTGATAGAGTAGTTCAGGCACAGACTCATAAGACAGTAACTTGGGAGAAATTGACACAGAATGCAAGCACTGAAGAGTAGTTGGACTGGATGATTTCGAGATCCCTTACATTCCTCAACTTTTAACAATTAGTATCCATTCTTAAAGCACACAGACTGGCGTCATGCTTTAATAATAAAGTACGTTGACAAAGCGATGAGACTTTCCTACCTTTTCAGAATTTTTGTAGATTCTTGAATAATAGAAAAAACTATTCTTATTCTTTGAATATTTAAATATTTAAATATTTTAAATTGGCATGTTGAGATGCCATAAGCATCTTTTTTTGTCTCCCACAGGAGGGACATGATTAGAACAATTTGAATGTAAAGAGTGAGTCACATTTATTTGACCTACTGATGTCAATGGTCTTTTCCTAGAAAATGAGTAAAATTTAGATGCATCCCTCGAATTCAGATACAGGACTTCATGGAAGAACAAATAGGAGGGGTGCCTGGGTGGCTCAGTTGGTTAAGCAACTGCCTTCGGCTCAGGTCATGATCCTGGAGTCCCGGGATGGAGTCCCGCATCGGGCTCCCTGCTCAGCAGGGAGTCTGCTTCTCCCTCTGACCCTCCCCCCTCTCATGTGCTCTCTCTCTCTCATTCTCTCTGTCTCAAATAAATAAATAAAATCTTTAAAAAAAAAAAAAAAGAACAAATAGGAGATTCAGGCATTTGAAATGAAAGAAACCACCTTCTATTTACCTGAAAAGCAGAGCACAGATGAACTAGGGGTGGTTACCATGGCTTAATGTAATCCTGGCTTAGATCCTAGCTTAAAACAAAAAATATTGGAATCAAATAAATTTGATAAAGTTTACTTCTTACTTCTTACTTCTTACTCAGATGAGAAGAAGGTTATATATATATGATCGGAAGTGAGGAAATGGGACATAGGATCTGGGAATCTTTGATGGAGCTGGCAGGTCTGTTAGCAAGATGAACTACTGGAGTACGGTAGGTCTCACTTTGATTGTAGTCCTCTTCTTGAAAGGGTGTTGTGTTATAAGTTGGAATATATAAGAAATTTATGTGTCAGTAAGGCTCTGGATGCATCCTTCTAAAAGCTGAATATTTGAAAAATATCCTAGGAGTAGTAACAATGCGAGTGTAGTGTTTGCCAACTTAAATCTTACTATAATAAACAGATGGAGAGAAAAATTATTGAACAGTATAAATGTCACCTTCACTTTTTCAATACAAGCAAAGAATTTTGTGCCTACTTGCTTAGAAGATTTTTGCTGGACAGATGTATGCTCAGATCCAGCCTATTTATTAGAGAACAGTCTCGGATCTCATTTTCAATTTTAATCACTGTGTCAATTTTAAAAGGGCAGTTCTCATTACATAAATATTTGGGAGTTATAAAGCTGAAAGGTCAGAGTATAGACAAGACAAAAGATAACATGCCAGCAGCCGGCATACACTTGCATAAGCAAGATTTTTCTCCCAGTAAGCTCAACCCTTAGATACCGAGGTCCTAGCACACAGTGACCATTTTTCTATTTCTCCAGCAAAATAATTTTACTGCATGGGGAGAGTTACAGATATCTTTTTACCTAAGGATTATAGAAGGTACAATAAAACTTTGTGACAATTAATGTCACAATCTGATTCAAGAAAATATTGTAATCTAGAATAATAAGCATAATTGCTACTGTTTATTCATCATAACTATGTACCAATTGTTTTCTCTGTGAAATCTCATTTGATCCATACCACATTTCCATCACCAACATACAGAAATCAAATTAGGATTTAGGGAAATTAAATGATTTTCTCAATTATCATGCAACAGGTATGGGTACATGGAACACTTTAATCCAAGCCTGTATAACTTTGAAACCATGATATTAAGCCCTATAGACTATTTCCTTTAATGAGTATTGCTTGGGCTAAGATCTTATTCAAGGTACAGTAAAATGTGTACTGTAGGATTCAAGAAATTAAAACACCTGAAGCACAAAGGAAGTATCATAAATCATTGCCATCACTTTATCCTCTTTATCTAAAAGGTGCAATATAAACAATATTTCAAAGAGTCCTATGTGGACTCCCAGTTAAATATGACAAGTTTTTTTTTTCCTCACCCCTTTTCTTTGAAACACGTGGAAAATAGTAAATATTAAAAATATAGAAAAAGTTAAACCCAAAGCATACTTGCAAAATAATATAAAATCTGGACCAAAATGCAGCAGAAAGATGAGATTTGACCAATTTTTTTTTCAGACTTTTCTTAACAGTAAGGAGCATCATCTCCAATGGCCCATACAAACGTAACCTTGATGAGAGAGACCAGAAGCAGGGGTATCTGTGCATCACAGGAGAGAATGGATAAGAATCTGTTAGAGACTCTGTTTTAGACCACAGAATGCAAAGGAAGGTGGAGCTGAAGGAGCAACTGTAGAACAGGTACTTTTATGTTCTCCTGCTAGCTTCAGGAGCCACTAGGGGGTAACACAGGAAGAAGGAGAAAAGGTATAAAATGATTGTACGTTGTACTACAGAGAGCTGTGTCCTAAAGACTTCAATAAACCTCTTAGGCACTAACAACCATAATAGCAACAGCAAGTGAATTGTCCTCAGGGCAAAGGAAATAACACATTTATTGAGAGCCCTTGCAACATTAATTCCAAGAAGAAGCCGACTGGCTCATTTTGTAGTTAGCCCCATTTCTCCCCACATGATTCTTTAACAAATAATTAGCTTCATTCAGAATACTAATAACAATGGAATCAGTGTAAAACTTTAAGGGGGGGAAGGGGATCAATAAAGAACTGGAACATAGGTAAAATGCAGATGAAAGACACATTACACAAGAGTAAGTAGCTAAGGAAACAGAAAAGGAAATCATAAAACTAGTTCTTTACAGACATCATTGTATTTTGTAAAGACAAAAAAATACTACTAAGCTTTCAAAGATAAAATTACAAGAAAAAATATCAAAAGCTGAGGTTGAACCAGCAAACTTTTAAAACAAATGGTAAGAAAAACAAGTACATTTAGAGAGGAAATCTACATTAAAAGTAACAGCAAAATATAACATATGTGATTAAAAACAGTAAATGATAATCACACAAAATGACATCAAAGAGATATATAGAGCACCCACTTCTTACAGAATGGCTGTTTTGAATGAACTCATTGCACAGATAATGGTTATGAAGAAATACAAAAACTGTCAAAACAACCATTTGCACCACTGGAGAGTGACCAGTAGCAGGAGCAGCTGGAGGAAAGTGAACCTTTTAAGAAAAAGGGAACTGCACGGTGTGGAAATGTGTGTTGACATGGCTTTTCAACTGAGGGCACTTCCCAGTCCCAGCAACACAGCAAAAAGCTGTAGTCTTACTGGCTCAAGAGGTACCAAGACAGAGATCAGTGCTGCCAGAACCCAAAGACCAAGGTGTGGGGGGTGAGGGGAAAGAGCCACAGAAGAACACCAAAAATTAGTGGATGAACTGCTCATTTCTTTGACCCAAATTTGCAAAAAAGTGGACTGACTCCAATGAGAGTAGCGGAAAACAGCAGCTAGCAAGATGACTGAACCAAGTAGAAATTTCAGTTGGCTTTCTGCAGGAGAGACAGAGCTGAGTTTGAGTCGAGCCAAGTTAACTGCCTTTTAGAACTAAAACAACTCTTTAAGAGAATATACAGAATTAGAGTCTCTACAATGGATTACCCAAAGTGTACAGTATAAAATTAAAAATTAGCAGACATTCAAAGAAATAGGAAAATGTTACTTGTAATAAAAAGTAGCCAGCTGAAACTGAACCTTAGATGACCCAGATGTCAGAATTAGCTTATAGGTATTCAAAATAGCTATAAATATTTTCTAAGACCAAGTAAAAGAAGGTCACTATATATTAATAGATGGACCATTCCAACAGAGAAATAGAGACTATTTGTTAAAGCAAATTAAAATTTAGAACTTAAATAAAGTATCAGAAGTAATAAACTCACTGAATAGGCATAACAGCTGCTTAAAGATGACATCAGTAAACTTAATGATAGATCAATAGAAATATTCAATTTAAAAAATAGGAGATAAAAAAAGTAAGCCTCAATGGACTGTGAAACATATCAAGGAATCTATTATAAATATAATGTAATCTCAGAAGTGGATGAGAGAGAATAGATAAAAAAAATTACTAACACCATTTTGTCAAGACATTGTGAAAAACATAAGCTTACAGATGCAGGAAGTTCAATGAAACCAAGCAGGCTGCTAAAAACCAATGAGAAAGAAAAAATATTGAAAGTAGCCAGAGAAAAACAACAAATTCTATACAGGGAAGAAATGATAAAAATAATAGCAGACTTATTAGGAATAATGGAAGCAAGAGGAAAATGAAATAATCTTTAAAGTGCTGAAAGAATTCTATATTCAGTGTCAATGTTGTTTTTTGTTTTTTGGTTTTTTTTTCAAAAATTAAAGCAAAATACAGACAGTCTCAGAAAAATGAAAACATGGAGAATTTTAGCAGGACACTCTAGTTCTTTTGGCTAAAAGGATACAACACCAAATGAAAATTCAGACTTATAGAAACAAATAGGGAACACTGGGGATGATGGCTATGTGCATTTTTCTTCTATTAATTTCTTTAAAAGTATGCAAAGGTATAATAAAAAGTCATTAGAAAAATTAGAATGCAATACTAAAAAATGTTTGATTACCTCAAAAGAAAGCAAAAGAGAAGGAGAGGAATAAAAAAACTGAGGGAACAAATAAAAGGAAAATAGCAAATGGTATACCTAAATCCAATTAAATAAGATAATTGGATTATATATAAAATGAACATCCCATTTAAAACTCAGAGATTGTCAGACTATAAAAATATAAGATTCAACTATATGTTTTCTATGATTAAATGATTCACTTTAAGAGATAAGCTGGAGTACATAAATATGAAAACATATACCATGAAGACAGGAAGCATAAGAAAATTGTCATGACTAGATCCAAAAATATGAGAGGTTATACCATCTTCATGGTTTGGAAGATTCAGTATGGTAAAAATGTAAATTGTCATCCAATTAATCTATAAATTAAATTTAATTGAACTGTATGAAAATTGGCAAGATGACTATAAAATTTATATGGAAATGTAAAGGCCCAAGAATATCCAGGGCATTCCTGGAGAAGAACAAAGCTGGACATTACAATGCTAGATATCATGATGTATTACAAAGCTCTAATAATTAGGAATATATGGTAATGGTGCAAGGGAAAAGAAATAAACCAATGGAACAGAATTGAGAGTAGAGAAATCATCATCTCTTTCATGATCTGGGTGACTAGTTAATACATTGCAGAAAAGATGGTCTTTTCAATAAATGGTGCTGGGCAAAACTGAATATTCTTAAAAAATAAATTATCACCACTACCTCACTTAACATACAAAAATAAAGTCAATCTAAACATTAAAGTTAAAATAATAAAGCTTTTAGAAGAAAACATAGAATTATCTTCATGACTTTGGAGTAGGAAAATAATTTCTAAACAGGATACAAAAACTGTTAACCAAAAAAAATTAATAGATCAGACCACATTATAATTAAAAAGTTACTGTCCTCAAAAGACACCATTAGAAGAGCAAAAGTAGCAGAATATATTTGAATTATGTACATATTCAACAAAAGATTCCTATCCAGAATATATAAAGAAGATTAAAAAAAACAACATGAAAAATGCACACAATGGCATACAACAGAATGGAAAATGTGCAAAATACCTGAAGACAAAGGAGAATATCCAAATAGCCAAAAAAACACACAAAAATTACTAACTTCATTTGCTTTTCAATGACATTCAAATGAAAACTATAATGTGATGTATCTTTACCCCCCTCCCCCAACAGAATGGCTAAAATAAAAAAGACTCTTTCTATGGAGCACTTTCATACATTGCTGGTGGACTGTAAGTTCATAAAGAACTTGGAAATTTGTTTGGCAAAATCTACTGGAACTGCGCACATGAATCAAATGTTCACTGAAAGACTTGTACAACAATGCTTATGGCAGCTCTATTTATAATAACTTGAAACTAGAAACAACCTAATGCCCATCTACCATCAGGTGGCTAAATAAATCATGGTGTATTCACACTACAGAAAACTAGAGAACAAGAATGAATAATCTACAACTGTAAGAAAAGAAAGATGAATCTCACAAACAAAATATTGAGCAAAATAAGCCAAAAGATTATATAGAGTAGGATTCCACTGATACCAAGTTCAATCCAGGAAGCTACCTAGGTGCTAGAAGTTAGTGTCGTGGTTTTGCTTGATAAGGTGGAGGAACAGATGGAAGGGGACAGGTGTCAGTTTGAGTCCTCCGGGGGGGCGGGGCAGGAGCTGAGCCGGATTAGGGGTGCAATAGGATTACTGAGAAGTAACAACTGAGAAATAGGAATGAGATGGAAGCCTGACTGGGAAGGGGAAGCCATTATACCCTGCCTTGTTCTGACACCTGAGAAAGGAAACAGACTTGAGCAAGAAGAGCCTCCGAGTGTCCTGCAGATTTGAGAAAGTCTCAGCCAATCCAACTGGAAACCCTCCAAAGAGCCTGCCAATTGGAGGAGTTCTTCACTGGGCAGAAACGGTCAGGCCATAGTAACCCTCCTTGTGCTCTGTGATTGGCTGGTCAGGCCATTATAACCCTCCTTGTGCTCAGTGATTGGCTAGGGGCAGCCACAGAAGAGTGGGAGTCAGCTCGTGGCTCTCCCAGCAGATGAAGATGAGTCTTTCCTCACAGAGAAAGGAGAGCGACACTCCCATGGCCACCACGGGCAGAAGGGGGGCTTCTGAGCTGCTAAAAATGTAACTTTCTTTACCCCGTTCAGCTTACTTCTTAAGTGAGTTCACTTTGGGAAAATTTTTTGAGCTCTATGCTCATGATTTGTGTATTTTCTTTAGTACATTACACTTTAATAAAATAATTTCCTAAAAAATGAATCTCTTAATGTTTGGCATAATGTTTTATTCTTACTTGGACCAGTTCTGGCTCTTGGCCTATTTTTGTTCAGCCCTGGGGCTGAGAATTTTTTTTTTTTTTTAATTTGTAAAAGCTTATAAAATACACCCCTTTTCCCCCTACATATACAGAGATCATGGATGGCCCACAGCCTAAAATATTTAGTATCTGACCTTCTACAGAAAAAGTTTTCCCACTTCTGCTTCCAGGGTGGGTCTTCTAGAATTAACGTGTCATGTGGAAGGAAATTTTTTTCTGGATGGGGAGGTGGAGTGAGGGGCAATGCCCATTCCCCACACCTGAGGTTGACCAGTTGACCAGGACATCTGATGATCTGGTGACAGAGTGAGGTAGGTGGAGTCACCAAGAAGACATCCCAGCACAGAGTGGGGCTGGTGTCTGGGCCTCACAGAGGCAGCAGATAAATCTAAAGTTCATCATACCTTTAATTTGTTGTCCCAAGTAAAATTCTATTTTATTATTAAAATATTAGTATAGTCTATCATCTTTGTTCTATTCTTTTCATCTGCATGTATACATAAAACTATGTCTACAATAAAGGTAGTAAAAAACAGTAAAATTATATCTAGGTTTGGCGATGATGAATAACTTAAAAAAATTTTCTTAGGACTTTTCTTAGTTACATGATTAATGTAAAATGTGACCATCACAAGCTGAAAACAATAATAAAATCTATTTTTTTTAAATAAAATAAAATTCTAAGTGGGTTACACACACTCACACACACACACGCACACACACTGTTTAATGTAATGATGTGGAACCTATTTGGCAATCGTGCTATATGCTGCTTTTCTTAGTCCTGGAGATCCATGGGAAATATAGCAACATGTGATGACGAACTAGCATAATGTGGTTTACAAAACTGATTCATCAGATGTTGGGCTTGGTGTGTTGTTTTCTCAGCAAGAAATACATAAGGAGGAATCACATGATCTCTGGAAGTTGCCACAAACCACAAATGTATCTCTCACTTCAGAAGCAGTTAATCTTACCCAACACCATGTGATTCTTTCTTGCCAAGTACCTTTTGATCTTTATGCTCCTTGTTAAATCACCCGGAGTTGTAAAAAGCTTAATAAAGCCACATGTAAGGGAGCTTTCTAATGACATTCTGTGACCCCCAAATACATGAGAACATACCATTGACTTGACAGAACTCTAATTCTCTAGTTCTCACTTCCTCTTCCAACCCTCTTTTCTTTCCAAAGAGTAGGGCACATTAGAAAAAAAATACTAACCGCAGAGTCAAAAGCCTTGTGCCAGAATCTTTCTGCCTGTCCTTGACAAAATTAGTTATTAACATTGAGTCTCTATTCTTTTTTTATAAAATACAGTGAAAGAAGATTTGCATTAGTTTTCTATTGCTGTGGAACCAATTACCTCCCCCAAACATAAGGACTTGACCACAAGACAAATGTAATATTTCTCAGTTTCTGTGTATCACACAAGACTGGACTTTTTGCTCAGGATCTCACCAGGCTGAAACTCAGCTGTCAGCTGGGTCTACGATTTTCATTTGTGGCTCAGGGTCCTTTTCCGGGTGCAAGAGCTATTGGCAGAGTTCCCACCCTTTTTGTGGTCGAACTGATAGCCTCATTCTTCTACTAGCTGTAGGTGTGAGACCACTCCTATCACCTGGAGGCTGCCCACATTCCTTGCCATGTGGTTCCTCCATCTTCAAAGCCAGCAGTGGAGAAACCTCTCACACCAAATCTATTGTTTCTAATCTCTGACTTCTTCTGTGTCTGACCTCCAAACCCAGTTGTAAAGGGTTCATGTGATTAGATCAGATCCACCCAGATAGTCTCTAAAAGTCAGCAGAGTCATGTAATATAATGTAATTAAGGAAGTAAACTCTATGAGATTCACAGTCCTGGGGATAATGTACAAAAATATACATCAAGTGTGAGGATCTTGGAGGCCATTTTCAAATTTTGCCTACCACAGGGTTTTTAAGGGTTAAATAAGATAACAAGCAAAAACACTTATCTGAATACCTGGCTCTTTTTATTTATTTATTTCTGAGAGAGAGAGGGCACATGAGTCAGGGGAGGGGCAGAGGGAGAAGCAGACTCCTCCCTGAGCAGGGAGCCTGATGGGGGGCTTGATCCCAGAACCCCGGGATCATGCATGACCTGAGCTGAAGGCAGATGCTTAACCGACCAAGCCACCCCGGCACCCTGAATACCTGGCTCTTAATAGGGGCCTACTAAATTGTGATTTATTCTGAATATATTTGGGGGAAGGAAAGACAAGTGAACTACCAACCTGTCATCTACTCAGTTGAACCATAAGAAATGACTGTTCTGTGGACCAAAAATAATAATGTCTCAACAATTTCATATGGTTCTATTTACCATATCTGCTTGATATTATATTTCACAAAACATGGAAGAAACCCCTCTATATTGATTTTTAGTCAGTAATGCATTCTCTTCTTTCATTCATTCGTTGGTTTACAAGTTTGGGCTAGTATGTAATACCTAGCGTGTACTAGGCACGGAGTCGGGCATTTCAGAACATACGGAAAGAAGCAAGACAGCATCTCTAACCCTCAAAACTTCAGGATCTAATGAATCTGAGTCCTCATAGATCCTAACAGTGCAGTTGATATTAAACAAAGCTGCTTCTGACAGAGCTAAAAGAAGCAACACATATAGCTCTTTCGTGTGTCTAACCTCACATTGTTTATAATTCTATGACAAAAACAAATGGAGAAGATAAATTTAGAAGAAACTCTGTGCTACACAGGCTCTGTGACAAATGGAGTTTACAGTCTTGGCAAGCAGCCCCCAAGGTTTTTCAGTGTTCGCTGGCATCCTACTTTGGAAATACCTTGCTTAGTTTCCCAGCAACAGTTCAGATACGACAAACAATTCTAGTGTCTCCTTTTTTGGCTTCAAATAAAATAGCATAAGCATATTGAAACATCTATCTTCTTCTGGCTTCTAACACCCTGTTTCACAGGAGCACTTAATTCATGGCTCTGTGTACCTTCCTAGAGTCTCCCAAGGAGAGTTCTCCCAACTTTCCTGGAAACTGAAAAGCTTGCTTTGTAATGTGATGCAGAATCCTGTGCTTTCCCAGTTTGTTTTTCATAATTTCATTGGTCAGAATGCAGGCAATTTCTTCTGCAGGGGCAGTCTCCTTTTCCGTCCTGCTGCCTGACGGCTTCTTGGTTGAGTTATACTGTGATAGACAATTCCCAGGTCATTATTAAGTCCATTGTGTTGATATAATGAAAATGATAAAACCCACGATAGAATGTATCTTCAACACAATCTAGTCTAACCCCTATTATACTCTGAAACCTTACTGCAACATCCATAAGCAGTTGATACTCAGTGGCTTCTCGAACGGTGGGATTGGAAGGGAATTCACTAGCAGGGAAACATGGCTCACAGTCTTCATTCCTGATTTCCAAGTTGAAATAACAGTGCATTACAACTTCATTATTGCTGAATTTCTGGTGTTTGGACTGGCAAGAAGAGACTCCCCATTCTCCTCATATACACACAGATTAGATTAAATTCTGGATTTAATTAGCCATGGACACAAATAATTAACAGAAGCAATATGGACCACACAAGTTAGACACAGATGTAATTTATCTTGATGTGACTTTTCCTGGGCCTCCCGTTCACTGAAAAGGGAGAAACAGATAATACTTTGAACATTGTAGGATAATGCCTGATCTGAGAAAACAGTCTAATTTTTGTTAACAGGAGCCTTTATACTCGGGGTTTAACAATATGCTATATTGTAATATATAATAATGGTGTCCCCTCTCACCCCTAGAACCTGAGACTATGTTAAGTTTCCTGGGAAAATGGGAATTAACGTTGCTAAACAGCTGACTTTAACGTAAGGAGATTATCCTGGACCATTCAGGTGGGCCCAATGTAATCACGAGGTCTTTTAAAGTGGAAGAGGGAGGCAGAAGAGGAGATCAGAGTGATGTGATGTGAGAAAAAATCATCCAGCCTCTGCTGGCTTTGAAGATGGAGAAAGGGGATCATCAGCAGGGGAATGTAGAACCCATGAGAGGAGTCTTCCCTAGAGCCTTGAGAAAGGAAGGCGGCCCTGCAGCCGCTTGGTTTTAGTCCAGTGATTGGGTTTTGCTGTTGTTGTTGTTTTTAAGATTTTATTTGAGAGAGAAAGAGAGCACACGTGCGTGCACATACACGTGCACAGGCAGGGAGGAGGGGCAGAGGAAGAGGGAGAAGCAGACTCCCCACTAAGCAAGGAGCCCAACATGGGACTTGATCCCAGGACCCTGGGATCATAACCTGAGCTGAAGGCAGCCGCTTAACCGACTGAGCCACCCGGGCGCCCCTGTATTCGTGTTCTTATAAGCCACGATTTGGTGGTGATTTATTACAGCAGCAAATAGAAAACTGATACTCTTTAGTTAGGTTGGTTTTAGGCTGTGGAATAAGGATTCATATGAAAGTGTTTGATTAGAAAGTGTTCCCAGAAACAAAATCTGCTTAGGGGACTAGGGAAGTGAAATCGGGAGGGAAAGAAGGCCACACAAGGGAACCATTCCAAGCTAAGTCCATGGGACTGCAGCTCAGTTGACTGGAGAGCTCTGGAGACAGTGTGGGTCATTTCTCAAAGTCATCCTAAATTAAATGCAAACAGGACTGAGTTATTAATTCTCCTCTGCCCAGACATTGCTTGCATACTGCCCATGGTGGTGAGGCTGTAGGATTAAATTCCCGGGTATTTTTAGATCTCTATGCAGGTAGGAAAGTGGGATCTAAAGGATTGAAAGCACCTGCCTACCAAGAGACACAGGTGCTGACTCTTAGAAATAACATCATGCTCGTGTGTACAAAGTGGTAGAGACCTGACAGGAGACAGGTTGAGCGACAGCCGTGTCTGCCACAGTTACCTGCACTGTACAGACTGTTCTACTCTGTGCATTTCCGCTTAAATGAATGGTAGCACAAATGAGATTTTTCCTTGTTTTTGTATCAAATTCATCGTATACAAGGCCACATACCAATCAGGGAAAGAAAGCAGAATCAGTGTTCAAATGGTTTGGAAAATCATCTTTGCCTTCTCAAAGATCTGCATCATTCTAATAATCTAGTCACCATTAAAGAGCTTGAGTACCTACTGTGTTTCAGGAACAATCTCTGAGAATCTAAGATATATAACACATTTCCTAGACTTCAGTGGGTATACATATTTAATATAGATAGATAGATATGGATCTAGATTATCATATTGGTATGAGAACAATCCCATTTTATATTACCTGCCATTGCCCTGAAAGTATGCTGTTACATGACTCCAAATTTTTAACCTGAACATCCCCATAGCCCCAACTTCTCTTTAGAAACTCTATAAATGGACCTATTCCCAGGAGAATTAGCTATAATACTTCCCTAAGTCACCAGTTATCTTGAATGGTTATCATCTTTAAGATTATAGGTTCAAAACAGATTGTTTTCCCGTTTAAATCTGCTGTTTTGCTCTATGTCTTCCTCTATTATCTATTGATGTCATCACTATTAATTCTGGCCTTCCGTGTTACATTAAACTGGGACTTCTTCCCCTCAAACCCAGAGTCAAGTCTGTCACTGAGTCTCGAGAGATCTCAGCTATGTTCCCCATGTCCACAATTTTGTTTCTGCTGTTCTCACAGCCTAGTATATTGAGTCTGCAATAAATCCTTTTCCACAGTACCAGGAAATATGCCTGAAATCTTGTTTTATGCTTTCCACATGAGGGGTCAAGAGCCCTGATCTATTTCTATTACTAAACATTTTTCTATTTGATGTCACCCTTTTGTGCCCTTTACAGCCTTTCCACAATTTGAAATTATATGTATTTTTTGTTTATTTTCTCTCTTTAATTAAACTGTATGCCTCCCAAGGACAAGAGCTAGACCTTTATATTCTGTGTATATCTTGTACCTACTATAGGCTACTGTAGGTACCAGGCAAGTAGAAGGTACTCAATAAATACGACGTAATGGAGAAAGGAAGTAAGAATGGAAGACAGCAAAGGATGGGGAGGGAATTATTGTCCTGGTTTCCTGACTAACCATACCACCCACTTCCTTCCTTCTCCACTCCCACCTCATACACAAAGTTTGGGATGATTATCTTCGCCTTTTCTTAGGTTCTACCTCTTCCCTCAAATGTCTCTCTGCTTTCCCTCTAAATCATCAAGTCACAGGACAAGGCCTATCTCATCTCAGCTTTTCCTGATTTCTGTACCCATGTCCCCTCCAACAGAGGCATTTCTCATATTTAACTTCCCTGGTGGTTTCTATCTGTACAATTTGGAGCACTTGGTTACGTATCTTCTTATGCTGTCGTGTCATGGTTTTAGCATTTGGCATTGCTCCTGCAGATAGATGATGTCCTCCAGTGTTTGGCCTCTACTTGTCTGCTCTCAGATTCATGCCCCACTCTTTCCCTGCTTAGCTCTGCATTATGTTCATCTACTTTGACCAGGCTCCCTGTTCTCTAGCTTCCCAGTACATTTTAGTGATAGGAGACATTCACAGAAGACGAGGAAAGAGGAAAATACAGGACATTTCTGTTTCCAGTGACTATTCTTGCTGTATTTTATCCATGTATTTTATCCATGCCAGGAAGCATCTGATACGGTTATCCCACTGGAAAATCACTTGAACGCTGTGCAAACTTCTGATAAAAAACAAACATATGTACTGAGAAAATTGTACATATAATTTTTGGGTATTTACAGACCTGCTGAATGAAGTCTATCCATGTGACCCGTGATCAAGCCAACTCCATCATTTAACAGGTAAAAAATTTGATACTCAAAGAATTGAAACAGTCCAGAGACACCAGAATATTTATGGGGAAAACTATAAAAATACATATCCCTTACTCAACTACTCTATTTCAAACTACTTATTTCTAGGAAATGTTAATCATTAATATTATTGATAAAATAATAGCTACTGTTTCCAATTAACATTATTGATATAAAAAGGAAAAGAAAGTACTATTTGAACCAAGTGGTGAAATGTCCAAGATACAGGATTTAAAAAAAAAAAAACACTAATGAAAGGCTTGAAACAGGTGTGAGAAAAGTTGGTAGAGAATGTGTCTGGCACTTTTCCCCTAAGAACAGTGTAGCTCAGAGAGGTATGTCTCAAAAAGCAGATCAGAAAATAAAAGTTAATTTTAAAATAAGTTCTGAAGTTTTCTGCTTAAATTGATTGAATATCATGATGAGACTCCATAACCATGCTTCTTTAGTTCCTCTTTCCTCACATATAACTTCTAACCCTCCCTGAATCTGACTCCCCCCTGGGAGATGAGGTGGAGAGACCTCTTGTTGATTGTGGGGCCATGCCTCTTGTCCTTTGCTCCCTCTTCTTTACCTCCTGCATCACAAAAGCGTACCAGAGCAGGAAGTACCTGGGATTCCCCAGGAGAGGGTGAGAAACAACATACAAAGTCAGTATCACATTTAGCAAGGAGGGGTTATGGGAAAGACCAAGAATATTCAGCATTTTTCATTTCACTTGTTTCTGTGGATTTGAGCTACCATCTGGAGTCATTTCCTTAGCCCACGTGAGTTGTGTTCTCTCCTACCTCCTTTGCACTGTTAATGGCAAATATATTACATTTCTCTAGGTCATAGGCTCAACAATTCATTCTATGCATTTTGTTTTGTTTTATACAATTGGTTTTTAACACAGTTAAGAAAAGAGAAGAAACATACATTATACTCTTTCATCACTACATAATAACCTTTGTAGATGTTCTTTGTTTTGTGTGTATGTGGATTTGAAAAACTAAGATCATTTGCTTTTAGCCTGAAAAATTTCTTTTAGTATTTCTCAAAGGTAGATCTGTGAATAATATATTCTTTCGCTTTTAGCTTCTCTCTTAATGTCTTTTTTCTACTTTCATTTTTGGAAGACAGCTTTTCTGAATACAGGATTCTTGGTTGACAGGTTCTTCACTGAGCACATTGGATTTGTTATCCCGCTGCCTTCTGGCCTCCCTTGTTTCTGATGAGAATTTACCTGGTAATCTTAGTGGAGTTCCCTTGCAATGAGTCATTTTTCTTTTCCTGCTTTCAAGATTTTTTCCTTGCCTTTGGTTTTCATCATTCTTACTGTGACTTGTCTGTGGATCTCTTTGCATTTATCCTATGCAGTTTGTTGATGTGGAAATTAATGTTTTCCTGGATGTATAGATTAATGTTGCCTAAGAAATTTGGCACATTTTTATGGGGGACGGCTGGGTGGCTCAGATGGTTAAGCATCTGCCTTCGGCTCTGGTCATGATCCCAGGGTCCTGGGATTGAGTCCCACATCGGGCTCCCGGCTCAGCGGGGAGCCTGCTTATCCCTCTGACCCTCTCCCCTCTCATGCTGTTTCTCTCTCGCTCGCTCTCTAAAAAATAAATAAAATCTTAAAAAAAAAAAGAAAGAAAGAAATTTGGCACATTTTCAGCTATTATTTCTTCAATTTTTTTTCTCTTTCCTCTCTCTCCTCTGCTTCTGGTATTCATATTATTGTATGTTGGCGTACTTAGTACTGTCTCATATTTCTCTGAGAGTGTGTTTATTTTTCTTCACCTTTCTCTCTCTCTGCTCTTCAGATTGCAAAATCTCTATCAATCTATTTTTGAGTTTGCTAACTATTTCTCCTGTTGGTTTAAATCGACTGTGGAGTCCTTCCAATGTATTTATCATTTCAGTTACTGAAATTTTCAATGCCAGAAGTTTCATTTGGTTCTCTTCTTAAATAATTTCTATCTCCTTATTGATACTATTTGTTGCAACATTGTCATAATAATCTGTCTTTACTTCTTTAATCATGGTTTCCTCTAGTTCCTTGAAAGTATTTGTAATAGTTACTTTAAAGTCTTTGTTAAATCTGACATCTAGTCATTCACAGTCTACTTTTTTTCCCAATGTATAGATCATATGTTCTCAATACTTTTTTGTTGGGAATGACATTACGGATAATATATTGCAGCAACTCTGGTACTGGTCCCTTCCCTCCAGGGCTTGTCATTGTTATTGGATTTTTTATTTGTTTAATGACTGGCTGGACTATTTCAGTGAAGTATGTTGCCCACCGTACCCCACACCCACCCACTACTTTGTGAAGCCTCTGATGCTGTTCAAGGCACACAGCCTTGAATAACCCACAGTCCACCCTAGAATGACAGTGGTTTGGCAGGACTCTTTTTGATGGTCTCTTTCTCTGCAGACACCTAGCTGTTAAACTACAATAATTGCCAGCTAATTGCTTTATTGTTTTCACCAGTGTCCTGGGGCACAAATTGTTCAATAGACTGATCCAGTCAAATTTGGGCTCCTTTGAAGGGATAGCTCCTAAGGAGAGTGTTTGAGATTTGTTCTAGCCAAAGGAATGCTCCTCCCAGCTGTCTCTTTCCCTGGCTCTCTTTGGCAAACTAGCTAGCCAACACTTTGCCTATATCCCCAATGAATCTACCAATCTTTTATCAATTGTTTGTCACCACAAGTCTCATTGATTTTGAAAGCAACTTTTAAGTTTAAATTTTTCCACACTCTGTTGCAAATGAAGTCAGTTCCTTTGGGAAGAGATTCAAAGTTCTATTATATCCTGATTCTCCCTCTAGGCAAACTATATTAGTGATAACTCTAGAGCTAGGTGTGGGGACAACAGTCAGGTTTCTCTCTGAGATGCATGCTTTAGTAGTTGAGTGCTGAGTGGAAAGGGGCAGATAGTAGCCTCAGGTCTTCTCAGCTTGCCTTTCTCAGCATTGCAAACCAGGAAAATGAAAGCTTCAAGATTCTCAGTGGTGCTGTACCCAAAGTAGAGTCTCTGTTTCATGAGCAAGAGCAGAGTGGAAGAAAGAAGCCCTCACTTGTCAGTCATACTGACCCAGAACTTAGCCTGAGCAACAGATAGCTGGGAGCAGATTGAGAAATACTGCTGTCCTGTCCCTTCTGGGAAATAGCCCTCTGACTTGGAGCTAGGGTGAGAGGGGGCCCTGTGTTCTTTACTATACAAGTCTAGAGTGGAATTTCTATGTGGCTTAGGGAGGAGAGCAAAGGAGGGAGTGGCCCTTGGTTCAAATATCACTGACTCACTGTTCTTGTCAAGTTGTAGTAGATTTTCCTGAATAAATATTTCTTCATTTGTTATATGATCTTACATCCAACTACAGAGACTTTAAATGGTCATATTAAAATATTTTTCATTAGTTTTGCAGGGAAGCAGGTCCATAGAGCTCATACTATCATGCTGGAGAAAGAGCCTCCATATTATCTTATCTGAGAATTTTAAAATGCTTTTTAAAAATTCTGTGAATTAAATATTATTATCCTGATTTTATAAAGAAATTGTTCTTATTTCCCATCATGATTCATTGGTGAGAGAGGGTTTGAATAGAGTCCTTAAAAATATAGATTTCAAAGCTCCTTCTCTTTTATTTATTTATTTTTTTTAATTTTTTTTTTAAAGATTTTATTTATTTTTTTTTAGAGAGAGAGCGAGAGAGAAACAGTATGAGAGGGGAGAGGGTCAGAGGGAGAAGCAGGCTCCCCGCTGAGCCGGGAGCCCAATGTGGGACTCGATCCCAGGACCCTGGGATCATGACCTGAGCCGAAGGCAGACGATCAACCATCTGAGCCACCCAGGCGCCCTAAAGCTCCTTCTCTTAATGTATAACACTAACTAGTTTAATAGCAAAGAGGGGCTATAGAAGAGAAATAATTACTTCAGAAAAATACTGAGATAACTTGTGATTTTGAAGTCCAGAGGCCTATTAGAACAGGTATCTTAGAAAGAAGTTGCCCTGTGTTATTTTATATTCTGAGGACTGAGGGAGTGTCTGGTAATAGAGATTATTTGGTAGCTTTATTGCTGAATTAATACAAAAGTGAATTATGGTGGAGGAAATTTTAATGGCTTTGTTCTTTCCATTTTTAATTTCAGTTGATCAGTTTGAGATAAGATATGACAATTTTGTAGATCATGAGGAAAAATTCTATGTAGAAACACTGGAGGTAAATAGCCTGAAGGACAAGAGTATATTGGTGAAGATAAATCAAGTCTAAGAGTAATTAAATCATTAGGAACATTCATTGGCTTTATATCATTTTCCATGGAAAATGTTTACTTGGTATAAATAAATTATAAGTCAAATACATAATCACAACAAATTTAAAAATATTTTTAGTCTTGTGAGTGAACAAGCATAATTATAGTCCCTCAGTATTGGCATATGACACAGCAGTTTAAGTTTGATATTTTCATTTGATGGTAGACCCATAAAAGGATGAAAAGTAAAGAAAATGATTTCTCTTTTTTTATGTTAGGTTAAATGGGTAATGGTATATTGAAGAATTAGAATTTCATCAAAGGTCATTTAAAGCAAAGCACTGTAATTATTCACTTTTTATGGATACTAATTATGTTTTCACTCATGCCTTTCAGTATTTCAAAATGAAACTGCTGTACACTTTCATGCCAAAACATCTTTACAAAAGTTGTTACGGATTATTTCCAATACCTTTTGCTCAGCCATTTGGCATCATCACTATTCAGGCAACAATGTTCATATGGTAATAGTTAAATTTGTTTTTCACTAGGGCCCTCTCATCCAAATTTTTCATTTCCAGCCTGCACATGCTGAACTCTAGAAAGTGTTTTAATTATTTTATTTGAATGTGGGTATTTCTAATTCAATTGATCTCAAATATGTTGCCAATTTTTTTTTCTTTTTTCTTTTTTTGTTGCTTGAAGAGTAGACCTTACTCTACAAATTTAAGATTCTTTTGATCTTTCTTTTCAGGTTTCAGTTAATCAGGCAGACTTGGGTTTGAATTCCAACTCACTTCTTCCTAGCTGCGAGGATGTTGACACCTAGCTGACTAGATGTCAGATTTAACAAAGACTTTAAAGAGGATATGAGAATGTTAAACTCTCTGAAACTCACTTGCCTCATCTCTAAAATGCAGTAACACTCACTTTGCAAAATTAAGGGCGTTGGTGGAGATAATGCACAGAGCCGAGTATGTGGCACGTAGTAATCAGTTGTTTTTGCTGCCTAACAAATTACCCCAAAATTATGGGAGTGAATATTTTACTTCGTTCTTCAGATACTGTTTAGATATTTGAGGAAAGTTTGGCTGGGCCATTCACTCTAAAGGGCTCTGACACAGTTGCACTCTGTTGACTGGGGCTACCATCATCTGAAAGTCTAAATGGGCTGGCTGTCAAAGATGGCTTGCTCAAACACTGACACTTGGAGTTGATTGTAGGCTGGTAGCTTAGCTGGGCTATTGCAAGAGTGTCTACTTGTGTCTTCTCCAGCATAGAGATATCAAGATAATCAGACTTACTACATGGTTTATGACTTCTCCCAGAGCAAACTTCCCAGGAAAGCCAGTTGGAAGATTCATGATCTTTTCTGATCTGGCCTTGAAGTTACATAGCTCACATCTAGTACAATCTTTTAATTACAAGAATCACTAAAGCCAGTCCAGATTCAATGGGAAGGAACTTTAGACTCCAAATCTTGGTGGGAAGATATTCAAACAATTTTTTTTAACCACCACATAATCCTACAGATTTGAGATATGAATAGTCTATGTAATTTGTTAACTTTCTCTCAAGTTTTTATACTTATATACCAGGATATATAATATATTAGATATATATATAGAGAGAGAGAAAGAGAGATGGGTAGATACAGTTTATGTGTTATTATACATATACTTTACATGTTATTTATAATACATATGTGTGTTACATATGTACAATTTATGTATAAATTCTAACATCTACATCAATCAATCAATAGCTAAATGTAGACATTAGGAGAATTCACTTACAGTTGTCAAGAATTAAAATAGATCATTAACCAACAGACACATGAAATGATGTTCAACATCACTAATCATCAGGGAAATGCAAATCAAAACCACAATGAAGTATCACCTCATATCTGTTAGAATGGCTAAAATCAAGAAGACAAGAAACAACAAGTGTTGGTGAGGATGGGGAGAAAAGGAACACTCATGTTCTGTTGATGGGAATGTAAACTGGTGTAGCCACTGTGGAAAACAGTATTGAGGTTCTTCAAAAAATTAAATATAGAAATACCATGTGATCCAATAATTCCACTATTGGGTATTTACCGAAGGAAAACAAAAACACTAACTCAAAAAGGTATATGCACTCTTATGTTTACTGCAGCATTATTTACAATAGCCAAGACATGGAAGCAACCTAAGTGTCCATCAACAGACAGACAGATAAGGAAAATGTGGTTTATATACACAATGGAGTATTACACAGCCATAAAGAGGATGAGATCATGCCATTTGAGATAACATGGATGGACCTAGAGGGTATTATGCTAAGTAAAATAAGTCAGACTGAGAAAAACAAATACCAAATGATTCCATTCATAAATAGAATCTAAAAAAATTAATAAACAAAAAGCAGAGTCAGAACTATAAATACAGAAAACAAACAGATGGTTGCCAGTGGGGGAGAGGGTAGGGGATTGGGCAAAATGGGTGAAGGGACTAGAGAGATATAGGCTTCCAGTTATGGAGTAGGTCACGGGAATAAAAAGCAGAACATAAAGAATATAGTCAATGATACTGTAACAGTGACGTAATGGGACAGATGGTAGCTATACTTGTGGTGAACATAGCATAGTGTATAAACTTGTCAGATCACTGAGTTGTACACCTGAAACTACTGTGACATTGTGTGTCAACTGTACTCAAATAAAATAGATAGATAGATGATAGCTAAAATAGATTATTAAAAGATTGGTGTCTCTTCCAGAGGATTAATTTTTTAAACATAGGTGTTTATATATAGGCAAAGACACTAACTAGAAGATGTTTTAAGATCTGTAGCAATTCTATAAGTCTATATTCTAAAAAGAAAACATAATTTGAGTCTATGCAGATACTGGTTTCCAAAAGAGCAAATTGAAAATATCTTGTAAGCATTCCTACCATATATATGTTCTTTTGCTCAGTCATTTCATTGTTACCTCCATGAAATTTTTCTGTTTAAAAAAAATGAGTTCATATATGAATTTGCAACTTTGATGTGTGTCCCAGCGCTCTAATACCCTAATTCTCTATGAGATTGCTATAGTCATCAGTAAACACACAGATTAAAAGCAAAGTTAGATAAGTTTCTTAAGGACAAGTTTTTCACCAATGTGGTAAATTTCTGGACAGGAATTTAGCTCTCTTGCTTCCAGTGAATTAAAAATGTGAGTATTCAGATCTCAAGGTTTACCTGGGATAACAAATGACTATGAGGCCAGAGCTGTCCATCATGAGCTGGGTATTGTAGCTGGGTATAGTAGGTTCGGGGGGCACAATAGCAATCCTGTGTATGAATGGGGACAATACTTCATTCAGGTTCAGACTTGAGCATGTTCAGAAAGAACAAGCAAATTATATGAACAGACTCCTATGGAAGCCATTTCTGTTGTACTAATGCCTTTCCTTCAAACCATACCTTCTAGAGGTTGGCTACTCTGGCATATGCTGAGATTTACTACCCAGATCTCCCTTCAGGAATAAAGGACTCATTAACCCACACACTGTAAGAGCTACCCCTCAGCTGTCAGCCTTTCTTGGGATTGCCTCAGCTGAACAGAGCTTCCTTGCCTCAGATCACTTCCCTTCTGCGGTGGTCTACATTCTGTGACCATTGATAAAGGGATATAAAGATCTGGTCCTTTTGTCCCAGCTCAGGACAGCTCTCAAGAGTCTTCTGGTCTTCAGGGCTGTCTAAGGCATTCCACAAATACGGTGTCACAGCTCAATTCTCCTTCTGCCCAATCCTGCCCCCTCCCTCTCCCTTCCACAGATATTGTTCTCAAGAGCACACTCTAATTAACCTCTTGCATGTTAAACAGAGTCTGCTTTCTGGGAAACCCAACCTGAAACAATTATGACCAACTGACAAAGAAGGAAAAACTCAGGTCTGGTTCACAGATGGCAATACATAATACATTGTGACTAGCCAGAAATGTACGGCTGCCACACCACAGCCTCACTCGGAGGTGGTCCCAAAAGACTGTGGTTGAGGAGATTCTATCAGTGTTAAAAACTGGAGCAGTATCGTTTATTGTTTACCATGTGTGGAGGGAATAGTGGTTGAGTTATGAGTATACATTGACTCCTATACTTGAAGAAACAATAATCAAAAATCAGAGGCAAGGGAGTCTGTAGAGTAGAGGTAGCAATGGAAGTGCATAAAGTATGCAAATATTCATGGCTCACATTAATACTTACTGAGGGCATTCAACACAAAAGAGGCAATCAACAACTAACTGGACAAGATGATCCATCTTGTAATTGTCAATCATCTTATTTACTCAGCCCAGAGGGGCTGACACAATGAGTTATGAGTGGTATGACCATTGTGCCAGAGATAAAGGCTATATATGGACTATATAGCACGGCTCTCTCTCATCCAGAATGATCTAGCTACTACCACTACTGAATGCCCTCTCACGAGCAGCTCCATCATTGAGCAACCATCATTGAGGAGAATCGCCAACCACCTGATATCAATTCCATTACACCAGCCCTCTTCCATCCTGTATCATCCTTACCAAACTTTACACCTGGGTTTTTCTTTTATATCCGCAGAACTCCTCCAGCACCGCTATTAAAGTATTTATCTAATACACGAACCAACCATGGTATCACATACAACATTGCCTCACAGTAACAGGTATTGATTTTACATTTAAAAATGAATCACGCATGTTTATGACAATTCACAGATAGGGGGAAATACACTTCTTGGCATTGAGGTCTGGCTCTGCACAGTGAGCAGACACAGTCTTCTGGGCAGCTCTTCCTTCCCGCTGGGGCCAGAGTTAAGGCACGCTCTCTTCTGAGTACCCTATAGAAGAAGCTTCTGTCTGGTCTGGAAACCAGATGACGTGTTTCCCTTATAACTCTAATGCCATATTTTCTTCATTTTCACCTTCACTGATGTCATTGAAACATTCGGTTCCATCATCCCATTCTCCGCTGGGATGGAGACACACCCCGTTACAAATTGAGTATAAAAGGTGTCATCTGTGGTGCTCAGGGAAGTTCCTTTCACTGTGGAGAACCGCCCAGAACCCAAGACATCCTCATAATAAACAGCATGGTTTTCAAGACAGAAAGGGGGAACCTAACATCCTTGCTTCCAGCCTCTTGAAGCTTACGTTCTTAAACACAGAACATGGCCTTACAAGCCAGTGCTTGCTTGGGATTCTTGGTGAGTAACGACAGCCTCATGTCGGAGCCCCAGCAGCAGCACAGACCTACTTCTCCGGATTCCCCTGGCTCCTCACACTTGCGCTATGCCCGCCCCAGCGTCTGTACACATACAGCTCTCTCTCTCTCTCTCTTTTTTTTTTTTTTGAAGTTTATTCCTTATTCAAGGTTTAAAACTGTACTATACTGCATTATTGCAAAAATTCACTGGTACAAAACTTTTGCCGCTAGTGAGAAGGCAATAAAAAGTTGATTTTTAAACTCATTACTATAAATTATTCTGACAGTACTTTGCAAATTCAGAATTTCAAATTGCATTTTCTTTTTCTAAATTGCCCACGGTAGTCAAGGTTCCTGTAGTGAAGGCCAGAACTTCAGCTAAATTCCAGAAAGGAGGAGAGTGAGGAGGGAGTAGCAGACATCGAGGATTCCCGTTTCTCTTTCCGTGCCACACACTTCAGGGCATCAGCCTGGCTGTATCTGTAATCACGTAAACAGCTCTTCACCAGTCTGGATGGCTTTCTTAACAAATTTCCCTATTCTGTGGTCACTGTAAACAACCATAACTTTTGCATAGCACTTTGGATTTACTGAATAATTTGCAAAACGAATTTTGTTACCCTTACAGGTTGCATCCACCACAAAATCATTAAGTTGAATAGAAAGTTGCACATGTATTTGTCATATACTTTCCCTCTTCTATGTGCTTCTCTCTGCTTCATCTTGAGAAGACAGACCAATTTTACAGCAAAAGAGATAAAAGAATAGACACACAGAACCCTTTAGACTTACTATGTAAGCAATCAGCTGGAGTAGAATAGCTACCTAGAGAATAGAATAGTAGAAAGGTTTGGCAAAGGCATCAGCTCAGGTAGCAGCATCTGGTGGAGTGCAGTCCTCCAGAATATGGTTTATATTCTGAACCAATGGCTCATTTCTGGTTCTGTGTCCTCAGTACATCAGATACACAGGTATGGGAACCAAGGGTGGAAGTAGGGCTGGTACTTTTCACCATCACTCCTGGTGACACACTTTCAGAATGCATGCTTCTTGTCACCATCACTTTGGGTTACATTATAATTAGTCCTATTTCCCAGGGCACACTGTGAGCGTTCTAGTACACTTGAACGTACAACTACCACCTGGTCATGTTGGGCTTATCATGCCAGAGAATCAGTAAGCAAAGAGTTAACTCTACAGGGGATAACAATTGACCTTAATTGACATGGGGGAGTTAGAATTGCTGCTATGCACTGGGGACAGGGAGGAATATATCTGAAAAAGAGAAGACTCCCTGGGATGTCTTTTGGTGCGTCAATAATACTTAGAGATAACTAAGAATCAGAAGGTACAGAAACCCCAACCCAACAAGGGCCAGGCAGCTAAGGCTTCAGACAGCTAAGGATAAAGGTCTGGGGTCACTCCACTGGGCACACAATTAAACCATCCTACAGGTCAAATATAAAGGAAACTCAAAATAGACAGTGGAGGAAAGAAAATATTGATTATGGCCTTAGCACTTAGGTCCAAAAAGTGAGGACTATAGCTCATTCAACTAACCTTCTTTCATTAAATCCTCTCAAATTTGCCCACCACCTTGAAAGGGACTCTGTAATGGGAATGAGAGAAACTGAGAGGTTAAAAGGGTTGGACTGTAGCAGATGCACCTTGAGCCTCACGCCCTCTCCACATCAGATATATTCCTCCCTGTCCCCAGTCCAGTAGGATGTGTCTATATATACATATAGACAAGTGACTATTAGGAAACCTAATGTTGTGGTAAGCCAGAATGGAAAAACTTCTGAAACATGATAGTGTTACCCAACTTGAAGCATTATATTTCTATGCAGGAACCTAGGAAGTCACTTGTTTATTGCATGAGTACCTACCTCAATTAAATTCTATGTGAAGCTTTTAGAACACTAATTTATGGGGGCATTTTATTCTCATTACATCTGATTCTAAGCCTGGAAACTATTCTTATAGCTATATCTCAAACAATCCAGCACATGATGTAGCCAAGTCTGGAGGGATCTCAACCTGACCTTCCCAGTTGTCACTGGGATGCAAACATGACGATCCAAAGACAATACTTTAAGCAAAGGGCGGTCTGCATTCGGTGGCAGATAGGCACTGACGTACATCATCTTTTCTGATTTCAAAACACTTTCCACTCATCTCTGAACATTTCTCAATAAAGCTTGAGAATCTGGTGCCCTAAAATACAGTAAACAAGATGAGTTTGAGGTTCACAAACATTGCTTCCAACTTCTTCAGTGTGGTACATTTTTTCAGCATTCCACATTGGTATACAAATGTTTCCATGTTTTCTTTGAATAAACAAAGTCCAAAACATCACAGACTCTGCCTGGCATATTAGATGTAAAGATTAGACAAAATATGTAACGCAAATGATTATTAACAAATTTTAATCATTCAGATTTTCAGATTTGTCACAAATTCAACATTATCCTGCCTGAAAATTAAATCTGGGTATTTTTAGAATTTGAAAAAACTAAAAAATTTTTCCTGTGTATATATGCCACCCATACCAAGCAAATTTGGAGGGTGCTGAAATTTTTTTGTACACTTTCACATTAGACAGTAGCGATAATTATGTAAAGTGAATAATCAGGAGTTATATGCTATCTTCAAACATAAAATGTATCATTTAAAAATTACTTTAACTAACCTGAATTTAGATGAATAATGATGGTGATGATAAAGATGATTATAGCTTCCACTTACTGAGCATTTTCTATGTTCCAGCATTTTGCTAAGCACTTTACATATATTATTCCATTTAATTCTCCAACAACTGTATCCACTAGATCCTAATGTTACCTCCATTTTGTAGCTGCAATTCCACAGACACAGAGAGATTAAAGAGCTCCACAATAATACCCAGCTTGTAAATCACAAAGCAGCAATGAAAATCGTTCAAAGAACCAAAATGGAGGCATTGCTTCGTACCTCTCTGAGATTTGCATTAGTAATAATAATGTCTTTCAATTTAGAGGAATGAGATAAGATTGAAGGATAACAACTGATACTCCCTTAAAATAATTTTAGTTCATGTTATGGATCTATCGACAGTACAGAAGAGTCATTTTAGAAACAGAATTTTTAAAAAAATGAGTAACAATGTGAGCAGTGACACTGAACAATTGGAAAGACCTTTAAAATACGTATTTCAATTATGAAGATACAGTGGGACTTTACATATTTGCTGTGGGAGTGTATGTCCTATTGTATCACGAGCATCTGTTCCTAGGCTTTAGCAAATATGTCTGCCGTCCTATTACGAAATGCTAAAAACATACAAAACTTTTAGGCTTGTTACCAATGCGTGTTGCCCTGCAAAGTGGTCACGCACCCAACTTGCATTTTGTTTCTCTCTTCTCACCCTGTCCTTGTACTTGATGAAAGCACCCTCAGGGTCCTCGAGTTTAGTTAGTGAAGGAGTTTCTGGATCCTCTGTAGAATCCTTGGGGCTTTTCATGTTCATCCCTCCCCAGCTGTCCCCTCTCCACCTGGCCAGGTTCCGAGCAGATGATGCAAGGCTGTGTGAAATGGGACCGAGCTTGGGATCCAACTGAGGGGAAGGCAAGCCAGAGGGGGTCACAGAAACTTCCACATAAACAGAGCCAAGACTTGACTGGCTCTGTGTTAACAGGGTTAGAGGTTGTCTGTCCTTCAGAGGGGTGTGCCCAGACAGACAGCGCTCCACATGTTCTGTGCCAGAAATGTTTCCCCATCTTTCATGGGACACTGGGAGGTGTCTTTGACAATTTTTTTCCCTTTCTTGTGAATATGATTCAATATCTCATTATAAATTATTTCACTAAGTTATGAATCTTTTTGTATTAGATTCAGAGCAGGCCCTAAGCACAATTAGGAAGCAAGCCGGACTCACCTACTGAAGCCACCTCTTTGGCATCTTCAGTCATCATTGTCTTTGCTTTTTCAGTTGGATTTGGAATATTTCCATTGCACTCATCTGATGTGAAAGTGCCACACCTAAGCCTGATCTCCTGATGGCTCAGTGTTCTAAACCTGATCACAACCCAGATTTACCGGACACTGTCCCCTTCTTATCCTATCTCCTCTTTAATTGGCATAATAGTTCTCAATATCAGTTAAGGTGTTCATTAGGTTTAAATTTTTGAAAGCCTTTCTAGAAATAAACTATTATGTCCCAAAGCAAAGTTCACAGGGAGAATTCAAGCCCCACTTGACAGTGGAAAGGACTTTATCTGTGAAGATGTTTCTCCTTTCCTTCAGCCACCAGTGCCTTCTCCATTTCGTGGTTATGTATTTATGTATTTTTGCCACCTCTGGAGAAGGCTGAAGACATTTTTTTTTAATTCCTAATGTGTAATTCTCTTTATGATGCACATTTTGTCTATTGCTTGGAATTCTTGTCTTGGAGGAATTCCCAGTGCCTTGTAATCCAAGTCTTTAGCCCTGCCAATCCTTTCCAGTCTGTCTGGTTTGCTCAGTTCAACCCCAACGATAAGCCTTCCTCCAGCTTTCTCTTTGCTAAAATGAAAACCAAAGCAAGGGTAGGTAGGAGTGAAGGACCACTAACACATAGAAATAAGGCTTATACCCTCCAAAATTCTTGGTCTAGGGAAAATTACCAAATAAAAATATGTAATAAAAAGTATGGCTTTAGTTAATAATCTGACTTGCTCTAAGGGACTATTCTACATCAGCCAGAAATGATCAGTTATTCTTTAAAAAAAAAATTATTTGGCTCAGTATCTTAAGCCTAGAGGAAAAAGTATAGAAGCTGAAGTCAGAAAAAAAGGATGTTCAGTTCCAGCTGCATGGGCTTGAGCAAGTTAGTTACCTCCCTGGTTCGCCGTGTTTTTGTGAGTGCAGTAGGTAAAATAAAATCTACCTAGCAGGACTGCTACAAAATTAAATACCATGGGAAGATATACATAAAGATCCTTGTTTAGTAGCATATACTTTAATTCACACACAAAAAAGAAAGAGAAAATCAGAAATAACAACCAGCCAGAAGCAAGCAAATATGGGTCCTTAAGTGTTCTACGATCAATGCCACATTGTGTCCCCTTTAGGGATGTATGATCCCCCAAGGGAAAGAGATAAGTCTACTAGTTCCCAGTCTCTAACGTATGCGAAGTGCTCAAAAGGTATTTGATGAATGATTAATTCCATTTGCAAGAGAGCATTCTCAGGGTACTGGAAATTATGGTCACAATATCACACAAGGAAAAGTGACATTCATGAAACAGGAAAGTCCATCCTTGCCCAGCTGCTATGAGCAAAATTTTGGTTGGTAGAGTTTACAATTTGCTAATAATTAGTGCTTTTCTATATACAAAATTAATTATAGCATAATAAAATCCAATCGCATTTGTTCTTAATTCTCCTCTGATCTGCATTCTGTTGTTTATTCTCATTTGTTCTGATAAGGTCCATTGTCTCTAATGTTGCTTCATAAAGGGTAAGAAATAAATCAATGGTATTTAGCTTTTCTAACCATCTGGTCTGGCAAACATCCCAAAATTAATGTTTAAATCTGGGTGCAGTTCATGTATTTTGTCTTGTCTTAGGGAATAACTCTGGAGAAAGGAAATGAGGGGTAGGAATTTCCCTCTAACTTCCCTGAGAAATTTGAACTTTTTGTAGATACTGATCTAGAAATAGTATAGGTTTTCATTACATGTTACTAGGGTCAGTTCTCTGACAAAGGCCACGACTGGTCAGTTTGAAAGCTCCCATTTAGTACTCTTCCTTTCAAGTTTTAGAGAAGGACTTTGCGAACTTTTTCCACCAAGTGGCTGGATAGTAAACATCTTCGGCTTCGCCGACTATACGTTTTCTGTTGCAATCGTTCCGCTCTGCTGTTGATGCAAAAACAGCCATAGACAAGATGCAAAGAAATGGATGTGGCTGTGTTCCAGTAAAATTTATTTACAGAAAGAGGTTACTCTTTAAGTCAAATTACTGAGGTTAGTTCACAAAGGACCATGCAGCTTCCTCCTGATTCTCCCGGGATGCTCCCTCTGAGGAAGCCGGCCTAATTAAGAATGCTCATTACCTCAGCCTTCTAGAACCTCCATATTCTGGCATTAGACTGCTTTTCCTGCCTTGCCCTGCTCCATTGCCTCCTCATATGGTCTGCTCCTACACTTAGCTTCTGTGACAGCGACACTGGTGGGAATGGCATGACAGCGGCTGCCTAGTGGTTGGTGTAATTGGACAGTGAGAGGAAAGAAAATACAAAATGATTCTGAAATTCCAAAGTTTGATGAAGAAGAGGTGGTACGTTTAGGAGAAAGGCTGAGGTCATAGGAGAGAATTTTTTTTGAAAGAAACCCTGAGTCTCTCTAGCATAAAACCATTGCTATCATGAAAATCCTCCCTTGTGTACACCCTCGGTTCCCTTGCCCATCTCCCCTTTTAGCATATTGGGTGGACAAAACCCCATCCTGGTTAAGTTAAACTCTCTGATTGCTCTGCTTCTCCACCTAGCTGAATGAGGCTGGGAAAAGCACACAACTTTAAATGTACGTGCACCACTGTTAACCGGGCCCCCCCGTTTGTTGCTCAGAAACCACATCTGTTTCCCTAATCCTTTCGCTCCCCCACCTAGAGGACCATTTAGAACCCCCTTCTCTATCCTCACATGCCCAACACTTCCACTCCCACCTTCACTTCAGCTGTTGACCTTGCTTCCTACTTAACAGGGAAAGAGAAACCATGAGAAAAGCAGCCCCCATGGCTTGCATCACCACCTAGCCACCTTTCTGCCTCCTTGCGCCTACAGTCTCCCGAGCTTCCTGTCAGCCTGTCATCTTGCACAAACTGTGCTGTTCTCTAAGGTCCCTTGTCCTCTGGGGTCACATGACCCCTTGCCTACTCAAGACCAGAGCTCCTACAGTTCTTTCTCCAATTTTCCCTCTCCACCAAATAGTTTTTAACAGTTTGTATGCATGTGATCATCTCTTGGACGGTACCAAAGAATCCTTCTCTTGACCTCACAGACTCCAGCTCCAAGTCCACTCTGGTCTCCCTGTTGGAAGTTGTTTGCAGTCATGGCATTCACAGTTCTTAAGTTTCTTCTTTCTTTCTCTTGAACTCGCTCTGATTTTTGCCCCCACCACTATACTGAAACGGCTCTGCAGTGTCCCACGTGACCTCTGCTTTGCTAAATCCCATGCTTAATTCTCAATCCTCACCCCACACACCTCCCTTCAGGGTTTGACACTATCCAAACTCTTTCTGCATATGGCTGCCAAGAATTCACACTCTCCCAGTTGCCTTGTACCTCAATGTCCACTCCTTCCCTAGCTCCCTTGCAAGTTTCTCGTTAGCCCCCCAACATCTATACATTAGAGTGACCCAGAGCTCAGTCCTTAGGCCTCCTCTCGTTTCTCCTTGCATACACCACCTTGGTGATTGATCCAGTTTTGTGACTTTGAATATCCTCTCTATGATGATGACTCCTGAATTTATAATTCATCCCAGGCACTCTCCTATATACCCTCCTGCCTAATTTTTATTTCCATTTGGATGTCTAATAGGCATTTCAAACTTGCATCCAAACCTTACCCCCTTCCCAAACCTCACAACTGTCAAAGTCTTCCCAACCTCAGTTAAGAGCAATGTTTTCCCACCTGTGTTTCAATTAAAACTTTGAAATGATCCTTCATTTCTCTCCTCATATCTCATATCTTGCCTGTTAGCAAATTCTTTTGGTTCTACCTTCTAAATACATACAGAACCTTACCTCATCTTCTGCATCTATTGCTTCTACCTTTTACAAAGCTATTATCTCTTGACTGAATTATTATAATAGTTTTCTAACAGATGTCTCTGCTTCCACACTTGCCCACACACTCTGCGGTCTAGTCTCAACACCAGCCACATCATGTCTGTCCTTCTCCCAAAACTTTCCATTCAGCTCCCAGCCCATTAGAGAGCACACCATCATCTTTGGAGAGGCCCATGAGGCTCTCTACATCCTGGCATCACTACCTCTGCTCTCTTCTCCTGTTTTTCTGCCTCTCTGGCTTCTGTCGAAGAACACTGGTTTCCTTGGTCCGGGTGAACATTCCAGCCATGCTGCTGCCTTGGAGCTTCTGTATTCTGTTTCCTGTGCCCAGAAGGCTCACTCTCTCCCTCCATTCAAGCCTTTGTTGCAATACCCTCCTCCCCATGAGGTCTTCATTGACCACCTTATTAAAAATTGCAGGGATGCCTGGTTGGCTCAGTCGGTTAAGCATCTGCCTTCGGCTCAGGTCATGATCCCGGGGTCCTGGGATCAAGTCCCACATTGGGCTCCTTGCTCAACGGGAAGCCTGCTTCTCCTTCTCCCTCTGCCTGCTGCTCCCCTCCCCCCTCCCCCCTCCACCCGGCTTGGGCTCTCTCTCTCTTTCACTGACGAACAAATAAATAAATAAAATCTTTTTTAAAAAATTGCAGCCTGCCCTTGGCATCCCCTTCCTGCTTCCTTGTTTCACTTGTCCCCATAGCACTAGCATAGGCTGACTTAACTTCAGCCTCCCCTACTCCGTGGAGGCCCAGATGTGGCTGTGCAGCTGAGGCGAGCCTGTCATGTTCCAGCTACAACCACCTGCTGCTGCATCAGTGAGTGGAGGAAGAAGTGGCCCAGATAGCTGTGAGGCACCCAACACAGATGCCAAATGGCATAGTCATACTAAAAAATCAGCCTGGGTTTTCTAACCTGTGTGTTTGAAACCCTACCTCTCATGCCTTTCTTTAAAATGATTGTATGGAAATAGATTTGGAAACAGATCTCCATTTCTCTATCTGCTTGACCCTTCAACCAGCACATTGACCTTCCATTCACTCTTTTCTTTCTTTAATAATTAAAAAAAATGTTATGCTTCCCCTACTGTACCTTCAGTACACAAGTGAAAAATGTAGTAGATTTTATTGATGTTTCTCTATATCCCAAAGCACCAGTTTGTTATGCCTCTGGAAAGGTGACGCTTTCTGTGAAGGAGCAAGGACACAAAATTTCGGTAGTATACTTAGTTATGCTTTTGTTGGAATGTCTTACTAAACAGATTTTTTTATTTTGTATTTTAACAACTTGGTGTAACTAAGTATGAAAGATATATCCCTCAATATGTGCATTTCTATGTTTACATGTTTTCAAAAATAAAGGGAAAATACATAATATTTGGGAATAAAATATGAAAATCATTTTCACAAGTTACAGATGTCCTGATAACTCATAAGTGGTGAAACTATATAAGGTCATCTCTAATGAGTGAAAACATTTTTGATTTCACACTTCCTACATCTTGTACTCTGTTTATAAAAATTACTTAAGATATTTGAAGATTTTAAGAAATTTTTAAATGGTTATTTATTTATTAGAACCTAATAAATACATCTTTAAGCAGTTTGTTATAACTAGGCTTTCCTTCAACAAAAAAGGGACTTCGAAATCTTTTAAGTCGATAGCGAAAGACATTTCTTATAACCCAGAGCACTCATCGTAAGTTCCGTTGTTTTGTTTTCTAATCACTATAAATAAATCTACTGTACATATTTTCCATGTGGCAGAGATTTTTGTGTGTGGGTTTAATGATATAACTGGGCTCAGAACAAAAAAAAATTATTTTCAGAAATGTATTCACTTTTTAAAGCCATTTCAGGGACAGAGTTCAGCAGTAGAGGCATAATCATTTAAAAAATATGTGTCCCTAGCTTCCAGAATTCCAGAACTCACTAGGAAAGTTCAAATCCTAAGTTCATGGCACTCACATTAATTATGCGCACATTTATCCATACCACCTTGCCTTCCATATCAATGTGGAAAAGACAGGGAGGTACCAGATGATAAGCCATCCCCTGGAACCTGGGTACAAAGTAAGGCATGTGACCCTGGCCTGGCTACTCATGATACCAATCCAATGGTCCTGAGCACCAGTTCAGATATATATACATGGCCCCACCATCCCTAGATTTTTTCATGCAGAGGCTTATGGGAACATTGTCATTCCTATGAGGTCCCTGAATTTGGATGATATGAACTCAAAGCCATGGATAAATATATCACACACTACATGGACAAAGCTTATATAGAGCAGGAGAGAATGAGACCACCAAAGACAGGTGTGAAATAATAAGAGATAAAATTGTTCTTTCCTCAATGGTGTTGCTTCTCTCTCTGTTACAGGCTCTTTCTTAACTGAAGAAGATAGAAACATTGCAGCTAAAGTAATGATTTGGAAAAAATGAGAAACCTAAATTCCCTCCAGACAATACACGTCAGATGAATGAGAAAAACCCTCATTGAAATGGGTAAGACTGGGGCACATGGGTGGCTCAGTTGGCTTAGCATCCAACTCTTGATTTTCAGCTCAGGTCATGATCTCAGTGTTTTGAGATCCAGCGCTGAGTTGGGCTCTGTGCTGAGCATGGAGCCTGCTGAAGATTCTCTCTCTTCCAGTGTGCCTGGGTGGCTCAGTCAGTTAAACATCTGCCTTTATCTCAGGTCATGATTTCAGGGTCCTGAGATCAAGCCCCACATCAGGCTCCTTGCTCAGTGGGGAGTCCGCTTCTCCCTTGCCCTCTGCTGCTCTCCCTGCCTATGCTCTCTCGCTCGTGCGCTCTCTCTCAAGTAGATAAATAAAATCTTAAAAAAAAAAAAAAAGATTCTCATTCTCTCCCTTCCTCTCCCTCTGCCCCCCACCCCCACTCACACACACACTCTCTCTCTCAAAAAAAAAAAAAAATCAACCATCCAATTCTGTTTCAAGAGTCATCGAGGTTCTGAAGTGAAATCATAGAGGTTCACGTTATTATAAGCAGAAAAACTTGTAGTCATTCAAATATTGATGACAGAGAATATCACCATTAACTGTGCTGAGCAGAAAACAGGAGTCGAATAAAGGAGAAAGACACTTTATGTCACTCATCAATTTAGAGTGTTGACCCCGCCAGGACCATCCTAAAGCCGAAACTGGGGAAACATTTCTGACTTTTGCACATCATGATTTCTATCTCATTGCTTGCGTGACCCATGTCTCTGAAACTTGGTTTCTGTCTGAGTGTCTACAGAAAGCCTCATTCGAGTGAAATACACTTTTGCAGGCATTGATGTGATCTCCAGTGTTGGGGTCACCAGTGACATGAAGGAAGAGAATCTAGGTAATGCTTGGACAAGGAGAGAGAAGTGAGCATGTAGCCGCCCTGCTGCCGTTGCTCTGTTCACAGTGAGGATTGAGCCATCTAATCCCCTTGGATTTTTTATCTACCAAAACAGCTTGGGCCCATCAGCAAATTGCAGTGGCATATGGTCCAGGTTTACGAGTAATCTGGCACATGATTAAGGCAAGGGGGATGTCATCCTTCAGCAAATACTGAAAATATCGTAGGAGAAATTAGTGGGGTTCTAAAAAGTCAAACTGATAAAATTATAATTATTAAATACTTCCAAAAATCAACACTTTGGAATTTATCAAATTAAAATTTTTTTTAGATGGAGGACGTTACCGTCAGTGGGGGTGGGGGGAGCAGAAACAATGCCCAAATTGTTTAGAATGAGGAGTTCTGTTTCTCTGCTGTAGAATCAGTGGCTTGGAGGCTGATCTTCAGGATCCCATTGGGCTATACACTAGGCATAGTGTGTAGTGTTTCACTGCAGACCGAGTTTCCACTTCCCTGTAATCAGTTCACTATGGTACTCCGCAGCTATCCTAGGGTCCTAGTGATAAGGGAAACAAGTTCAAAGAGAGGTATGATGTGATACCTGCCTTCAGGTATAATGATAGATAGTATCTAATGTAACCTCATCCATGGTCCTCAAACTGGAGGAAGTCTCTAGCTACAGCAGTTGTTCTCACCCTTGGGTACCCGCTAGATTCACCTGGGGAGATTTTTAAAAATATCAGTGCTAAGAATCTTTCCTAGAGATGCTGACTTCATTGGACTTCAATGAGGCATGGGCATTGGCATTATTAAAAAATGTACTCTCGTGATGTCACTGTTCAGCCAGAGCTTTGATCCTTTGAATTAGGGCAACACTCCAGTGTGCCCAGTGGTACACAAAACTATAGGATAGATACCGAACATATCTTTCTGGAAAATTCATGTTATTCAAAGATTTGGTGAGGAAAAACTGGCATTATTTTTTCTTCCTCTTAAAAGGTTATTGTAAGTATAAGACATTATGGAGCTCCTGGGTGGCTCAGTCAGTTAAGCAGCCAGCTCTTGATTTTGGCTAGGTCATGATCTCAGGGTCCTGGGATCCAGCCCCACATTGGGCTCCACACTCAGTGGGAATGTGCTTGAGGGTTCTCTCCTTCTCCCTCTGCCCTTCCTCCTGTTGTCTCTCTCTCTCAAATAAATAAATAAATCTTTAAAGAAAAAGACATTATACATTTAGTAAGTCTAAGACAGCTATAAATACACAGTAAAGTATAAAATTCACATGAGCTTTTCAGATAAAACTGTGCCCCAATACCTTCAGAGAAGTGTGCTTCATCATTCCTCTTTCCCTTCCTTTATGAGACATTTTTTAAGAAATAATATATATAAAATATTATGCTTTCATTAAAACTACTTCAGTGCTTTAAATTTCTCTTATTTCTTTGCTCATACACAACAATCTAATAATTACAGACCTAAATATTTATCTAATCATCAATTTAGGAATATATGTGTGTGTGGATATGTGTGTATGAGTTTATTTTTCAATCAGGAAAAAGATTTTTTAAAAAACAAACCCGTAATCCTCAGTTGCATTTAGTTCCAAATAAGTTTAGCACTTACAGGTACAGTTACATAAGCCTGATTTAGATTATAATTCCGTCACAGATTATTCAGCATTTATGACTGAGAGGATGCTAAGTAGCAAATTGAGCAGCAGAAAGAAAAGAGGTAAAAAAAATTTTTTTTTTTATCTCATTCTGCTTAATACTACAGTGTTCTTTAGACCCACAACATAGCATGAACATTTTTTTTTTTCAGGTTTTCTGGTTGTTCCAGGCATTATAGTCTTATTCTATCAAGTTATTTCTCATTGGATTAAAGCTAGTTAGTATTGCATAAACTCATGACTACATAACTCAATCTGTGTATAAAAGAGATTAAACTTCCCTGAATCTCTACTCTCAACACATGCCATAGGAGGGACAAGCCAAATTTAATTTTACTGATTTTTAGTCTTTGACCTTGAGAACAATATCAGCATTTGCTTCAGTAGGGTTTCAGCAACTTCCCCTACCTATGACCTTACCTTTCTCTTTAGGATGAATTAATCAAAATTAATTAAAATAATCAAAATTATTTATTGATCCATTTTTACTACAGCTTCCAGGGGAGGAAAAAAATGGGAATTTTTTTCTTTACTCTCATCAAGGTAATTTTTGCAAAATCTCCTGCTGGGTAAGCCAACCAGTGACCCCTTGGCCAGCTTCAGCATCAAAGCAACATTGTCATGCCATCGTGTCCAGACCCCCTGCACTGTGTGGGCTTTCAGGAAGCGTCCATGTCCAGTAGCACAAACGGACCCAGAAGAGCAGATATGAGAGATTCACGGCCATAGCTCTGCTGAAAAAAAAAATGTCTCAAGTTTTCCTTTAAAATATTCATGTTGAATACTTAAATTCTTCAGAAAACCCCACAGCTTAAATCAAGGATCTGCCACTGGAGGTTGGACTTGATCTTGAGCGTTGGAGCAAAGTCTTGAAAAGGCTCCAGAGTTCACTGGTGTATGGGGGAAATGGGAGAGCTAGTGACACTGGGGTGGTTTCCAACATTGAAAGGAATCAAGTCACCTCCCCCAGTTGGGAAGATCAGAGGGAATTTTGATGGCTTGCAAGGAAAGTTGTTTTAGTGGGTGGGAGCTATTTTGCAGTCTGGGGATTTTTAAAGCAAAAAAAGCAAAAGGATCAGAGCATGAGGAAACTGTAGGCTGGACCAGAATCAGTGTAAAAGGATTGGAAGTGATTTTCCCAGGTTTCCCATGAGTCATGTACATTCTAAGGGTATTAGAGTGAGTTTTGGAGAAGGAATATGCTACTTATCCCCAACAAAGATGTTTTCAGGGCTAATAGAGAAGGAATTTGAGTCAACTGGGGAAAAAAAAAAGCCAAGATGCAACTAAAACACAAGATCTCAATGCAAACCCAGGGAAATAAAATGGCAGATTAGGTAAGATAAGTGGGTTTGCTGATACAGATCACACCCAAATTTTCCATGGGCACATATGATACAGTATAATATTTCCTATTAATTAAATAGCTTAAAATAATTTTGTGTTAAGATTTCTTATTCATGGGGTGCCTGGGTGGCTCAGTGGCATTATTAAAAAATGTACTCTCGTGAGCCTTCGGCTCAGGTCCTGATCTCAGTGTCCTGGGATCAAGCCCCACATCGGGCTACCTTCTCGGCATGGACTCTGCTTCTCCCTCTCCCTCTACCCCTCCACCCCACTTGTGCTGTCTCTCTCTCTCTCTCTCCAATAAATAAATAAAATCTTTAAAAAAAGATTTCTTATTCATAACTCATGTATACTTTCCTGGGAAAAAAATGAATACTGTAGATAGTAATTATCACTAGAGCCCAAGAGTTCACAAAATCAAAGAAAATTCAGGAAAGGTACAAACTAACTGGAAACCACAGCCACACACTCCTGCAATATTTTGCCTTTTTCCAGGATACGAGTAGATTTGAAACAGGTAAAATATTTGTACTATTCACAGAATAAAAAAGAGCATCCTTGTAGTTCTGCTCAGTGTGTCCAAGGTTTACCAAAAAAAATATTAATAACCAAAAAAGCACTTGTGTAAAGTAACTGGGTAGAAATGTTACAGTTTTTATGTAAAAACAAGGAAGGCATTCTCTCTTTCTAAGGAGTTAAAAGCCTGGTTAAAACAAAACCAAAAAACCAAAACCAAGACCAAAACAAAACACCTCGGAGCTCTAGCTACAAATTACTGTCCAACCAGGTATCATCCCAACACATAAAACAGTTCAAAGCAGTCGTGGCAGCAACAGTTGCCATTTGCTTGGTGCCATCCAGGTGCCGGGTGCTTCCAGAAATTCTGAAGTATAGATGCTAACATAACCTATAATGTATAGATGAGGAAGGCGCAATTTAAAGAAGTTAAACAACTTGCCCAAGATTCCCCAGCCAGGATCCCGACTCAGAGCTCTCTGATTTAAGAGCTCATGCCCTTAACCATTGCCCCAACCTGTCTCACTCCCAGGATGCACTCATTCCTTCCTTCAATACCAAACACTACAGTTTCTGCTGTCTTGGAGTTTACAGCCCATGCTCTACACATACATTTCCAGTGCTCAGAAGGATATAACAAGGTAGAAGCTTTGACAAATGAATGCCTCTTTCCTTGCACACCTCCCAAAATGCAGACTGACCTCTCAGTTATACTGTTGTCTTGGTTATTGTAGGGCCCAGCTGGTCCCTTTCTTCCTTTCTCATGATTGCTCCTCTTATTCTTGCAAACCCTTCCACTCTCCTCTTCACAGAATGTTTCCTCGACCTCAGTGTCTGGGTGAAAATCTCTGTCAGATGATACCACACACCTAGAAGCCCACTGAAGAATTACACTGAAAGGCAGCACGTGCAGTTTCGAGTCCACAGGGCCACACCAAACCTTGTCTTCTCTAATTTCTTGCAAAAATGTCTAGCTAGATCACCCACATCATCCCCATATTTTTGTTTACATCAGTCATCTCACCGCTATTTGGTTTAAGGTTTTCCTCTCTCTGCTCTAAGTTGTATCATAGTTTTTAGTGATTTCTACACCCATGTGGCTGAATTAGCCAACATCAACTCCAGAACATATCTCATCTCCACCGCAGACAGGCACCCATGGCCCCAGCCGGGACTTGACCATCACCCAGAGCTAACACACCTCTGAAATCTTAAAGTTCTATGTCCACGTTCTCCACACGGCTTCCAATCCTTCTAGCTATTGTGTTTCTAAAAACATCTTTGTTTCCTAACTTCAGTGAGACCTGATGTTTATTGACTTCCCCATTCTTTCCCATCAGTCAGCCTTCTCCTGTCCCCATTTCCCATGGGGACAATAATCCAGAACTTGAATCACAACTTTGTGCATAAATTTGTTGTACCAATGCCACAATCCTTACTACTTAAAATGGGTGGGGGAGCATAAAACATGAAACTGTAGGTCCATGTCCCTGCAAGTTAACAGTGTCCAGTTGGCCCATAATATTGCCTGAAAATCCTGTGGTGCTCCTAATCAGTTTGTCTCTCACTCTCCAGAATAACCACACAGCCTTACCTGTTGCTTCTGCGCTCCCTATTCTGTAATCCTATCCTCCACGCTCAGCATCAGGCCTCCTGGCATGCTTTACAGAAAAAAATACAGAGACCATCAGGTGCAAACTTGGCCAACCTCACACTCACCCACCCATACATTTGCTATATTTGCTTTCTGTTTATTTTTTCTCCTGTCTTTCTAGAAAAGATATTCTACCCTCCTTTCGAAAGCAAATCCTGCCATATCCTCCAGCTCCCATACAACAGTGGTTCAATCATGTATTCTCTCTTGTGGTAAATTCTCTGACTTCTCCCTCTTCATTGGCATGTTCTTTTTTTGCATACAGGTTTACTCAAGCCTCTGCCAGGTAAAACGTTTTCTTTTAACCCCCTAACCCTCTCTAACTCCCATTCAGTCCCTCCCCTTTAAATAGAAGCTAGTTCAAAAAAAATATTCTCTTCACAGGTACTTTAATTTCTTATCATTCACTTCACTCTTTTACTCTTACCATGTACAGCCACCACTCCAACTATTTCATTGAAATAATTCTTCCAACTGTAGCATGACCATAGTATGCTGGTTTGCCTGGAGAATGTCTGGTTTATATTTGTGGTCCTGTCATAATTATCAATAACAACCCTTGAATTAGTCAGGGCTCTCCAGAGAAACAGAACCAGCAAAATGTGTAGACAGATTGATAAAATAGACAGATAGATGGATGACAGTTAGATAAATAGATAGAGATGATATAGATATAGAGATGAATGATATAGGCAGGGATTTATTATAAGGATTTAACTCACATGATTATCGGGGCTGAGAATATCTGCTGTCTGCAAGCTGGAGACCCAGGAAAGTTGGCTGTGTAGTTCCACTCCAAGTCCGAAGGCCTGAGAACCAAGAGAATTGATGGTGTGAATTCCAATCCAAGTCCGAAGGCCTGAGAACCAGGAGTGCCAATGGTGTAAATCCCACTCTGAGAGCTGGAGAAACCAAAATTCCCACTCAAGTAGTCAGGCGGAGAAACAGTGAATTCTCCCTTTCTCTGCCTTTTTGTTCTATTCAGATTAAACTGATTGGATGATGCCCACCCCCACTGGTGAAGGCAATCTGCTTTATTCAGTCTAATGATTCAAATGCTAATTTCATCTAGAAACACCCTCACAGACACATGCAGAAATAATGTTTAGCCAAATACCTGGACACTGCATGGTCCAGTCAAATTGACACATAAAACAACCATCACAGTCCCTTTACTCTCAGACTTATTCTATTTGGGATGACAATTTGTATCATCACTCTTTCAACTTTTCAGTCCTTAATTTACTTGACTACATTACAGCAATTACCTCTGTAACCCAGGCTCTTTGAACTCCTCTGACTCTGGTGGACCACTCTCATAAGGTTATACTCTGACTTCACCAGCTGGTCCTTCTGAGTCACTTTCATAATCTACTTTTTCTCTATCTGCTCCTTAATAGTCAGCATGTCTCTAGGTTTATCTCTTGGCCAATCCTGTTGGCTAATACATCCATACTAATGGTAACAACTACTAACACTATTCAATAACTCCCTATTGTACATGTCTAAGCCCAGAACTCCCTCTTGACCTCTAGCTTTTTATATAAAACCACTTGTGGGAATTTCCACTTGGATGCCAAAAAAGATACCATAAACAGAACCCATCTCAAAGTGAACCCATTAGTTTCCCTCCAGATCTGCTGCTTTTCTCAGAATATCCTAACTATATAAATTGCAGCCCCCATACCCATTGCTCAAATCAGAGACTTGAACATCATCTTTAACTCATCATCTTCCCTAACTCCCCTATTCCACATCAAATTTGTCATCAATTTCACTTAACCCTACTTTTCAAAATATTTCTTAAATTTTGGGGATCTGTTTATATCAACTGGGATTACCTTGCTTTGAGACATTATTAGTTCTCACGTTGTTACTATAACAGCCTTTTATCTGGTCTCCCAATGTCCACTTGTAATCATCTTCAACGTACATGCCACCCTGCCACCAGTTTGATCATTCTAAATCCTGCAATGGCTTCACAGTGACTTCAGGCAACGCCTTTCATAATTTCATTTAAGTCTACCTGCTTAGTCCTTGCACCATATATACCAATATACTCAACTCAAAATTGCTGATTTGAGCCAAGTCTCTCATACTTTTATTTATGCTTCTTCCCCTCCCTAGAAGTACCGTCCTAGACTTCCACTCTCATGTGGCCTCATATCAGCTCCCTCTGGAAGTCTTCTAGGCTGGCTTAGGTGGCCCTCCTTAAGCAGCACCCTTTGCTTCCCTTCACCACAGAACTCATCATCCTGTCATGCTAATTAGAAAGTTGCTGTTTGTCTCCACTACTAGACTATGAACTTTGGGACATCTCTACATCCACTATGCCTAGTTTAAGACCTGGCACAGAATGGGCACTCGATTAAGGTTTTAAAGTAAATCACTGAATGAGTGATAATCAGCCAATTAGAAACAACTTCTGCCACAATAGAGTACATATGAATAAAACATGTTATATATAGATATATAGATATATAGATATCGACTATTTTATTTACATATATATATATATATATATATATAATTTCTTTTCTTTAAAAGCTTTCAGTTCAATCCAGAGATTTTACAGTCCTGCAGAAGTGCTAAAGTTACTTGGCTAAGTTCTGCTCCATAGTTCAGGACTTCCGTTTCACACTTCGCCATGTAACACCTGCAACTTAATTTTTTTTCTTTGTTATTTATTGCTCAATCGTTAAGTCATACCCTACTGTCTGTTATGGTTATATTAAGGCTGTGTTTGTGCAGAATTTCTGGCTTCCAGAAATGCAGACCAGCCATTATAGAGATTCTTTTCTTGTACGGCCACCTGCTTGCTGAGACATATGTTTCCTCTTTTCTAATACTGTGTTTCTGAAGTACTTTTAAGCTAGGCATTACCCTAAAGGCTCTCGATATTAGATTATTACTGTTCTTTTACACTCAAAGGATGAGGGATAATTTCTCTTTTTCTTGGCTACTTTGTGAAATAATAGATTTTAAATTTCGTTTAAAAGAAAAACAATGAAAGGGAAATGAAATAAGGACCTGTGATTAATATGGAGAAAGAAAATCTTTCTGCTTTAGCCATGCTTTCCCAATTGGGAAATATAAATGATTCAGTTACTAAGAAAGGTCAGAATAAGTGTCAAACAGGAGATTTGATATTGCATAAAGAAATATCTCATGCTTATTACCTTACAACAACAAAACAAAACAAAAATCAATATTGAAACATGACATATTCAAGTTGGAAAATGAAAGAAGTTATCACCTATGGAAAATCTAGCTCAATTTACCCCTAAGAAGAGTTTTGGGTGGGAGGAAAGTAAAAGAAATGTTTGTTATTCCACTAAATTTCTGTTGCTAAGTGGTAGAAAGCTTTCCTTTGCTCCCAGTAGACCAAGAGCCTCCAAAACTCCATCCATCAAGAATTCTATTGGTATTTGCCCCTCTTCCTTAATCTTCACTCCATCCATCTGCTTTTCATAGCCTTATACAATGGTAAAATTTGGGGAAAAGTAAAAACTTTATATATGCCGAAGTCAAAGTTAAGGCAGTGAGAAATGACATAAAATATATTTAAAGGTGTGTCCAAAGAGTGGTAAGGCTGGAATTACTCTTCAGCCTCCCATCCAACCCAACAGTCTCATTCAGTCTCTCTCTTTAGAATTCCTCAGAATAAAGGCATGCTTGGGTGTGTCTTAACTTCAAGGGTTCCTCCACTTTGTTTTTGGTCTCTTTCTTTTGTGCAGGCCTAAAAAGCATTTAATTAAAATTTTATATAATTATTTTCAAAGTTTATTTTAATTAAGAGGAAATTTTAGAATAATCTTCTGTACTTCTAGAAACAGGTGCACATCTTATCTCTTTCATATAAAGAAAAACCTGACACTGGAAAAAAAAAAAAACTCTAACATAAAAGAAGAGGCAAAAAAAAAAAAAAGACTAACAGAAAACTCTTCAATTAATATTCCCACAGAGGTAAGAAATGAGTTTACAGCCATGTAATAAGGATGGGATAACATAAATGGAAAACATTCAGATAATGGGAAAGTGCTTTTGGAACTTAAAAATATGAGAGGAGAAATATAAATAACCAATAAGAATATTGTAAAATAAAGTTGAAGAATTGACTCAGAAAGTAGAGCCAAAAGAAAAACAAATGTGGGGGCGGGGTCAGAAAAGGATCAGTCTGGGAGGTCAACATCCAATTTATAGGGGTTCTAGAAAAATAATCGTTAAAAAGAATCACAGAGGAAATTAATGAATGCAAAATACAAGTAAGTTTTCCATTTTCTAGATCTTAAGAACATGTGTCTGTGATTTCAGATCTAAAGGTCTCAGCAAGAACACCAGGAATGGAAAAAAGAAAGAGAGAGAAAGAAAGGAAGGGGGAGGGAAGGAAGGAAGGAAGGAAGGAAAAAGAAAGCAAAGCTTGCAAAAGCTCCAGAGAGACCAAAAAAAAAAAAAGTTATTTACCAAGGATCAGTAATCAGAACAGTATGAGACTTCTTAGCAGCAATGCTGAGAGCTAAAATAGGAGATAGTGAAAAAATAACATACAACCCAGAATCCCATAGCCAAAGTATTAATGGCTGAGAAGATGGAATAGAGATATCTTCAGATATGCAATGCTTCAAAACATCAATCTCTTATGCCACCTTTCTCAGAAAGCTACTGGAGAATGCACTCCAACAGAATTAGGGAGTGCATCAAAAATGCAGAAAACATGAAAGCAATGTGAAATCCAAGACAAAAAAGGAGAAGATGGCTGTGAAGAAATCCCAGAAGATCTGGCAATTGACAGGCAAGATTTGAAAAAGAAAATTGAAAGTTCCTGGAGAAATATAAAAAAATCAAAGAAAAAATAGCTTATTTGATGTGTTTGGTCAGTTCTTTCATAGATTTTTATGAGTTAATAATGCATAAATAAATGAATTAAAAGGAATTATTAACTTCAGAAAAGACAAAAAATGCAAAAATTGTACAAGTATAGGAAAGCCACTTTATTATATCAAGTGGCTTAGCAGTTGATGACATCTATGTAGTAACAATAATGTAAATACTGAATATTGACTTAACCAAAAGTAGCAAAACAACTATATTAGAATGATATAGGAAGGAAACATGTACACCTGAGGGAGGGGTGCAGGAGGAATGGTTGTAAATATTTATTGTCTGTAATAAGAAATCAAACCATAAAGTCTAAAACTTTTCAATCAAGAAATGACACTATTCTGTTATTTAGGCAAATGGAGAGGAATATCAGAAGAAACAGCAAAAAGGGTTCATGTTGAGAAGTGGAACTCAGGGATGGAGAACAGAAATGATAGGTGAACTCTTGTTTTAATTAAAACCTCTGTACATAGTTGAATTCAAATAAAATTTCAATGCATAGTTTAATGCATCTAAGAAGAAATATAAAAATTAAAAATCTCTTAGCCTTCAAAGACTTCTGGTCTCTTCATGTGATCGTGGCTCTTCCATCAATGGCATTTCTGCCAGTTCTGCCAGATAAAAAAAAGTCTTGTGGTCCTTTACCTGGAACCCCACCTGCTATTCTCCTGGTGGTACTTAACAGGTTTGACTCTTGGAAAAACAGGTCATTCATTTACACAGCGATACACTGCATTGCTCTGGTCACTAATTTGACCAGCACAGGCAATGCTCTTGGTGTACATTAAGTTTGCAATTCCAAATACTCACTGTGCCTTCCAACCCTTTTCACTTTAGACTTCATCAGCTCAGAGTCGCTGATGGAACCCCAGGTCATTAGCAGTGGCTGCCTCAGTCTGAGAGAGCTGTCCTACTCTTTTTTTTTTTTTTTTTTGAGAGAGAGAGAGAGCACAAGAGGGGGTAGAGTCAGAGGGAGAAGTGGACCCCCCTCTGAGCAGGGAGCCCAATGTCGGATTCGATCCTGAGACTCCGGGTTCATGACCTGAGCCGAAGGCAGTCTCAACCAACTGAGCCACCCAGGCACCGAGAGCTGTCCTACTCTTACCTAAGGAAGCACATGCCCCCAAGACTACTCTCTACAGGGGAATCTTTGGAATTTACCCTCACTAACAAGGAGGGTTTCCAGCTAGCAAGTTGCAAAATTCATCAATATGTCTTTCAGTCCCTTCCAGTATCCATATGCTATACAGAGAACAATCCACTGTGGCCAAGAAGAACCAAACCCACAAGCCAAAAAAAAAAAAATTCACTACTACACAAAAATCCTGTGAACACAAGATCAATTTGACAATCCTATGATGATAATCATACCGTAGTACTCACAAGAATGTGTGACTAAAATATATTTCACAATATTGCAATGAACTATTTTTAATTTTATCTAAACTCAGTGAGCTCTTGAGTTTTTGCACCTGTGATAATTTGCCTCTCTAGAAACATGTCTGGATGGCAGCATGTCTTGGCTTCTACTTAGATAATTTTCTCTTAGAGTATGGGACCCAACCAGAACAAAAAATGCCTTAAAAAATCTCATGATGAAGTTTGTTTTCAGAAAGTTTCAAAGTGAATCAATCACAATTGTATACGCAGCTTTTAAGAACCTCAGTGAGAGCAAGATAAAAACCTTTCCCAAGTGTGACCTCAAATGTAATTCCAATAATTGGTCTTATGCCCCCAAATCCATTGTTACCCCATTAGTCCTTGCAGAGTCTAGACCTAAGTCATATAGTACATTTCTCTCTAACTATAAACATCAGCTGTTCATTCGTGGAGGTTGGCTTACGTCAGTCAACACAGAAACCACAAGGAGGCCAAAGTCACCACTTGTTTTCTGAAGTCTGGTACCATCTGGTGAATTTTCAGGAATTCAGGAACATTCTGTCTCTGCTCAAGAAGACTAGACCACAATGACCATTCATGGGGGCTCAAAAGGAAAGCAAATCTATGCTCAAGGAGGGAAAATGCCAGAGCTCAAATAGCCTACTTCTCCCAAAGCAGGCTATTCTTATGCCTGAGGAGAGGTTCCAAGCTCATTATCTATTTAAAAGATGCAAACATGATATAAAAGTGAATTGTTACCCAATTAACTGTCATAGAGGGTTGCTCTCCTTGTCAAACAAGCTCTCAGTGTTGCTGATATGAATGACATTATAACTAGATCATAACTGAGAGAACACATAGGCATGTTGAGGAATGGTTAATCTCACCAATCAGAAAGTGGGTGCAGGGGCGCCTGGGTGGCTCAGTCCGTTAAGCATCTGCCTTCAGCTCAGGTCATGATCTCAGGGTCCTGGGATCGAGTCCCTCATCTGTCTCCTTGCTCAGCGGGGAGCCTGCTTCTCCCTCTGCTGTCCCCCTACTTGTGCTCTCTCTCTCTGACAAATAAATAAAATCTTTTAAAAAAAGAAAAAAGTGGGTACAATGTAGAAAACAAGAAGAAAGGCAAATGGTGTCTAATCAAATTGATGATGTTTTGCAAAGGGATTTTCATAGGAATCAGCAGCCAGGAGAAAATTCTCAAACTGAATATTAACTTTCCATGACTCATGGCAAAATAAATTGGGAGCACAACTAGCCAAGAAGCTGAAATTTTTCCCACAAGATAGCAAGAAAAACATGACTGAGCACTTGACTTTTAACCGTATTTTTGTACTGATTTATATTTTTTGAGTTTAAGAGATGGCAAGGTAATTCATTCAAAAAAATAAATTATTCTTAGAAAATATTCCAAAGGTGACATTACGTCATATCACATTTTCACAACTGAAGCCCCCACATAACAATGACAACAAAAAAAGAATATTTGGTCTCTAATAAATCATGTCATAATGAAGTTGAGCTCACAAGCTTTTCTAGTTATTTCTGTACCCTCAGCTAGTACATGTTTACTGAATGAATGAGTGAATAGATAAGTCTATTATGGTGTCTATAGCAATGAGTAACAACATTAATACTCTCCTGTCTTCATTTCAACATTTCAATTCTGGGAGGTTAGATTTAGGATAGATGGCAGATAACAATCTTAGCCATGTTAGGCCAGGGGCAATTCTAAGCACATTCTCACCTTGCACACCTCTGAAGAACAGTGCACCTAAGGTGAAAAGAAACTCAGGAAGATGACTAATTTTCCAAAATCTATGAGATTTCTCATCCTGATTTATAAATTCACTGGCACCTGTGACTAACAGTTTGCTCTAAAGCAAAATTCAGCATAAGGCAGGTCCATCTTGAACTCTATCCAAAGGGGCTTAATTACTGAATCACACACAAAAAATCTTGTTATAAAATGGATTTACCCAAAAGGCAGCCAGATGGCCTCCTTCCAATGCATTAGTGAGGATAAAAAGAATGACAAACATGTTGTTTCCCCCCTAAGATGTTTGTTGTGTTGCTTAGAGGAGTCAAAACCCAGGTAATAAGAGGAAGTTGATGCCTGAGCAAGGAGATGAAATCAGCTTTATGACGTCCTGCAGCAGCAACGGAACAGAATCCTTTGGGGTCTCAGCAGATATTGGAGGAGGACCATTCTTCTAGACCAAGATCACTGTTTCCAGAAAATGTGGGTGCTACTTGCCTCCATAAGCAACTGTATCTTAGGAACAGAAATTTTAATTGACTGAAACCCACTGTGTGAAACTTGGAATGGAAATTGGGTTCTCCACCTCCGCAGCACCTTTATTTTGGGCTATGAATCTTTAGAAGGACAGCAGGGAGTATAAACTGGCTATTGGTTGTCTCCTGTATTATTCATTTATAAAAAAAAAAAAAAAAGGAAGAAGAAAAAGAAAAAAAAAACCATTCCTGGTTCTGAGGAAGTTACACAAAAGATAAGAGCATTGCTAGAGGGATGTGTGCCTGTTGGCTTGTGAAGTAAATGGACCTTTTGTAAGTTTTGGGATGAAAGGAAGAGCAGTTGTCATCTGTCATCTCTGAGGAGAATGTCACCCATGAGAATGGCACCAGCCTTCTGTTCTGTATAGCTTTATCCAACTCTATGCAATGGTCTATCTCTCCAAGGTTGGGCCCCATGCTTTATTTATCTTTGTTGCACCTGAGTCGACAGAATACCTGGCACTTAGTAGGTTCTCAATAAATATCTGTGGGATGGAAAAACAGATGAACAAATGAAATAATGAATCCATCCTATTTATACTTCTGTATTTTTAAGAAACACAAGAATATAGGGCATAGCATATTACAGAATAGAAAAGGAAATGTTTCTGTAGGTAAAGATCTTAAAAATCAACAGTTTCAATGTCTTGATTTTAAAGATAAGGAAAATAAGACTGAGGGAAATTTAACATTTTATATTGACTAGAAGAAGAGTAATGAGGTCTCAAGATTTTGAAAAATACAAGTATAGCATGTGTAAATGCCACACAGTTTCAATCATATCCACAATGCCTGGCTGTCTAATGACCTCCAACGCCCTTCTGGGGTCCCTTCTTGTCTATTTGCCCAAAGAATGCAAACTATTTTAAAATTAGCTTCAGTAAAACCTAATTAGGTAAGCCATATGCTGAAATGATTTCCAGAGATACATGAAAACTTCCTTCTCTACAGCACTCTCTGAGGATCAATCACATTGCAGTCAATGAGCCACCTTTTTTGAACGGCCAGGTTAGATGGGAGAAAGAACCAAATTTAGAGGCTTTCCCAATGGATTGAGTGGTAATGTTATGAAGTCCCCAGGCAATCAAATGTAAAATGCCAAGTCCATGTAACAATCACCATAGGCCAAGCAGACACCGACTTCTCCGCAGTGTCCGTAGGAGAAGGCAGAGGTAGCCTCCCATTCTCCATTGCTTAGAGGCCATGTGCACTGCACCAGCCTGACAAGACCAGCCACAAGTGGCCACCACGTAGTATCATATAAGGAGCCTCCACCCCAAACTGTCTTCGCAAATTGCTTCTTCCTCAGATGCCTAAAATTCCAGTTTGTGGATTAGCAACCTAGCTAAACACAAATAGCCCTGGAAGGAATTCTATGTTAAAAGTGTGTCTTTTAGGGGGCGCCTGGGTGGCTCAGTCAGTTAAGCATCTGCCTTCAGCTCAGGTCATGATCTCAGGGTTCTGGGATCGAGCCCCACATGGGGATCTCCACTCAGCTGGGAGTCTGCTTCTCCTGTGTTCTTTCTCTCTCTCAAATAAATAAAAATCTTTTTTTTAAAAAGTGTGTCAATGCAACTGGGTGGCTCAATCGGTTAAGTGTCTGCCTTCGGCTCAGGTCACGATCCCAGCGTCCTGGGATCGAGTTGCCACATCGGGCTCCCTGCTTGGTGGGAAGCCTGCTTCTCCCTCTCCCACTTCCCCTGCTTGTGTTCCTGCTCTCTCTCTCTCTGTCAAATAAATAAATAAAATCTTTAAAACAAAATTTAAAAAATTTAAAAAGTGTGTCTTTTAGGTAGAAAGACTCACAGCTCTGCAGGTAAGTAGATAAGGGTTCTAATTCAGGTGTCATTAAACCTTTTCTAGCTGTGCAAACTTGGGCAAGTTAATCTTTTGAACTTTGGTATTTTATTTTTTTAATCAGTAAAGATGTGATGTTCCAGCTTTCAAAGTCATTACAAGAATTATATTAAATATTATATGCAAAAGCCCCTTGGTGCTTGAGGAAGAGGGAAAAAGGAGCAAGGAGGAGAGGACATTTGGTTTTCCTTGTGCAGGGTTCATCTTTATTTTCCAGCATTTTTCTAAAAAAGCTGAAAATCTTTTAATCTGATGTCTTGGACTTTTTAATTTTAATCAGTCTCATTTTGATTTTGAACTTAAAGCTAGTATTCAACCAGGGCCTTATGCATGTACTTAATATTAGCAAGCGAACACATAAAAAATTTACATCCCCACCCTTCCCAAACTGACTACAGCTGAACAGCCCTTCCCTTAATAATAAGGCTAAACAGCTGAGGCTTGCCCCATGCCCTGGAGGTTAGCACTCCCAGGCTGCAACAGAACAACAAAATAGATAAGTTCCAAAATGGAAAATTCTCCATCCTTCTAGCAGAGTTCAAACTCAGGACCTGACAAAGTCGAGGGATGCCACTAATGGAAGCATTCAGATCTCGTCACAAGTTTTAATCTACCTTCTTCTTCAGGTGAGAATCTCCTGGTAGTTACTGGAGTCCCTGTCTGTATTTAAAAGGTGGGAAGAAAAGTCGGAAGTACCCAGCCATTGAGCCTGGCCCTTGTCCCCGGTCGAGTGAAATACCATTGTCAAGTCAGTCTAGTCCTCTGTCTGGGCCCAACATGGGTTCCCGAATGAGTCAGATTCGATTATAAACTTCACTCCTGATTCCTTTCCAGAATCAGATGCTGAGGCATCATTATTTCCTTCTTTGCCTTTCCCTCCTATTACTCATCACATGTTACTAGGAAATTTATTTTATTTTATATATTTTACACACAGTAGAATGTGCAGAGCTTATGTGTGGAGTTGGATGACTTTTGACAAATGGCACACTTATGTAACCATCAGCCACTCAAGATGTAGACTTCTCTTACTCTCTGAAGGTTTCCTTTCCAGTCAATCATCCTCACCCCTCCCTGGAACCATCCTCACCCCTCCCTGGAACTTTATTTTACAGTTTTTATCACTATAAATTAATTTTGCTTGCACTTGCATTTCATATAAACACAATGACACTGTATGTACTCTTTCATGCTGTTTTCTTCTGCTGAGTTTGATATTTTTGTGATTCATCCATGATGTTAAGTGTATTAGTATTTTTGTTACTATTTTTCCATCAGATGAATATAACACAGGTTGGGATCTAGTCTTATGTTGATGGACACTTGACTGTTTCCAGTTATTGGCTGTTATGAATAAAGATACTACAGGCATGAATGTGCAAGTGTTTGTTGAATATGTGTTTTTTTCTATCTTGGGTAACCACGAAGGAGGAGAATTGCTAGGTTATAGGGTAGGTGTATATTTAACTGTATCAGGATCTACTAAACTGGTTATACCATTTTACAATTCCACTAGAAATGTGAGAGTTGTCTTGTTCTATAGCACCACTAACATTTGGTATTGCCTATCTCTTTTGTTTTAGTAATTCTAGTGAGTGCAGGGAAATTGCATTTTCTCAATGACTAATGATGAACACCTTCTCATGTATTTATTGACCTTTGGTATTTCTTCTTTTATTGTGTCTGTTTGCCCATATTTTTATGGCTTGTGCTTTTAATATTCAGTTGTAAGACTTTTTTTATAAATGGTGGTTACAATCCTTTATCGGATTAATGCATTGTAAATGTTTTCTTCGAGTATGTCACTTGCCTTTTCATTTTTAAGTGTCTTTTCATAAGCAAAAGTTTTTATTAATTTTGATGAAGTCCAATTTTCAATTATTGTATATATTGTATTACACTGTATTTAACTGTAATATATATTCTATTATATTGCATGTTATATTACAATTGACAATTAATGCATTATATTATACATATTTGTCCTTTCTAAGAACTCTTTGCCTACCCCAAAGGTCAGGAAAACATGCTATGTTTACTTCTATAAGCTTTGTAGCTTTAGCTTCTACATTAAAATCTATGGTCTATCTCCAATTAATTTTTCTGTATGTTGCGAGATAGGAGTCAAAGTTGTTCCCAAACCCTTTGTTGGAAAGTCTTCGCTTTCCCAAGAGTTTATTTTTTACCTGGGATTGATCCTTGTGGTCCTAGAGCTTGGAATACTGTCTCTCTAATACAGGAGCTAATAAGTGTCCACTGGATGAACACATTTTTTAGAAGCTGAAATAAAGCTGAGTTAATACTTAGGATTTTCCCATTTCTATATGTTTTTCCTTTGCTCTATAAATAAAATCCAAATTCCTTACCAGGCACGACATGACAGAAGCCCACTTTTTTTTCTAATCCTATTTTATAATATGGCCCTGCTATGGCCTCTATTATATACCAAAAGTGTATTGTAAACCAAAACTGATATATTGAAGAGATCTCTCTCTCTCTCTCTCTCCCTCTCCCTCTCTTCATGAACACGTACCAAGGAAAGACCACGTGAAAAAAGGTAGCTCTCTGCAAGAGAAGTGTACTCACCAGAACTTAACCCTGCTGGTACCCTGATCTTAAACCTCCAGCCTCTAAAACTGTGAAAAATTAAAAGTTTCTGCTGTTTAAGTCACCCAGTCTGTGTGTGCTGTTATGGAGGCCAGAGCAGACTGAGACAGCCCCTACCCTATGCACTAGGCACTATGATCTAACTGCGTGAGCCCTTTTTGTTCCTCAAGCTCATCAAATCCCCCTCAGCCTTAGGACTTACTGTTCCCTCTCCTAGAATTAGTTTCCAGCTCTTTCCACCCTTTAGATCTCAGTTCACATCTTATATCCTTTGAGAACTTTCCTCGAGTAACCTCATCTGAAAGAGACCTCCCCAGTTACTCTCTACCTACCCGCCCAGCTTATATTATTCAGAGCACTCTTTGCCATCGGTATTCATTTATTTACTTACTTATTTGCTCACTCACTGTTAGTCACTACCAGTCAGCCCCTTCTGAGCAAGGATCCACACATTCACCACTTTACTGTCAGTTTGTAGCATGCCTGGTTCATTGCTGGGGTCCAATAAATATTTTTGGAATGTATAAATAAATGACCAGTTAATGAAGATTCTGTGATCTAAATAAATCCTTACTTTAATAATTCTGTTTATGGTTAGACTTTATTGAGTGTCAACATAACGTTGACAAGAAGAGGACTAGGATATTTTTTTTTTAAAGGGGCAGATTCGAATCTGCCAGTGGTTTCCATATGAACTTGCATTTAGTCAATTACCCTTCTGGTTACCATATCTCAAAAATGGGTTTAATAACATTTATCTTACCTGCATCAAAGAGTAATTCTGAAACAAGTAGGGTTCTGTAATTTTATTTTATATATTTATTGTAAAATACTTTATAAACATGAGGCATTGCTTCCTGTTAGGTACCAGACATGTTAGGGAAGAGTAATAATTTAAAATATTGTCTCTTTGGCATTGAAAACTGCATTGTCCAATATAATAGCCTCTAGCCACATGCTGTTATTTACATTTAAATTAATTAAAATTAAATAAAAATGAAATTTTAGTTCCTTGGTTACACAAGCCTCTTTTCAAGTGCTCAACAGGTACATATGGCCAGTCAGTATTCTGCTGCAAAGCACAGATACAGACCATGTCAATCATAGCAGAGAGTCCTACTGGAAAGCTTCTGTCCAGAACTTAGAAGTTGTTTTAGGAGACAAAATAAATATCCTTCAAATAACCTGAAAATAACCGGCATATGTTAGCATCTACAAAGTAATATATAATATAATATAATATAATATAATATAATATAATATAATATAATATAATATAGAAGCATACAGGAAAAGGAGAGTGGGGGAGAAGTTGGAGTATGGTAGGTGAGTTCATGAAGGCTTCTCTGGAGAATATATCTGAGATGTCTCTTTAAGGAGGTAAAGGACAGATGGATGTCAGAGGGGAAAAAGAGAAGGCATGTCAGGAAGAGAGACACCAAGACAAAGATTAGTGTATCTGACATGTGAGTTTCTAAAACTGGAGATTAGTGGGCATTTATTTATACATTAAACATTTATTTCATGGTACTGGTGTTAGGAGGTGGGAATTAAGGGTACACAGATGCATAATATATAATCTCTTCCTATATGCGATAAGGAAGAGAAGAAGACTATCAAAAAGGCATCTAACATACAAGTCCAGTTAATTGTTACTTAATTGTTACAAAGGCTCTAAGGAGTTCTGCACTTTGTAACCAGGGAAGTGTTCCTGGATAGGGTGCCAAACGAACAGAACTTTGAAGAACAAGTGAGATTTGGGCAAATATAGGTGATTTCAAGGGAAAGGAATGGAAGAGAGGAAGAATAATAGGGATGAGTTCACCAAGCTCTGGATAGTCCAGCTGGATGGAGTCAAAGTGCATAGGTGGGAGAAATGAGAGAAATCTGGAAAATATAAACCTGGGGATACAATGGTTAAAAAGACACAATTCCTGGGGCACCTGGTTGGCTCAATCAGTTGAGCATCTGCCTTCAGCTAGGGCTGTGATCTCGGGGTCCTGGGATCCAGCTCTGCATCTGCCTCCCTGCTCGGCGGGAAGTCTGCTTCTCCCTCTGCCCCCCTACCCACACTCATGCTCTTTCTCTCTCTCCTTCTCTCACAAATGAATGAATAAAATCTTTCAAAAAGAAAAAAAAAAAAGACACAGTTCCTGGCTTAATACCTTACAAGCAGTCAGGAATCTCAATACAGTATGGTAGGCCCTCTGATGAAGAAAGCACTGGTGCTTTGGGAGCATATGGGAGGGGGTCTCTAGCCAGGCTTTTAGGGCCTGTGAAGGCTACATTTAGAAAGTGATCTGGGGGGGGGCACCTGGGTGGCTCAGTCGGTTAAGTGTCCGACTCTTGATTTCAGCTCAGGCCATGATCTCAGGGTCCTGGAACGGAGCCAAGAGCTGGGCTCTGTGCTCAGCAGGGAGTGCACTTAAGGTTTCTCTCTCCCTCTGCCTCTGCCCCCTCCCAACCCCATACAGGCACATGAGCTCTCTCTTAGAATAAATAAATAAATCTTTAAAAAGAGAAAAAGAGGGATAATATCAGAAAGATGAGTAGGTATTAACCAGACAAAGGGTAGAACATAATATTCAAAAAGGCAAAAATGTTCACAGATTCAAGAAGGGAGTTGCGTGTTACATTGACATATATTTCAGTGAGTTTAAGGCAAGAGGTTCAGAGAGATGTGCTAGAAAGGAAAGAACCAGGTCGTAAGAGCCACCACAATCCACTTTCAATTGCTTGTACTCAGAACATATTTAAAGATTTTGTCGAGGAGGAGTCTAAATCAGAGTTTCACTTACTTTCCCCCTCTTCACCAACCCCCTTGCTATCTCTCTCCCTTACTGCAGTGTGGATTGGAGAGAAAGGGGACCAGGACACCAGCTGAGAGCCTATTGTAGCATATTTGGATGAGAGGCAATGGTGGTCGGAATGCAGGCAGTCATCATGGGGTAGAGAGAAGTGAAACCCAGGCAAGGGATGTTTAAATAGGACAATCACAGGACTTGACTATTGATTGAATTTGGAGTTAGAAGGGAAGAGGATTTCCCCCTTTGTTTTCTGGCTTCCAGGTGGTTGGTATCGGGCAGTGGGTCCACAAGTCTGGAGTGAAGAGACCTCACTGGAAATATTTAAAACTCTTTAGCACATCAGTGATACTGTAAGAGCTTCCAGGAAGACTGCTGCTCAAGTATTTTAATAAGTTATCTCGGTACTTTCTAATTAGATTAGCTTTTCAAAGATGGATTAACTCAATTTTCTTGATATTGTGGTAATTTCCATGCCATTCCTTGAAGCAGTTGCTTTCATTTCTTGTCATTTAACTCTACATAGAAAAAAAAATCTAAAATAATCTTCTACATAAAAATCTCAAATGCCTATAATAATCTCAATCTTTCCATAACTATTTATCTTTCTTGGGATATCCCTAGAAACCTGCTGATGTTTCAATACTGAAATATCAAACTTGATCTGAGTTTTGTAAAGTAACCAGCTTTGCAGTTGAGGAGGAGAGATATTGTCAAAGACCTGCCCTATGAAATAACTTTTTAAAATATTCTTTTCGATGATTTAGATTATTTTCATGTGTTCAAGAAGGGTTTCTTGATAATGCAAAATGTTTTTGTTTCAGTGCGGATTAGGATTCCACAGACATCCTAGTTTGTAAATTTGCATCCAATACTAAGCAATATATGAAGAGAGAAAAAAAGTGGGAATAAAAGTTCTAAAATCACATGAATCCCTCTAAGATTATGAGGGACTGTTTCCTTCTCTAAATTTTTTGTGTCTTTATGATTTATAAGCATTATTTTATATCATAAAGAATAAATACTATTGATACAGTGGTTTTACTATCATATTGCATTGTGTTTGTACAAAATATTAGCATTGGTATTGTTTTTAGTGCTTTGAATTATATTATCCAGCATTTCTTTAAATGTGTTCATTACCCACAGCCTCACTTTAATTTTATTGTAAGCAAAACGCGGTCCAGGTACAGATGGTGTAAGATGACTTAATAAGCAGTGAACAAATCTTCAGCAATCTGGTTTTATATCCAACATGAGATTGTAGCATTAAAAATGGTCTTTATCATACAGATAATGCTGAGAGCATCCATGGCTTTCCAAATTGCCAGTTAGTGGCAGAAATCTTTGACAAAGGGCTGGGGATAATTATTACTATTTTATATACTTTAAAAAGTCAGCTCAATTGACCTCTCTATTTCCAGACTCAGTACAACTGGCAAATCAATATTATCAACAGTAATTAAAACTGTGATCAATATGAACGAAATCAGTCTGATAAATTGTGTACAATTAAAGTCTTATTTAAGTGGTTTCCTAAAATGATCACAAATGAAGGCACAAAGGATGGGGACCATATTTTCTGAAAGTATAGCACATGTTCTACACTGGCAAGAGAAAGAATAAATGATGAGTGCTCTTCTATTTGTCTCTCTGGGATAAAATGCTCGTATTTGTCTTGAGAACTAAAGCTAAGCGTCCCCTACACACTTTGCACTTCATGGAAATTTCTAAAAAAAACCCCAGAAGAATAAAGAAAAGAAAGAAAGAAATGTTTATGCACTTGCCAGGAGTGTCAGGAAGAATGTGGTCAACAAAGTATGTCTCACTTTTTTAAATAGTCAACTACTTGATTACAAATTACTTTGCACAAAGAACAAAAATCTCCCATAAGAGTTACTATAGTTACAAGAGGACAAATGGAAAAAAAAATCAGATTTTAATAGGGCATAGTACTCATTTACATTTAATAAAAACTCTATAGTAACACTTCTGTCTAGTCACTAAGACGAGGGGAAGAAACGGAGTAATTATAGCATGTGATACCTAAAACAATCTCATTTATCTCATTTCATTCATAGTACTTAATTTTTTGCATTGTTTTGTTCTCTAATATAATATGGTGTCAAATAACACAATTTCCTGTATATTAGTCATAGCCCTCCTTTTTTTCCAAATAAAATGCTGATGGCCAGATGCATAACCTGCCAGAGTGATGTTACTGCCTTCCCCTGGAACCTTTCAGAGACAGATGTGCTGGCTGGTTTCTGGTTGAGTTTAGTAGTTTCTTAAGGAGAAAATGATGTGTTTTAAAAATGAGTTCGAAGCAGTCCATCACAAGGGCGAAAACAAAAATCTTTATCTCAAATGCATCTCCAACTTCAAGTGATTCTCAACATGGAAGATTATTTTTTCCTATGCAAATGTATCCAGTGTCCTTTTAACTTTATCTCCAGCCTTAGAAATTGTGGCTGACAGATATATTTTTCTCATGAGTATATGATTCTTTGCATATTTTTGTTCATCTTGCCATTGCCTAAAAATGAGTCCAAGGTAGGTTAGAGCCTGAAGACCTATAGAGAGGAGTGTAGACACCCACAGGAGAAAGGGCAACATTAAAGCCTTTGGTGAAGACGTCCTTCCTGACAAGAGCCCCGACAAAACACTCTTGAACTGCTACTTCCTCTTGAGCAAATGATTAATGTTGTTAGCAGAAAGACATGATCACAACATATAGCTCAGCAACGCAGTCTCCTCTACCAGATTTATGAAGCCTGGGTCAATATAAATTGTTGTAAGACAGCTCACAACCTTGTCATTCACTAGGGAACAATGATCGAAAGGAAAACATGGCCTTGATGTTGTCTTTGTTCACCATTTTCATTGGCAGATGTATAATTGAGTAAAAAACTATCTTGGCATTTAATGAGCAGGTAAAATATGAAGAATAGCCCTCTTTGAAGCCTGTCTTTAATCTTCAGTGATGGCTCAGGCAGTAGAAACAAAGGTGAGTTTTAAAAGGGCAGATCTGACTTGTTATTCCATTAGAGGACTCATCAACCAATTTCCCTGGTTGAATTAAGGTATTTATTTTGGTGTTTTTACATTTTGAGTAAAAGAATTCTTTTAAAATATGTACATGTTGGGAAGATACTTTGCATATGAAAACCATGCTTTCAAAAATACATAATTCAACAATCCAACATAATACAAAAAGTTCCTGACTTTGAAGTTTATTTTAAAGTCAAATGGAAACAACCATCTACACCATTATCTCCACATAATATATATCCACCTAGATGGTTTTTAAAGTACCTTTCAGGCCATTAGACTAAAATAACAAAATAAGTCATAAGCACATCATCAAGTGTTTCTTATCACCCCATTGTCATCTAAAGGGCTCATTCCTTTTATTATACCTATTTCTCACATTATCTTCTTTTAAAAAAGCTTTCACACTTAAGCAAAACTGTTCCCATCAATAAAAGCATTGGCTGAATTACATAGTTCTTCAAGTGTGGTGTTCCCTCTTTAAAGTTACTCTATGGAACCAACTCAGAAAGGGCAGACATTCATTCACTTTTTTGAGAGACACACCCTGGATTCTGGATGAGATGAACAGTATTTAATTTCAGTTGCAGTTATGGAGGGGAACGGAGGGAATGGATGAGTCTCCAATAAGAAGTTCGAGTGAGAAATAAACTGGGAATTCAATAGATAATTGTGGCCTTATCAACTTAGATTGGTTTACAACATGTCACATGATTTTTTTTTTTTTAAAGATTTTATGTATTTATTTGACAGAGAGAGACACAGTGAGAGAGGGAACACAAGCAGGGCGAGTAGAAGAGGGAGAAGCAGGCTTCCTGCAGAGCAGGGAGCCCGATGCGGGGCTCGATCCCAGCACCCTGGGATCATGACCTGAGCCAAAGGCAGACGCTTAACGACTGAGCCACCCAGGCACCCCTGTCACATGATTTTTAATATGCTGTTCTGTTTTCCAAATGCATTGCTGAAAGTTGGTTTAAATTTTAATAAGACTATGTCTGTACAACCGAAAAGTAAAGGAAAATAATGCAAAATCAATATTTTGCATTTTTTTCATTTGTTTGATGAAAAAGCTAGATATCTGAGAACAAACGATGGGGTGAATTTATTTTTCACCTGCCATCTGAATTGTGTAGCAAGAATATGCACAAATGCCATGATCTGATTACTATCACAGGATCCCTGTTGAACTGTATGTCCCACACAGCATGCCTGGACAGAATGCACTTCTGGAATTCATACTGTCAATCACTTTTTCAGAGGAAAGTATCAACGGTCCATACTAAAGTAAGAAAATAATTCTTTGAGTTACTAATACCTCATTACAAATTAGTTTATGAGATTAACTAAATAGTAATCTGATAGTAATAATATTAGCTACCACCTATGATAGTTGAGGACATGGGGCATAGAAGATTGGGGGCACAAATAGGCCACCACAGTGTCAATGGTGTTACAAAATGGAGAAGATTCTTCCCACATACATACTGACAAAGATAAATGTAATGCCTCACAGACTTGCCAAGAATCAGTGATATCCAGATTGAGATAGAAAAAATGTGTTTGTGCATATACAAACATATATACACACATTTATGGGGATATGCATATATACAAACACATATATACATATATATAGGGATATACATAGAAACAAACACAAATATACACATATATAGGGATATGCGCATATACATATATGTACACACACATGCATAACAGAGCTTCATATACATGCATTTGAATACAGCAGAGACATCAGTGATAATATGAACTAAAAGAAGACAAGCGTCCTAAAATCTAAGGCACGGAATACCTATGTGAAATTCACAGGGCTCAAGTTCTAAGTACACCTTCCACAAAAATCACCTTTAATTGGGTCCAGACAGGTACATCTCATTTATAACTTTTTTCAAGTTTTGCCATTCTTTTCAGTCATTTCATTATCATTAATGATTATTTATTGAGTAAATGCATGATTGTTTATAAAGGGGCTGAAGTAATTATTATTTATTGAGTGCTCACAATATGCCAGGGACGGCTGGCTGGCAGAGCATAAAGGGACACCATGCTGCCCTTGAAGAATTCATCAGATAAGGAGAAAAGACAAATGCACTTGGCCCTAGCCTTTAAATGAGGTTACTGGTGCTTATGTTACACCAAGAGGAGGTTCACGTGTGTGTGCGTATGTGTATTCAAACACTATGTGACTGGCTTGACTATTTCACTTAATCACCAATTCATAGAGGTTTGGCCTTCAGAAAGTTGAGATTAAAGTCCCATATCATGTTGGAAATTAGTATTATTATTGGCCTTGTATAATTAGGAAAGGGTCCCTGATGGTGTTTGTTTCTTCAAAATCATTAAGTACGAATCTTTTAAACATAGTAACAATAAAATAAAATAATATCACAGATGCCTGTATATACACCAGTAAGAATAAACATATATTAACATGTTTTATTATTATATTTGTTAACACCTACATTTATTATGTGTCAAGCATGAGGCTCAACACACCTGCCTCACAGATAGAACCTTCCCTTCCTTTCCATTTTATGCCAACCAGAGGTAACTACACTGATGTGTACCATTCCCATAGACGTTTTTACACTTCCACTTCTTCATTTATCTATAACATATCATATATGATCGGTTTGTTTGTTTTAAAAATTTATACAAATTTTATCATATGGCAGATATCCTTAGGCAGGTTGTTTTTTTCACTCCATGTTCTCTTCTTGGGACTTCTCCATATTGATACATTTACTTTCACTACATGAATGATCCATGGCTATTCACCCAGTGGTCCACAAAAACTCATTAGATGATTTCCATTCTTTCATAGGCATTGATCCCCAATAAACATTTGCACCCCAAACCCCAAACATTTGCATCTCACCATTTGCTTCTGAGAAACCAGCCTGTGTAACTCAGGCAGGTACTCCCAGGCACTGGGACTGTTTTGTGATGGGTTAGTTTCTGATTCCTGAAACAGATATGCAGACTTTTAGGATGCTTATCAAGCCCTATGCATGCTTATTCCTCTCTATCTGGGTGACTCCCTCAATTTCCTGCTGTAACAAGAGCCTCTCTCTGCATTCACCTTCTCACCTTTTTTCCCCACCACACAAGAAGACAAAGAAAGGCCCAAGTCCCTTTCATGACAAGGCTTCTATCTGCATTCTGGACCTTGTTCTTCTCTTTGGAGGTTTTGGTCTGATACTCCATGACTTCCTTCTCTATTGGCTTTCCCATCCCCACCCTCTGCACCCTTGGCCAATAAATAAACTTAAGTCACCTTGTTTTAGAGGGAAGCAGTAACAAAAATATAACTTCTTTTAATCTACAAAGTCCTATTTCTGACCTTTCCAATCAACCTCCCTATTAACTTCTTATCCCACCGAAATTTGGCTTCTATAAGCACTAATTCACTGAAATTATTAAGTGTTTCAAATATAAAACTACATATAATAAATATAACAGACACTCATGACTTATCATTCAGATTAAACAGATACAGACATCCTGCCATACTTTCTTGAACTCTATCTTATTAAAAAATAAATAAAACATAGGAGATACCTAACAATCCCCATCCTTTCTCTGTTTCTTCCTCTCTAGGAGTAACTATTTTAACCTAAAATCAGTGTGTATTATATCCACTGCTTCTTTTTCAAAATACTGTGATTCATTAACTTCTACATATCCTTCTTTCTTGGTTCTCCTCACACAGTTTGACTATGAGTTTTTAGAATCGTTTTTGGGCTCCACTTCCATTAATACACTCCTACTGCGGGTATTCCCTGATAGTCCATTGAAAATTGCCATTTACATATTTCACAAAAGTAAATGAGTAGGATCAGAACTAAGTTCATAGTTCCCCTATAATAGTTAGAGCAAAGCTAACTGCTATAATAAATAAGCTTGTATTTACTAGTGCAGTAGTTTTAAAATATGCCCATAAATTCTTTGACACTTCTCCGAGACTTCAAAAAGGTGGAGCCTAATTCCTTCCCACTGAGTGTGAGCTGGGCTTACTGACTCCCTTCTAACAAATAGGATAAGGTAGACACAATGGTGCACAGCTTCCAAAACAAACTAAGTCATAAAAAGCTAAAAAGCATCATGTTCTCTCTCTCTCTCTCTCTCTCTCTCTTTCCTCTCACCACCTGCTCTGGGAGATGAAACCTTCTAACCACTCAAAGAATTCTATCAAGAAGTTCATGTGTCTGGGAACTGAGGTCTTCTGTCAACAGCCATGTGAATGAGTTATCTTAGAAATAATTTTTAGCCCAGCTCAAACCCTCCCACATTAATGAATGATGTCACCAATCTCTTGCAAGTCCAAAGGGCCAGAGTCAGAAACCTGTGGGGTGTCTTGATTCCCCAACTCCCTTCACATCATAGAAGTAATCAATCACAAATCTTGCTGATTCTAACTCCATTATAATTTTTTTCCAACACATTTTACTTTCTCTCCCTACAGTCATTACAGTCTAAGACCATGGCAACAATCTCCCAACTGACATCCCCCCAAATTTTGCACCCTCAATCCATTCTCCATCCTGTATAATTGTCTAACTCCACATCTAATTATACCTCTCTTTTGCTTAAAAATTAAAAAAAAAATTTAAAAACCAAAATAACCTTGATTAGTCCATTACCTAACAATTATCTTCTAAGCACTTTAAAATAGGGGGGAGAAATGGTTAGGCATGACACTGGGGTCTTTGATTAACTTTCTAAGCTCATCTCATGACATCTTCCTTACTTCAAATTTCAGATTTCAGCCATGCTGAACTTCTCTAATTTCCCTCCAAGTGGACCACGTTCTCTTTTGCTTCATTAATACTCTACAGACCTCTCTATCTGCTCTTCCCTCATCTTTACCCTTTATCCACTGAGTCTCATTTCAAGCACCACCTTCCTCAAGAAGTCTTTTCTCAGCACCTAGTTGGTATTTGTTTACTTACCTATAACCCCCTGTGCACACACCTCTACCACTTTCTTTTCTTTGCCACTAGACCCTTTGAGAATCTGAAGCTTCACTATGCCTGGGTACATTGTAGGCTTCCCGCAAAAGGTATTTTTAAATGACCAAATGCATGTATGGATGAAGCAAGTTTATGAAGTCTACAATGTGTGTTGTTCAATATAATAGGCACTAGTCATAATTAAATTTAAATTAATTAAAATTAAATAAAATAGAAAATTTAGTTTCTCATTCTTTCTGGCTATATTTCAAGTGCTCCCATATGGCTAGCATCTACCATATTGGCCAGTGTAGATTTACAGAAGTTTTCCATTATCTCAGAGAGTTCTATTGGACAGTACTACCTAAGATTAAATTAATTGGAATAGGAATAGCAAAGAAGAGAAAGGGAAAACTAGTGCTAGCAAGAAATAGGAGAAGAAAGAAAGGAGGAACTTGATTATGATTTCTAGATGTCATGATTGGTTGATGAATTGATGGACACAGGAAATGCCACGCTATGCAGGGGTCAAGCTGAGAGATTATTAGTGTTGCTGCTGTTGTAGTTGTTGAGTGTGAGATGACAGTGGTACATCCTAGTCGATATTTCCTACATCACTGCCCACAGTTAGTATAAAAAACTGTTCTATACCTTGCCTTTATATCAGGAAACACTTCATTAAAATTTTTTCTATTTCTCCAACTGTTTAATTTAGAGAACCACCCCAAACAGTGCTGGATTCTCACTGTCCTTATGATGTCTTATATTTAGAATAAATGAGTTTTGTGAAAATCAGTTTTTTTCCGTTGGTTTGTTTCTCCATTCAGAAGTATATATTTTTTCCTGTGGATTAAATTTACCATTAAGAAAACCTCATAATGATATCATATGGGGAAATGAAATTTATCAAGCATTTGAATTTTTTTTAAATTGCCTATAAAGACTTCAAAGGATTTTAAAATTTCTTTCTAGAATGACATGACACTAACTCCCACTTTTTTTTTTTAAAGATTTTATTTATTTATTTATTTGACACTGAGAGAGAGACAGCAAGAGAGGGAACACAAGCAGGGGGAGTGGAAGAGGGAGAGGGAGAAGCAGGCTTCCTGCTGAGCAGGGAGCCTGATGTGGGGCTCGATCCCAGGACCCTGGGATCATGACCTGAGCCGAAGGCAGATGCTTAACGACTGAGCCACCCAGGCGCCCATTTTTTTTTTTTTAACTCCCACTTTAACAACACTGACACACTGCTCCTTAAATGCCTCAATACATTACTTTGAGACTACCACATTTTATCCTATAAAAAGGCATTCAGGCATTGTACAAAAAGGCATTGTACTGGGGCGCCTGGGTGGCTCAGATGGTTAAGCGTCTGCTTTCGGCTCAGGTCATGATCCCAGGGTCCTGGGATCGAGTCCCACATCAGGCTCCCTGCTTCTGCCTCTCTCTCTCTCTCTCCCTGTCTCTCATGAATAAATAAATAAAATCTAAAAAAAAAAAAAAGGCGTTGTACTAATATATATTAAGTATGATGGACTGATTACCTTAGAATTCATATTTTGTTTAGAATGGAACACAGCTGTTAGCATTTGCCCAGTAATTGACTGATTAAGTTATGTGAATACAGAGACTTTCCCTGTTCGATGCAACTAAGCCTTGTTTTCAAGCCAAATCTCTGAGCAGGATATTGAAGAAATCTCTGTCCTAAGAGATCTTTGATTTCTCACGTTTTCTAAAGAAGAATTAAAAATTATACAAAATTCTGTCCAATTAAATAAAACTGACTTGCATTTTCCTTTTTATATATCAACCCCATATCACATAGTAATCAATAGGTATAGTTGAAATAAGCCATTTAACTTTTCTTCTGGTTTGAATATTTTAACCAGTCATGAGACATCACATTCCTTTAATTTCATCTGTCTCTGGCAATATGCTTCTCTATTTTCACTTGTGTTTTCCTTATAAAATTTTATGCATTGATAATTTTTCTGTGTTCTTCTTACATTTTTTGGTGTGTTTTAGTTTTATGTTATTTTTATTTTCATCCCAAAATGTAAGCCTTTATTTTTGAAAAATGAGTCTTTTTATTTGACTTCAGAAAAAAAGATTATAATTTACATAAGACAAAACAGTTTCTAAATATTTAGCCCTATTGATCATTTATTACATCTGTATAATAAAACAAAGTACTAATTCTCAAAGTTTTGTGTGTATTTAAAATCTGTGAGAGGACTTATTAAGATACAGATTGCTGGTTCTCCCTTTCTGACCTATTTCTCTTTCAGTAGCTCTGGACCAAGAATTTGCACGTTCATCAAGTTCCCAGGTAATACTTAATGCTGCTGGTCTGGACCACCCTTCGAGAGCCACTGATTATAGAGCATTTTCATCATATCCAACACATTCCTTTGTTCTCTTTTCCAGTAAATCCAACACTCTGCAAACCCCCCATCTAACTGCTTCCTGATTTCTTTCATCATAATTTAGTCTTGTCTGTCTTTGGACATAATATAAGAGGAATGATTATTTGGGGTCTTCTTTTACTCAATATGAGCCATGGAATTTTTTAAGAAGTTTTAAAATTCCATTAGCAGTTGTAATGTGTATGTTTGGTCTTCAGACATTTTGAATTTTTGGTTTCTGTATTTTATCTTTCATTAACTAATCAACTTTTTTATTATTTGTATTTGATGTGTTAAATTTTATTTTTGATTTATGCTTTGCTTTACTTATTTTATCTGTTATATTTTTGTGTCATTTCTTTAACTTATTAACTTTTACTTTTGTTACTATTTTAATCTTTCTATGATAAAATGCAAACCACTGAATTTTACAGAAGTATTTAAATCACTTTTATTTGCAATTGTAAATGACATATTTGGTCTTCTGTCATTTTGGTATTTTAATTTCTGTTGTTTGTCTTTATTTTATGTTTATTTTATCACCCCTTTTTATGATCTTATGAGCAATTTTGTTTCATTTAGCTTGGTTTTTGTCTTCCTCAGTTATTTGGAAATAAATAATTTACTTTCAACCCTACAAATGTCTACTTTTGAAATGACTTTAAAATTTTTTTCAACATAAATTATTCTAAATACCAAACTCAATAAACTACACATTTTTATTCTCCCATATGTAAAATCTAGGATAACATGCTACCTGACCAGGCTCCAAGACTCCTTTTGCTCCATTTAAGGAAAAGGTGCTTCAACCTATCGGTAAATGTCCAGTATAATTCCCTTGTTTCTGCTCACACTGGTCTATAAAAGTCTTTCTCCTTGTACAGCTCTTAAGAGCTCCTTTGTACCTGCTGATTGGATGCTCCCTGATTCATGATTCACTGAATAAAATCTCATTTGATCAGTAGATTGTATTAGTAGATTAAGGAGGTGAGTGAGTTGGAGGGTAAGGTCTTTCCAGGTCATCATCGTGGTTGTTATCTTTTGTCTCTTTTTTCTTAATTTTAAAAGAGCTTCTCTGTGTTTTCAATATGACTAAATATTCTGTGGCATGTATTCTAATATTGATTTTTGTTGATCTAGCTATTTGAATTTTAGTTTCTTTCTAATTTTTACCTTAACTCATTCAATTTCCTTTTCATCTCACTGTCGTATTCTTTGTATCTCACACTCTTAACTTTTAATTTCACTCTTTTCTTTTATTGTGGATATGTATAGATAGCTGCATCAGAGATTGCAATCCAAATGGCATTTTAAAATGGAAATGTATTTGTTTTTGAGTGAAATTATAATTTCTTAAAAATAAAATTACCTGAAATGCCATCATTCATTATTATCACTCGACTTTTTTGTGTGCATCTACTGCTATACTTAAGTTTATATATCTAAATTTTATGTGCATTTATTATGTGATTTTAATTGTTTTTATGATGAAATGATAATATAGCTACCTTTTATAACCTAGTATTTTTAAATAAGGATATATATATATATGTTTCATATATAGAAACTCTAAGTAAGTATAAAAATATATATATATCACACACATCTCATGCAATCAAGTGTTCTTCAATATATCATATGTACCAGATTTTAATTTATCACTGCCCTATTGTTATTTAGCTGGGTTCCATATTTTATTATTATTGATTGTGCTGCAATATTTAATCATATGGTTATATTTTTGTTTATGTCTGTGATTTTTTTCTTTTTTAAGAAACATAAAGCAAACTTATTTGAGTCTAGAAAAAGGACATGTTAATTGTCTTCCAGAAGAGTTATTTATTCTCAACAGCAGTAGAGCTGTATATAATACTGGAAAACCACACACACACACATCCTTTTTTTTAATGGTGTCAATTGGTGATTGACTCAAAGTCCTCTAGCAGTGTTCCTTAGCTTTGTAACAGGAAAATTGAAAGCAATAATTCAGAATTAGGATCTTATATGGTGGATGTGGCCAATGGCTATAGACAAAGAACCTGAGAATGTTGAGCCTTTCAAAATTACTAGAAAAGAGGCCTTGGTTGGCATGAGGAAAACCAGAATTTTTCCGCCTGAGTTTAAATAAATTGGATTTATCAGAAATTAAAACAAACATAAATTTTCAAATGCCATTATGAACATCTGAGTAATTTTAATTTAGTTCCATTCTCAAAGCACATGATATGAATTTAAACTATTACTTGAAATAAATTTATTTCAAGAAAATATTTTCACAGGCCAAATTCTTAAATTCATTCTCTATGCAGTAGACAGAATAATGCTCCCCTCACCCAAAGATTTCCAGACCCTGTGAATATGCTACCTGACATGTCAAAAAGAACTTTGCAGATGTGGTTAAGATGAAGGTCCCTGAAATGGGAATTTGTCCTGGATTTTCTACCCAATCTAATCATTCCTTGAAAGTGGAAGAGAAAGGCAAAAGATTGGGTCCATGAGATGCAAAGTGAAGAACGTCTGACTTCCCATTGCTGGCTTTGAAGGTGGAAGAAGAAAGCCATGAGCAAAGGGATGGGGTGGTCTCTGGTTACTGGGGTGGCAATCACTGATAGCCAAGCCAAAAAACCAGACATCTTAATCCTATAACCTCAAAGAAATGGATTTTTCCCTTATAGCCTCCATAAAAAATGTCGTCAGACTTCTGACCTACAGAACTGGAAGATAATAAATTTGTGTTCCTTGAAGACATGAGAGTTATGGTAATTTGTTATATCAGCAATAAAAAACTATTGAAATTAGAGATAAGATGCTTGCTAATGGTCAAGGAACATGTTTCTGTCTTTTTTCACAGCTGTGAATCAGTGGCCAGCAAAGTGCACTAGTATGTTGCCAGTAATCAGTAAATATCTATTGATTTCACTACTTAATTAAGCCCTATACTTTGTTTTCATTATTTTGGCTTGACTTAGTAGGGGAAATGGTCTCACTAGAGTTTAGAAGAGCAATAGAAAACACTGATTAAATTCTGACTTCTTTTTTTTTTTTTTTTTAAGATTTTATTTATTCATTTGAGATACAGAGAGAGAGAGCATGAGCAGGGAGAGGGGCAGAGGGAGAGGGAGAAGCAGGCTCCCGGCTGAGCAGGGAGCCCGATGCGGGACTCGATCCCAGGACACTGAGATCATGACCTGAGCCGAAGGCAGACGCTTAACCATCTGAGCCACCCAGGTGCCCTAAATTCTGACTTCTAATTAGCTTAAAAATATAAACAAAACCCTGGGAAAAGAGTAATTTCTTCTGTGATTAGCTAACTATAACTTTGTACGAATGGGGAGGTTGGACCTTTCCAATGTAATGCTTTTTTTCTGTGATTAGGCAAATTATGGAACAACAGCATGAAATGCTTTACTATACCAATGTTGTCTCCAAAATGTGAATCTCATTACGGGGTGGTCTTGAGGCCCTTTAATGTTGAATGGGAACAAACAAGTTATTCTAGTTCAAAAGAGTGTTCACACACACGTGTTAATTATACTCTTTTACAGAGGAAAGTTTAACTCTGGTGCTACAATTAAAAAAAAAAGGAAATGGCACATGGGTCAATTTGTAAACACGACAAAAGTGATCAAACAAGATGAATGTTGCAACAATTCCAAAACCCGGAATTTTGGCGTGTGGAGGTACAACCGGACCTTGCTGATGCTTACAGGGGTGGGGTAAAGCATAATGGTCACTCGTCCAGCCTTGCCACCCCTAGTTAAGCCTCATGGCTGCTAGGGAAGTGTAACCGCTCAACTCACTACCACTTGTTTCCACTAGCCGGGAGACGGAATCCAGCAGGCGAATAGGAGCTCACCGCCTGCATCTGTGGCATGGTGAGGGGCCGAGGGCTGGAGGCACAGGGCCTTGGAACAGCAACGTCCCACTTAGCTCCACGGAAAACACCGGAGGGTCGGGGGAGGGTGTTATTTTTCCATTGTCATTTGGTTGCATTTGACCAAGTATTGCCAGAAAGGCTTTCTGCTGGTAGGCTGCACTTTCCGTATCCTGCGGCTGGTGGAAAGAGGCTTTCCTTGGGGCTTTCTAGGTCCCCTGTTGAGGATTCCCACCTGGAGGTTTCTGAGGCACCCTTTCCAAGGTCAGGCAATAAGGAAAGCCAGGTACTCACCTGCGTGTTGTTCCTCAAGTTCCGGGACCTCTGCCTTCTTCTTTCCACCTTTCACGGGCTTCCTATGTTTTAGTTGTGTCATGTGCAGGAATTTGGGGCTGTAATAGGGAGGACATAGGAGGAATTGGGACTACTCAGTCGTGGAGGAACTGAAAGTCTGAATAATTATTTTCTAACTCATTAACAAATATTCATTGAGAGCCTATCATGTGCCAGGCAGTCCGCTGTCCTATGTTACACTTATGTTGCTAAGTGAGTAGACCTGAAGAAAGGAGGGAAGGAAGGAAACGCTACTTACCCTCCTGATCTCAGGGACAACTTCACAGCTTTCCCTAATGATTCAGACGAGGTTAGCCCCCTCCCATTACATGCCCCTATAGCACTTCATATTTCCTCTTGGGAGACTCATGACCTTGCATCATCTTGTTCAATGTTGGTCCCCACTTTCCAGGAAGACTGCCGAGACCAGTCTCTCTTTCTTCCTGCAGGGTCCCCTCGCCTAGTGCAGAGACGGGCACATGGTAGGCACCCACAAATATTCATCAGGGAAGCTAAAGAATCTGCGAAATAGGCAGTTTTCCCACTCTCTGACTTTGTTCTTACCTTTCATCACTTGTAACACTGGGCATTGATTGGCTTCTGACCTCCTTGGTCCGTTTTTGACAACAGGGTTTGCATTAATCTGGGGTCTTTATGTTCCTGGCTACTAGGCACAACTAACCTCTTCTACCCCCAGGACTCCACCCAGGCACAGCATGCCATCTCCAGGGGCTACTGGAAAATTAGGGTGCTGTGGAGGTGGGAATATTTCAGGGCCTGACCTTATCCTCTGCAACATTGTTCTTCACCTACTTTGTGCAGGTCAGTTGGTAAAATGTAAGGGAAACATTGATGTCAAAATAGAATAAATACTGGGAAGAGTTAATCATCACAAAGTAAAAAAGCAAAATATAAATCTAGTTCAGTTTTCTAGTATGAAGGGTCACTCCACCATATGATCCTTGGAAATTAAAACCAAGACTGAATTAATTATCCTTTCACTGTCTTGGGTTTTCTTTCCTTTCTTGTTCAACATTAACTGCCTCTGAAATTATGTTAAAGCAATGATCTCTATCATAATGTCCTTCAGCTGGCCCTGAAAACAATTTCCTACAGAAAACTTCATTTTTCCTAGGAATCACGTCAACCTTCTTAACCTCATCATTTTTATGGTATTTTGTTTTGTTTTGTTTACCCTTAAGGGATATTAAATTTTTATGTGGCTTAACTTATCTGTGAGTTAGACCAAAGTAATGTTTAAAGTGCATTAAATGATTTAAAAGTATTTTGCTTCCTCAGGAAGGCTGTTAATATACACGGAAAATTGTGTGGCAGCAAAATGAGACACTCTCAGCGGTACAGAGTTTATCTTGAGTTGCCCATATAAACAGGCCTCATTTAGCATTAAATCTCGTTTTATGTGATCAGGGTTTATTTTTAAATGGGCCACTCAGGATTCATGCTGCAAGACTCTTTTCACTGAGCATCATAGGAAGGCCGTTGTTTCCACCTTCCACCCATATCCTTACACCACAATTTCATACTAAATTTGTGTAGGTTTTCACCAAATTTGCACTGTAGACATTGTATGTAGCCAGTACATATTTATTAACTAAAAACAGTGAAAAATGCACGTGGAAGTACTTTGGGAAATTATAAAAGGATATATAAATGCAAGTTATTAATGTTAAGTGATTTGTCTTGTTTTCTTTAAACATGCTAAGAAATCATTATTTTCAGATGTCAAAATGCTTCACGTACATAATCAGGGATATCCTTAGGATTGTGAAGTGCACAAAGGTTCATATTTCAACTCATTTATACCGTTTTTGAATACAAATGTATTTCCTAAAAAGGTGTGTGTGTGTGTGTGTGTGTGTGTATCTGTATGCAGCTATAGAAAGTAAAAAATAAGAGACGTAAACATTACCCCTATTGCATGTATAGAATCCAATAATTTGTTCCTAAGAACTCAAGGTTCATTGGCACATGATGTAATAGTTTAGGGGAAATTTGGAGAATCTGATCCCTTTTATTCCTATCATTTTAGAGTTTATCAATTTTATGGATGTCTTGTTCAAGATTACTACTTGAACAATGTTTGCAATAGATATTAGTTTTATTGACTTTAAAATCACTCTCCCTTCTTACTATGTGTGTATGCATGTATATATAATTATATATATATGTGTGTGTGTATATATGTATATATATAATTCTAGGAAAACAGTTAACAGATGGGGGCACCTTGCTGTTTAAGAGCCATATAATATTATCTTAAACCCATTCATCGGTTTTGGAAGGGCCAATTCTCAATATTTTTGCACGTTTTCAGAGAGGCTCATTTTTATATTAATCTTAAGGATCATTTTATTACCCCTTGAAAGCTTTTCCTGAACTCAAGTAACTCCCTTAAGTAACACAAAAACAGAAGTGGCAGTTGAAATTATGAGACAGTAGGCTTTGCATTTCAGGAATGCATGCCATGGAAAACAGAATACCAGGCCTCCCCATTCTTAAAAAAACAACCATTCCCTCTGTCATTTTCTCAGTTCATGCTCTAACCTCCTATAATGTTGCTCAGCCCTTCCCTCTCACCTCTTTTTTTCTCCATTTTATTTCCCTTCTATTTCAGGGGAGGGGGAAATGCCTCCAAGATTTGTTTTATGCAGAGAAATTCAGTTTTGTTCAGCCACTATTGCAGAGTTCAGATCTGAGATTCATTTCATGTGGGAGAACTCAGCTGAAGCTTCAAAGGGACAACTAACGAGAGCCCCTCCCCACTGAGGTAAGTTCTTAGACACAGCCTGTCATGCTCTTTCGTTCACTACGAAGAGGAGAGTAAAGGCAGTTTATTATACCAGTTACCCAAGCACACAAGCAACTGGAGTACAAGATAGTTTTAACTCCCTGGTATTGCTTTTAATAATATCAACTTGAAATACAGTTCCTCTATTTTGATCACTGTTCTTTGGTGAACACATATATGAACTTATACTTACACCGAACTTTAAAGAAGCGATCTCTCAGTAGTTTACACACATCTCCCTCCTTCCACTTTGGCCTCCTAAAGCTTACTCTCCATGCAGAAGTTAGAGTCATTTTTTGCCCCTAGTACAAAGAATGGCTTCCTACCGTGGTGAGAGCATCGTCTCATCCCCTTACAGGGCCTTGGGAGCCCTACGAGCTCTGCTTCCTTCTACCTCAGCTTCTTCTATCACTCTCTCTCAACCCCTCTGCCCTTCTCCATTCACCATCTTGTTCTTACCAAGCTCCTTTCCACCTCAGCCACTGGGAATGTGCTCTTCCCTCTACCTGGACTTCTCATCCCCTCAGAGATACCTTCCCTGACCACCTCAACCGCAAATCCCTTTCCACTCAGTTTGTATCTCCTCCTGCTTTATTTCCTTCACAGCGCATCGGGCATATACTACATATTGGACACCTTACGAGAGCATCTCTAGAAGTCCCATTGTTTATTCTCTAGTTCCCCACTTGAACGTAAATTCCACGAGGGCCATGATCTTGTCACTCTTCGCTACTGTTTCCCCAGCAGTTTAATGGTGACTGTTTAATAAATTATAACATTAACATGGGAGTCTTTTTGTCTCCGTTGCAGCGGAAGCCCCAAAAGTGAAGGCTAATTTGATAGGAGTGACATCCTCATGAGTGTAATCACTAGGTCTTCTGGGCCGGACATGCTGTGACCATGGAAAGGGTTGCACAAGCATTTACAGGGCACCCCTAGCTAATGTGGGGGTAAGGCTGAAGAACTTAGCGTGGCAACAAGAGACAAGGTGGGGGTCAGACCCCAGAGATCTCGGCACAGGGCAGAGAAGTCCCATAGACATGGGATGGGGGGGGTAGGCAGTACTGTGGGCCAAATTATTCAAAATAGTAGTACTCTTTTTGGATCTTTATTTTTTTTATTTTTATTTTTTTAAGATTTTATTTATTTATTTGACAGAGAGAGACACAGCAAGAGAGGGAACACAAGCAGGGGGAGTGGGAGAGGGAGAAGCAGGCTTCCCGCAGAGCAGGGAGCCCGATGCGGGACTCGATCCCAGGACCCCGGGACCATGACCTGAGCCGAAGGCAGTCGCTTAACCAACTGAGCCACCCAGGCGCCCTCTTTTTGGATCTTTAAAAGTAACAGAAAAATACAAGTGTGAAGCAAGAACGACTAGTTCTTTTTTTTTTTTTTTTAAGATTTTATTTATTTGACAGAGAGAGAGAGAGCACAAGTAGGCAGAACAGCAGGGAGAGGGAGAGGAAGAAGCAAGCTCTCCACTGAGCAGGGAGCCTGATGTGGGGCTCGATCCCAGGACCCTGGGATCATGACCCGAGCCGAAGGCAGCCACTTAACCGACTGAGCCACCCAGGTGCCCTGACTAGTTCTAACTTTAAACACATGGCATCTGTTTAAAACTGAGGGGTAGGTTTTAATTGAGGCAGTAGAAAACAAATGCTCCCATAATTCAAGGAGGTATGACAAGCTCAGAAATGTACTATCCAGACAGTGCACAGGGATGTAGGGTTTGAGAAGAGATGCCGAAGTATCTGCGATACACCTTTTCCTTTATGGTCCCCTCCCTAATCTCTGCTTCAAAATGTCAACCTGCTGATCTTGCTTTCCTGCTATAGACCTCTGACACCTGCTGAACGACTTCTTTCCATCCTGAAGACATAGTAAAAAAAAGAGTGAACAGGGCGCCTGGGTGGCTCAGTTGGTTAAGCGACTGCCTTCGGCTCAGGTCATGATCCTGGAGTCCTGGGATCGAGTCCCGCATCGGGCTCCCTGCTCGGCAGGGAATCTGCTTCTCCCTCTGACCCTCCTACCTCTCATGCTCTCTGTCTCTCATTCTCTCTGTCTCAAATAAATAAATAAAATCTTTAAAAAAAAAAAAAAAAGAGTGAACAGGGCCCTACACCTCCTGATCCCTTCCTAAACCACCCTGAGCCATCTTTTGCCACCCTTCTTGGCTCTCTGGTTGGTAATTCTTATCTCTGGGTTGTCACAGACAGCCAAAGTTTCTATTAACTCTAGGGCATGCTTCTCCACTGTCTACAACATTCTTCTTTCCTTCTCCCTTTGTGTCCTTATTCTTCAAAGTTCTTGCTTCTTCTAATTTTTCCCTGAAATCTGCAACCCAGTTAAGTCATCATTATTTGCAACCACAGAACTTGCACATTTAAAATACTCATCCCACTTGTTACCTGTTCATGGGAAGTATTTTCTTCTCCCCTATAAGGGAAGTTCAGCTGATTCATTATACCACTTCCCTGGTGAGCCACACTTTGTCTGGCCCGCAGTAGGCATTCAATAGTTATCTGTTGAATTTTCGGCTGTGGAATGTATCCGATGTCACTGTAGAACATACATTTCACAACCGAAAATTCAACAGATAATTATTTTATATATATTATATATATATTATATGGTTTGATTTATATACATATACATACATAAATATACATATATACATAATATACATATATTATATATAATGTATGAGAGGTAAGATTGCAATCAATGACCTATATAAACACAGGGTGTACCATGTGGGAATGCCACATAATTTAGCACAAAATAGTTAATACAATAATTTAAGAACTGTTTCTCAAGTTCATTTTATATGTATATTGCTGATGTTAGCAACATCAACTTATTTTTGTCTTTTGGCTCTAGTGGTATTTCAATCTTTCTAAATAGATTTTCAGTAGGGCAGCATAAAGTATCAGAGGGACTAAATCTGGGTTAACTTCTGGGCTTGGGCAGATAGGCCAGGTAAATTCTCCAGAGGCAACATAAAATTGCCCATATGCTTTTCAACCTTGTGCGAGGTTTATCATCTGGCAAAGAATCTTCCAAGAATTTATCCTCTGGCATTTTTCCTTTTCTGAGAAAAATTTCAAGTAAAATATGAAGCAGTAGAATGGGGACAAATGGAATTCCTCCAAAAACAAAATCACTTGTGTGATGACAAGATCTAAAGGATATGGGCAGGCAAGGATTTAATGGAGACAGTTGAACTCAACTTGTACTTTCTTAGGGTGTTAGACACAAGGGAAATATTTAATGAAAGATAAATCATTCTAATCTTTGTGATAGGCTGAATAATGCCCCCACAAGATATCCATGTTCTAATCCCCAGAACCTGTGACTGTTACCATTCATGGCAAAGGGACTCTGCAGATATGTTTATGTGAAGGATTTTGAGAAAAGAAACCAGAAAAACAAAAGGGGATGTGATGCTTGTGGCAGAAGTTGGAATAATACATTTTGAAGATGGAAGAAGGGGCCACAAGCCAAGGGTTACAGGGGCCACTAGAAGCTGAAAAAGACAAAGAAACAAATCCTCCTCTCAGAGCCTCCAGAAGGAACTGACGCTGTGGAACTTTTAGTTCATTGAAACGGATTTTGGACTTCTCACCCCCAGACCTTCAAGAGAAGAAGTTTGTGTTGTTTTAAACCATTAAGTTTGTGGTAATTTGTGATAGAAGCATCAGAAGTGTAATACAAGCCCTCTCTTCTCGATTGATACTAAGAACATTTTTTCAAAGTTAGAAATTATAAACATAGGCATAATGACCTTGGGTCAAGGTTATTGGACTGATTTTTGAAGAGCTGAGGGAAATCTTTTGAAGCTCAGTAATCCCTTCCATCTTATACATGATTAGAAGAAATAATTTGATAATTATACTATCTTTACCAGTCCAATAGATTTAATAATTTTGAAACTACTTGTAAACTGGTCTTTATCGTTTGAATTAAATTTTTAACATCATTGATATAAATACATCATTTCAGTGCTTTCTGGATGGTGGCAGGAATACAGATACTGAACAAACAGTTATGTCATTGTGATTTTCTTTTGTTTTTAGTGTTGTGCTTTATTATTCTAATCATACTAATATCCTTTAAAATGAGATAAAACACACTGAATATTGAGTAATATAGTCTTTGATATCCTTTTTAAAAAATATATTTAAAATCTTTTCAATCTTTCTGAGATATTCAGGTCCTTATGAAGAATCCCATGATGTTAATTACAAAAGTCCTGGAACTTTTTCCCATTTTTTTAAACATTAAGTATTTGCTGAAGATTTTTTTACACTTGAACATATTGTTTAAAATATAATCTTTCTTTCCATGTGACAGCCTCACACAAACAAAATATTTAAAGAAGATGAAGGTCTGTCATTGCTCTATTTAATTAACAAACTTTTAGAATTATAGGATGTTAAAAAAAGAACTCAAAAGAAGACTTTAGTGTGATAATGATAATCATCTCATTTCACATCAGAATTTCAACTGGTAAAAATTCTATTTACAGGTGTCATCTGCTAGAACTAGTCAATCTTATTTTATATTGAGTTTTTCTTTCCCCAGTTACTTATGCAAATCAGATGGTGGAGTACAAAATCATGGCTAGAGGTTTACATTTGCTTCTACTTTAGCTCATGATGTAACAATTTCTTTTTTCTATTATCTACGACTTTGGAAGCTCTCAGTTCCTTTGTTTTGCATCTAATTGTTGAATCACCTTGCCTTTTAGTACATAAAGACAATGCATATCTTTTGGGTAGTATATATTCTACAAGATTAACTCGTGATGTTTCTAACCAAATTGAGATCTACTTAAATGTACACTTTAATAAATTTTACAATTTATTTTGGGTTATCCACTGGCATTTACAATCTTGCAAATATAATTCACCTAAAACAAATAACTTTATAGTAATTAGGAGACAATGTGAAGCGTCCTTTTTTTTTTTTTTTTAATTCTTACTTCCAGAGATTTCTCCTACAATAAAACAATGGTAACTTTGTCAAGTTTAGCAATTCTAAAATACTACATATTCTAAGTAATATTCAAATTACTCAGTAAAATGTTTGCCATTTTGAATACTTCCTATGGGGAACATGGCATAGTTACTGTCAATTAAAATTGTTTTCTAATTTTGACTAAGGAAAAGGTTTTAATAATTTAACTTTCTGCAGTGTACAGAGTACCTCATCATCAAAATTGGTAGCATAAGTATATTGTAAAAATTTCTATACATCTTTACATATGCCTTTGAGACACCTGCTACGACTGTAAAGTCAGAGAGAAATACACAGATACACTTCCCAATATTTTTTACTCATCGTTTCAGAGGTTTCATCAGATACGAATTTTATTATCAGTTGCCTCTTGGACAAGTTCCAGTTGTAAGAAATTAAATGAGAAGTTACTCTATTATGGCTAATTATAAAATTATGTACTATGGTTCAGTGTCTTTTTGGTAACTAAATGGCAGTTTACAGAGCTAATATTGCTGTGCTCTCCAAATGAGGCCAGTCATTAAAAATATGAAATACATAAATACTAAAACCTCCAATATGACTATATTCACAGAAATGTTGTCAGAGCTGGAAGGAACTTGAGATTATCTCCAGTCCATCTCTAGTCTATGGTTGAGAAGCTGATCAGTTCAATTTCAGCAAGTTAATAGCAGCTAGCTCTATGGGCTAGGCCATTCATCACCTGTTCCCTAAGCTAAGAGCATATGTAGCACATCACACTTTCTCTCTCTCTCTCACACACACACCCCCCCCCACATTACCTTAATATAGGTCTTATAATCTGAACAAGCACATTTTAATATAAATTTGCATGTTCTACTGTGTACTTTTTAATCAGCATTTTCTTTTGGCAGAGGAGTGCAAAAATAAAGTATATTAAAAAAAAAAAACAGCACAGGGCTTGCTGCATTATGAGTTCTCAAAATTTTTTTCCTTTGGTCAATTTTACTGAATTATATCCTAGCAAGTATAGGAATATACTAAAATTAAAGTGTTCTCAGAAATATGCCACAGAAATTCACTAGGCAAAGTACTGATCTAGCCCCAAGACTAAAATACATGGCGGTACTCAACTTCATTACCTGCAAACAGACATTCGCTAGCCTCACCTGCCCCTTTCTTTCTTTAAACATATGACAAATGTACCAGTTATTCTGATTCTAGATTATGTGTTTCCTTTCATATTAGAATAAAGAATGTATATATTTCTCTCCTGAATTATATACCCACCAAAATTTTTTTAGTAATACAACACTAAAAAACTTCCTAAAGTAATGTGATGCTGTCCAAAACCTAATAAAAGTTAAGCACAGGCTTTGCCACGAGGAGGAAACTACAGCGCTTTCCAATACTTGTACGTGTGGTCTAATTATATTTTGCTCTCTTAAAATTCAAAAATGGTGTATGGAAACTGATCAATCAAAAAATGTTTTAAATATCTTTGGGCCATAATAGAGACAATGTTTTGATGTGAAAACTAAACTACTAATTGCCTCTGAGCAGTAAACAATGGTCAGTGATATTTAGGTAGTAAAGTTATTAACTTCACAGAGACACCCAGATCTTATATGCAGTAAGGATTTATTAGAAAAACAAATATTGAATAATTTATGACTTAAAATGGTTCAAATAAAGTTCAGGGGGAATATAAGCAAATCATTTCTCGAACAATTTGAAATATAGGAGGCTTAAACCTTCTATATTTTTGTCAAAATAAGAATTAACTATAGGTGACAGATGCTGTTCCCTACTTAATGGAGGGTCTCAAATTTTACCCTGCATCTCATTGGGAAGGAAATATAAATTTTTAAAATAGAATTAACTTGGGGAAAGGCAACAGTGCTGCAACTCTTAGCACCAAATGTTTTTTCTTAGAGCACCAAATGCTTTAAGGAAAACATTCCAAGTATCAAAGTTTTCAGATAGATAAATATTTATGGATCAAATCCATAAAGAACAGACATTGTTATGAAATATATATAGATGCCTTCAAAACTTTCTTTCCAGGCAGAGTAGACACATAAGTTAGGAATCATTTCCCACTTAATTGTTGTTGCAACCTTATGCAACACAAATGGATTATGGATAAAGACTTCCTCGTTTATACACAAAGTAGATCTTGACTGACATTATGTCCAGAAAATTAAACAGGAACTACTTCTCTCTATAAAATATTAAAAATGATATTAAACTTATAGAAATGGTTTTATTCTAACCTTTTATTTTCCTGCTTAAAAGGTATAGAGGTTTTTGATTTAAATCTTTGGTGAGTAAATAGCACTCTTTCAAAGCAAATTCTTCTATGTGCTAGATGATAAAATGAGAGAAAACAGCATAGATCTGGTTCATATCTTTAAGTGCAATGAAATTCCATCTGTCTTTGGACTTTATGAATGGTACATTTTAAGTCTACATATAGACCATTGCCTCTCCCTCTCCACTGAGAGCCCTTCATTAGTGGCATTAGAACTGGAAACCCATTTAAATTACAATCTACAGAAACCTATTTTGTCCTTTAAGGACAGAGGTCTACTCACATTGCTCATGTGGCAAAATCTAAATGCCATACAAATGCCATACGATAGTAGATAAATTCCAAGTGACTACCAAAGAAACAGCCTTAGCTTCTGTAGAAGCTCTTAAATACCATTTATGGGTGTGCATGGATCAGAAATGAAGCGCCGATTTAAGAAAACAGCAACACATGCTGTCCCAGATGCAAATGTAGAACAAAGGTCTATGAGAACTCATTGGGTGTATATCAGTCTTTTCCAAGTTGCACTTGCACACATGGATAATTAATGCCAATAGTATCATTTGTGACCATAAGTGACATCTTGGAACGAATATAATTCTGTCCTGAAACTAACCAGGACAATTATATATTTAACCAACAAAGCTTGAGTTTATGTGGGCTTAAATAAAATGGCAGCAGAGGCACAGGTAAAATTTTATTTATGAATATGTAGAGACACATGACTTTGGATCCAGCCAGCCAGTGACATAAATAAACTTGAGCAAATGATTCAAGCTAGAGGATATGCATGTATATATATATTTGTGTGAGTAAGGCTTCTTGGAGCCGTGCCACAAATCTAGACACCAACCAACAGAATCGCTCCCGTCCTCTGAAATTTCCATTAAGAGTACAATGGGGGTCATTATACCGGGATGATCCAAATCGCTCTTTCCGTCTTGTGCACTCACATGCCCACCAAACATGAAATGTTCGCCTTCTCCTTTCCAATGTGATGGTTGTTGAACTTATTTTTAGTGTCATTTGATAAGCCTTTGTGCTCGCAGAGAGACATCCCACTGACCCAGCCACTGGTCATTGTCTATACCAGTTCACATCAAAGCAGGCGCGCTTTGTCAGGTTTCGAGTCGAATATCCATTTCGCATCTGAAGTACAGTATCGAAAGTGACTAGATCATTTGAGCTTTTTTCTTCAGCTGCTGCCTTCTTCCTCCCCCACAGTGTTTCCGCTCACGCTAACATAATTTGGCATCGTCGACGTGACACGATGGTGGTTTTTCTAAAAAATTATAATACATACATTTCGATGTTTTGTGGTGGTCGAACCTCCTGAAAATTTAATTTATAAACTGAGAGGAGGTCTTTTTTTCTCTACTGAATCATAACCAAGGTAGAGTGCCCCTCAACATCCAAGTAATGCGCATACAGTAATAGGTCATTCAATGTCAAAAGGCATAAAAAAGATGAGCAAAATCTTCACAGGCTGCTGCTTGCTGTTGCCTTTAATTATATTAATTAAACTTTGAAATTTTCATGCAAAGAGAGTTGCTGGCTTGTGACGCTGAAGAGCCCTTGGAGACTTGGAGGAAGGAAAAACCCTGAGCGGAAGCTTTGTGGTTACCGCTTCCTTTAAATTAAAAGCAAAACAAACTCCCGGTATGTTTACAGATATTAATGCTTTATGCACTACTAAACCCTAAACATAGAGAGTGGGGTAAATCGACCACTCCCAAGGACGAGTTCTCGAAGCACAAGTCCCTTAAACTCCACTCAAGATCTCTGGTTAGAGGCTGTCTTCCTGTGGAATAACGCTCTATTAATTTTCTTCTTTTCCTGAGTGCGTAATGAAAGAAAGGTGTCTTCAAAAACTAAAGGGCAAAATCTTGCTTGCTACCAATACCTTGAGGCATCCTGTCTACATTTTGTCATGCGTGTGCACTTTCAGTGTTAGAATGACAAGACTTTCCAGTCAGAAGCTTCCCGTAAGGCACATTGTGATGGGGACTTGGAAGGATTCTGTGATCTGACATAGCTATAAGGCAATGGACTCCTGTCTTTGCTTGGCCTGGTGGGAAATTTCATACTCGCCTGTGGCGGAAAATCTTGTGATGTAAAACGCAAGTGCCATGTTTCCATGTAAAGCACTCCTCTCTCCATTACAGATCCGTCACGGCCAGTTGTACCGTGGTCCCTGTTTCGATATCATCTTCATGCTGTTGCTTTTGCTTTTCCTCCTCTCAACATTCCAAAAAACTTTCTTGTATAAACCATAGCATGTAGATTAACACAATTTATTTTCAATGTCATGAATCATGAGTTACCACTGGGTTTCATCAACTCTCATGTAGATGGCAGAACAAGTATTTAAAAATGTTTGGTGCAAGCAAAGCAGAAGGCAGAGAGGAAGAAAGCCGTTCTTCCAAAAACTTCTGAAATGCACTTATTTTTTTTTCATTTGGTTGGAAATCAGCAGTGCAAAGATGTATCTTCATACCTTCTTGGTCTTCCTGCTTTCCTTCTACTGAGACGGAACTCGGGAGAAGTTTATGCACCGGCCCTAGAAAAGAAAAAGAAACCATTACTGAAATATTAAAGCAATTACAAAAAAGCATAAGGATACCTAGTTTTCCTACCACGATATAGTAAATGATTACGCAAGAACAGGTCAATGCTAAGATGAACCACGAAGTCATGTTTCTCCCCTTGGGTCAAAGCATGGTGGTTCATTCAGATCTTTTCCACAGCAAGTTCATCTACACAATGGGATGGTAAAATAAGAGTGGAAAAAACTCTATGTAAAATAGATCTATGTTATTGCTATTTAAAGTGCAGCGTTACTATCTTAGCAATAAAAATATCAAAGCCAAACCCTATGTTTCCTTCTATAATGGATTTAAATGAAAGTACTCCTTTATGCAATCTGGTGCTTTTAAAACTGATATAAAACTTGTGCTTCTAAAATGTATACATGAGGAATGCACTTGAGAAGTAGTAAGAGGCTGAGGATCAGGAGTCAGAGAGAGAGGGAAGAGATGTCATCTCTTTGTGATTGCATTTTATAACTGGCTTTTGCAAAAGACTTAGAAAATTTGGCCTCTGTGGTTGACCATCTCTCTGTGCACAACTACACACCATCATTATGTGGCCTCTCCAAATGGTGACTATTCATTTGCATTCCACATTTTTAAAGAGACTGTCATTCCAACTCCTTCAGCACTTCAAGAAAGGTTACAAAGACACGTTGTTTCATATGTCATTGTAAATAATCCAAGAATTATTTGAAAACAAAGTTTTCAATTACTGATAAAGGATCTCCTCTTTCCCTCTCCTTGGTATGACCCTGCTGATACCCAGTACTGCATAAATCACATCCAGATTTCTCAATAGGCCAAAAGTTAGCATACTGCTTTCCAATTTAGGGTAAGGATTATCTTCTTACTGAGATTTTCCTATTTGTCCTAATATCTGCTCTCTAACTTCAGATTTTAGAACTTCTCTTTATTTCTTTCTGAATGTGAACAATAAGTTTGTTTTAAATATCCAATACATGGGAGGGGCGCCTGGGTGGCTCAGTCGTTAAGCGTCTGCCTTCAGTTCAGGTCATGATCCCAGGGTCCTGGGATCGAGCCCCACATCGGGCTCCCTGCTCAGCGGGAAGCCTGCTTCTCTCTCTCCCACTCCCCCTGCTTGTGTTCCCTCTCTCACTGTGTCTCTCTCTGTCAAATAAATAAATAAAATCTTTTAAAAAAATTAATAAATAAATAAATAAATAAATATCCAATACATGGGAATATTCAAAGGAAACAACAAATACTGTTGGAGAAGAAAGCCTGGAACATCAAAAAGGGTTTTGGTCCATTTTTCTGTCAAAAATGTCTGCTCTATAAATTTAGATATTTCAGAAATTAATGAAGAGAAAAGCAAAAAAGCAAACTGGTTTCCATTAACTTTTGCCTAAAAGGCAGAGACATTCACCAAATTATACATCCTCTAAATAATTTGGAGGCAACATTATTACAACTGTCAATTTTATTACTTACTTTGTACCTGATGTCTACAAATAATATCCGTGCAAAAGGGAGTGTGAGAAAAGCAGAGAAGGCCACCTGAGAATGAGGTCAAAATCCTTGGTAATGCAATGGTCATAGGTCATGCACTCAGACTATATTTTTGTATTGTCTAGAACCTTCAAACAAGATCTTTAGAATGAATACTAAGTGAAAAAATGCTCTTCTCCAGATTAGCTAAGTATGACACCAAAAGCCATGGAAACATTAAAAATGTCATTTTCATGACATATCCCTTCTTTCAACATTTTTTTTCAAGGGAGACAGGTAGGAAAAATGACATAATTAATAAATATTTGAGCAAAGCAATAAAACAGTGCTTCTAAGCCACAATAGTGTAACTATATATGCAATAAGAAATAGATCTGAACTATGCCTATGAAAACAGTAATGAACATTAAAAATATGATCTTCTGGAGTCTTTCGAGAATCCAACAAATACATGAATAATTATATTATGGCAACAAAGATATGAATTAATGACATCTTTTTCTTGTGTATTTATGGACCAAAAAAGTAAAAGTTTTCTCTCTTCTGCATAATTTTGAAAAGAAGTTATCATGAATCTCTACTTTTACTTGAGTGCGATCACTAATTAACTAGATGTAGATATTAGGGCTCCTTCTCTGACCACTTTTGTTCTACACACCAGATTAATCTTAGTGACTCGGATTCACCTACTTTAAGCAATTGGATAGTTTAAAAAAATGAGATTCATAGTTCACCTAAATTCTTAAAATCACTTCAATGCCTAAATTATGCCAGACATAATTATTTTTCATTTCATTTGATATGGTTTAATTATAGACATAGAAACTCAAATGAAGAAAACCCTATTGATTTTGACTCTGAGGTCCTGACCTCCACTCTTCCAAACTTTGGGATTAAGGACTGATCATCAGCTGTCAAACGTATACTGAGGCAAGTACTAAAAACACCTGTTAAACGCACATACACTCGTGTGTTTTAACACACACCCATTAACAAAATAAATAAGTAAATACCTTTTCCCCTCCTAATCAAGGACTCGGTGTTTCCCACTTTTTGTCAAGTGCTGATAATGTGGGGGTGTATTTTTATTTTACAGAAATCTAAAAGATGGTAACTTGGAGGAGTTATGTTCAAGAGTTACTTTCTCTGTTAAGCATTACCCTGTTCTCCCAGTCACAGGGCTCTTCCCCTCAAAGTTCCCATAGCATCTCCACTACAGCCAAAGCACATTATGCCATAATTGTCTGCCTGAATATCTAAAGAAAGATAACAGTGATTAAGTCTAAGGGTTCAAACGCGCTAGTTATGGGTTGCAGCTCTGCCACTTGTTAACTGTGTGATGATAGGCAACTCATTTCACTGCGGTGTGTCTCAGTTTCCTCAACAGGAATAAAAATTCGACCTATTCTTAGGACTGCTATAAAGATTGAATCTATTAATATGCAGAGAGCACTTTGTACACTACCTGGCACTTAGTAAACTCTCAATAAAAAATAGGTACTTATTATCCATACCCCTTCTGTGTCATTGTAGTGCCTAACACAGAGCACACTCATAATAAATACTTAGAAACAAATGAAGAGATGGATGATAAACATATAAATGAATGAAGACATAATGACTAGACCTCAAAAACAGGAAGACAGAATAAGTATAAATTTGAAAGTGAAAAAGGATTACAAAGGAGAAAAATACAGCCGTGGAAAAGGAGAGAAGAAAATATAGAGAAACTGGAAGAGAGTAGCCCTAAAGAGGAAAAGATAAAAATTGAATAATTAAGAAAAAAAGAAACTAGTGGCCAGAAGGCAATTTTTATTCAGTATTCCATCAGGGATCTTATTCCCAGAGGAATCTGTCAACTACTCACTCTTGAGGTCACTCCCAACAACGAACTGTGCCAAAGTGTTTCAGCATTCCATGTTCCCATAGATCAATTTGTTTACTTGTCTCTGAGTTGTATTTATTTAACGTCCTGGGTGAGCCCATCTGAATGCAATTCTACTCAAGAGTGTATGGGTCTGACACAAGCCAGTGATCAAAATATCTTATAATCCACAGTTAGCATTTTCATTCTTACAATATACAACTCAGGGAGTTTCCATGAAATGCCTGGTCAAGCACTTGTTCAGGTCACAAACAACCTAATTTTTTAAAATGTGTGTGTGTGTCTGTGTGTGTGTGTATGCATACGCATACACACGTACACACAGCCTATCTCAAGTGCTATGCAGACTGGGATTGATTTAAATAAGAATATAGAGAAGCTCTTCCATTTTCATACCACATCAATCTTTCTAACCATACCCCTGGTATCTAGAGCATATATTTCTCCATTCAACCAATAATGTAGAGTATTTATACCTCAGGCACTAATTGTGATAACTTTGGAATTCTTTCCCTCCAGATCAGTTGGCAAAACTATCTTCAAGAGGGAAGTTCTAAGTGAAATACTAGCCATCTCTCTAGGTCAGGTTTTTTTCATACTGAAGTCCACGAAGACCTGTGGGTTCTACACGGTGCCTCGGGGGTTACTATGGCTGGCGTGGTGCACAGGAAGGGAATGAGCAGGCACAATGCAAGCCTCTCAATCCTCATTTGGCTCAAATAACTCCACCCTCACCTACCTTTAAAACTGTAATTCACTATAAGATTTTGTTTATGTTTGTATTAAAAATGTATTTTGATAATTATTATTCAAGATTTTCATGCCTATGTTAAGCCAGGTCACCAGTAAACAATTTATATACCTGGACTTGGTTTCTTTACTTTTCTTTAGAAAGGCCTTCCTAGATCTAGATCTCTGACACCATTCCCTCAACTTTTGGTCACATTAAGAGCCCAAATGACTTGTGGTCATATAAAGAGAATTTTATATTTTGGAAAATTGCTACTGAGGACACAGATATTAAGGGATCAATTATTGAAATTCAGAGCTAGCTAGAAAAAAGCTTCTGGTAAGTTTATATGCTTCCTTTATATTATATAATGGCAACCATGATTCAGCCTTTCTCTTTGTGAGTTGGCTTTCAAAAAGCTCAGGCACATGATGTTCTAGAAGTTATTACCACCCTTAATGTATGGTATCTTGATTTATATCTTGACTTCTGCCCATAATTCTTTATTTTTATTCTGAAGTTTTATGGTAGGTTTTTTCTCAAGACTTCTTTAGAAGTAAACAAGCTATAAGTAAATGTAAACTAATACATATTTCTTTCTTAAATCTCAACTTTCTTATTCATGAAGACTCCATATTGAGCTAAACCTTCAAAACCCTCCAACAAATGAATTACCTCAACTTCTATCTTATACGAAAAGATAATATCATGTCTACTTCCCTTTTTTGTTGCCTTTTCTTATTCTGGTGGGACTTAATGAAGTACTCTGCAGATAGCTGATGTCAAATGATGATTAATTTGAACTTAATCTGAGTTAACTTAGATAATTAATATGAACTTGAAGTTTATACATGCAAGCATATTAAAACTATATTCTTCATAAAATCCCAAAAGTTCTCCTATAAGAATAAATACCCTAGGTCTAATGACTGAAAGCTTCACTTTGTTTTCTTTGGCTTCTAAAAAAATAAGCATAATATGACTCATTCTTTATAAACTTGAAATGTATTAACGTATCAATTCATCTCTTAGAGTAGAGCTCTGTGCAGAAGCTTTACTCCATTACCCACTTTCCCTCAGCCTAAGAAGGAACAAAATGTATCAAGGATAAATCACAAATAAAACTTTGGTCATAACAAAGTCTAAATTCACAATTAGAATTTGTCAGCTTTAACTTCACTTAAGTGATTTTTCAGGCATTTAACAAGTATCTAAGAAGTTCATTGACATTTCTCCAGGAATCCTTGTTGGCAATACCTTCTCTTGGGTCTCATCATACATAGAAGTAGGAAATTGATACCCAAAATAAAATTGTCCAGTGCTGTTACTGCTCTAACGAGATGAAAACAAGGTAACAGTAGAAACTGACATATTTGCTGTTGGTTAAGTATGTAGACCCCAACTCTGTTACAGTCTTTGAAAACTGATTTCATCCATTCATTTTCATTGTAGCCAGTAATAGTAGTGTTAGCCAGAGCAAGTGGCATTAAAATTCTGTGGGCATTAAGGCTTGTGAACTCCTTTACTAGCTATCTGCACAGGATGTATTTCACTGCTATAACTGTTATAGTGTTATGCTCACCTCATAAATATCCACTGACAAGCTGAGGCATACAACTGCACTTTCGTTTAGACTTCTCAAACACAGATAGCTGATTTATTTATATATACACTTCTAAAAAGAATTTACTAAACCTTCATGCTCTGTGCAACTGTAAACAGTGATTCAAATTTAAAATTGTATAGAAAGCACAGATACATATAGAAATAGACACAAAACAATTCAAGAGGTCCAGGAAATCATGATTATCAGGAAAGAATGCCGAGTTGAGGACACAACAGGCTCTTTGGGTGGAGATTTTCTGCAGCAACTGAAGGTACAAGACTGAAGAGAGGGCACATACTATCATCTTTCTCTCTTTCTCATATATATGTGACAGAGATCTATCTATATATAAGATATATATAGAGAGAGAGCAATTTATATATAAACACATACAATTCTATATATACATATATAGAATATATATAGAATATGAAATAATCTGTATATCCTCTGCTCAAAATAAAAGTGCAAGATTTTGAGCTGAAATATAAATTCCACATACTCTTGCAATGGAAGCTCGACCTATAAAAGCCCCATTTTACGGCAGAGACCACACACCATATGGATATTCAGTAGATGTCATGAAGTGAAGTGCTGAGTTTGCTTGACAAAATTACTTTCAAATGGTTTTTTTCCCCTTTTCATTCTATTATGGCACCTGCAAAATTTTAGTGACTCTACACATACTGTTAACATTTACTTTGTAAATATTCAGGTTGGTCTCCCAGTTTTTCTTGAGATTCAGGCATACAGTTTAAGTTAATAAAATATCTAATCCACAACTCATAATAAGATATGAAATTGACCCTTCAAAGTTATTGCTTGTAAGATATATATATATATAATTTTGACAGTTTTCCAAAAACATTGCTGGCAATACGTTCTTGGGCCTCATGATACATTGTAATGGGAAGTAGATGCCCAAAAGAATTATATATGTAAAATCAGAATTCCATATATTCTTTTAGTTGGGTACCTCATAAGTAATGTAGGAACAATTTTCCACTTTATAATCTCAATTAGAGTACTAATTGTATCTTAGGTCTTAAACCAACAGTAAAAAAAATAAATAAAAACTATAACTTAAAGCTATAGAAAAACAGTATATAAATTCTGTACATGCACAGTGTAACATTATGGGTATGTAACAAAAGACTGAAAACGATCCAAATAGCCATCAGTAATGGACAAGATGAATAAACTATAAAATACAGATAGAGCATTGAATATTATAAATCATATACAGCTGTTAAAAAGAATGAGGGAGATCTCTATATACTATTGTGGAATAATGGCCAGGATTTATTAATGGAAAAAAAAACCAAGCTGCATATAGTATATATATTATGCTATATTTTATGTTACAAAGAAGAAAAATACACTAGAATTGATACATACTTATATTTTCAAATGGAAATAAAAAGCCAATATTTGCCTTGAAAATAAAAACAGTTACTGATAGGTGGAAGGGAGACCCAGGGTGGAGTGGATAAGGATGTAAATGAGATCTTTTAATAGATCTTGTTATATGCTATCAAATGCAATCATAAATATTTTACATTTTCAAAAAAATATTTAATAGAAAAGAAATCCCTGCGAACTAAAATAGCCTTCACTAAAAGCAAGTAAGAATGCTGCCAAAAACTGAGGATATGGCAGGACTAAGCTGAGAGAGATCCCTCCATAGTACATGAGGTTTTCCCCGAGAACACGGAAGTAGTCAATTGAAAGCTGGGAGAAAGTCAGGATGGAAGAGAAATATTTCCCTCTCCAAAGGGATCTTCCCCAAGGGAAAGGAAACAGCTCACTAAAGGTTTGGGGACTGAGAGGACTGAGAAAAATAACCCTGAGGGACCCAGGGCCTTTTAAAATGATAAGGCAGCAGCCGGCTGAAACCTGGGAACAGGAGAACTGAGAAAAATCCCTCCAAGGTTAATGAGGCCTTCTGAGAGTGCAAGACATTGGCCAGTCAAAGGCTGTAGGCAGGAATCAATATGGAAGCTGGTCTCTCAAGCTATAGAAAGTGGTGGAAGGTGTGAGTGAGGGGATGGGATACTAGCAGCCGGAGAGCAAAGACAACTCCCCTGCAACCAAAAAAGCTCACAGGTGGGCTATAAAGCAGAGAGAGAGAGAGAGGAAGAGAGCTCTGATGAAATGAAATCCCTGACCCTACCCTCAAAATTTTTAAGCCAACAGTGAACTAAAAATAACTAAGAAGGCAACAAACTGTGATCCAGCTCAGCTACAGATTAGCAACACGACAGAGGAAGTGATATATATGTTTCTAGAGGTAAATATTATCTAGTCTATTTTTATTTATAATGACCAGCATAAAATAACAAATTGTGGTACACACCAGAAGCAGGAAATTATGGCCCATAATCAATGGAAAACACAGTCAATATGGGCAAATCTGCAGTTAATAGATACAAACCTTAAAATAACTATGATAAAAATATTAAAAAGTCTAGTGAAAAAGATAGGTAGCATGTATAAAAATACAGTAAATTTCAGCAGAAACTATAAATAACAATGAAATGGAAAAGCTAGAGAGGAAAATGTAATATCAGAATAATGTTTTTTGGGTCGCCTGGGTGGCACAGTCAGTTGAGTATGTGACTCTTGATTTTGGCTCACGTCATGATCTCAGTGTCATGAGATCAAGCCCCACATCAGGCTCCATGCTCAGCACAGAGTCTGCTTGAGGTTTTATATCCCTCTCCCTCTGCCCGCCCCCTACCCCCACTGTGTGCACGCGCTCTCTCTCTCAAATAAATAAATCTTTAAAAAAAAAGAATAATGTTTTTGATACATATAAAAATAGACATATAGCAGAAGAGAAGCTCACTGAACTTGAAGGTAGGGGAATAGGAATTGTTCAAATTTAAAAAAAAGAAAAAAATAACTAAAGAGAGTCTGAGACTAGTGGGACTATATCTAATGGGTTAATGAATAATGGGTGTCCTAGAAGTAAAGGAGAAATAATGGAGAAGAAAAACTTGAAAAAATAATGGCTGAGAACTTCCTAGAATTGATGAAAGGCATAAACCTACAGATCACTGAAACTTAGTGACCCTCAAGCAGGATAAATACACACAAAAAAATATCAGGGAACATACAGTAAAAGGTATGAAAACCAAAGAATATCATAAAAACATACCTCTCTGTCCCTCATCACCTTCCCCCAGACATTATATAGAGAGAAAACACTCCTAAGCAGGACAGCCAACTTTCTATCAGCAACAGTGGATGACACAAGACAATGAACTCCCCCCAAAATGCTAAATGGGGCTGGGAAAGGGAAGTCAACCTAAATTTCCATATTCAGCGAAAATACCCTTCAAGAATGTAGGCAAATAATTCGCAACAATGTGGATGGAGCTAGAGTGTATTATGCTAAGTGAAATAAGACAGAGAAAGACAAATACCATATGATTTCACTCATATGTGGAATTTAAGAAACAAAACAGATAAACATAAGGGGTGGGGGGAGAGAGAGCAAACCATAAGAGACTCTTAACTATAGAGAACAAACTGAGGGTTGATGGAGGGGAGGTGGGCAGGGGATGGGCTAAATGGGTGATAAGTATTAAGGAGGGCACTTTCTGTGATGAGGACTGGGTGTTATATATAAGTGATGAATCACTAAATTCTACACTTGAAACCAATATTACCATATGTGTTAACTAGAATTTTTTTTAAAAAATTGAAATCTAAAAAAAGAAAGAAAATGTAGGCAAAATAGAAACATTTTAAGATAGGCAAAACCTGACATAATTTACCTGCAATAGACTTCAACAATAACAGTGCTAAAGTTCTTGAAATGAAAAGATAAGACATTAGATGGAAGCCTAGAGTTGCAGGAGGAAATAAAGAGAAAAAGAGGAGTAAATATGTAAATAAATGAGAAATACAAATATATAAAAGAAAGTTTCTTTATGACACTACTGATTACTTGAAACAAAAATATCATATTATGGAATTCCTAACATATGTAGAATTAAAATATATGACAACAAAAGCACATAGAGTTAGAGGAGGAAATGGGGATTAGGCCACTGTAATGTTTATATATTTTTCTTAAACTACTATATTATTTGAGAGTAAATTGTGAAAAGTTCTAAAAGCATATTGTTATTTCTAGAGCAACCACAAAAAAATTGCACAAAAATATAGCTAAGAAAGAGGGGACAAGAAATGGATTACAAAAAATTACTATGTTAACCCAAAAGAGAGCAGAGAAGGAGAAACAGAATAAGGAATGGACAGAACAGGGGCGCCAGGGTGGCTCAGTCATTGAGCGTCTGCCTTTGGCTCAGGTCACAATCCCAGGGTCTTGGGATTGAGCCCGGCATCGGGCTCCCTGCTCAGCGGGAAGCCTGTTTCACCCTCTCCCACTCCCCCTGCTTGTGTTCCCTCTCTCGCTGTGTCTCTCTCTGTCAAATAAAAAATAATCTTCAAAAAAAAAGAATGGACAGAACAAATAGAAATGAAATATAGAGATGTAAGAACTGGAAACAAACTGAAACAAATGAATTGGATACATAACTACACACAGAAAAAAATTATTTCAAGTGACTAAAACAGTATTTTGCCTGTAAATCAATAACAGAATATAATCCAAGGATAAATAGAGCAGCAAAGAAATGTTTTGTTTCATTCATCAATCTTAATTTTACTAATACTATTTTATTATTAATTTGTAGCTATGTATACAATAGGTTAGAGCAGTAAGTAAGTACTTTGGAATTGTTAAGGCCAACTTAAGAGAAAGGTGATACAAGTATAAATTTTAAAATATTCAGTAAAATCTTTTAATGTTAAATTGAAAATATACCATAAACTCATGATTTTTTCAAAACTATTTCATTTTCTAGCTTTATGTACTAAAATGCTTAGAAGCAATGACAGCCCAACAACAATTAGCACCCCTAATATCCAAAATGTGTTCTCTAAATACCATTATCTACTAAAAACATCCTTTAGAGTTGGATAGGTTATTCCAGTTTTAAAACAGAAAATGCAAAAGATGATTCTGGGACATTTTATGCCAAAATAAAATAAATTTATGAAACACTAATGTGGGCCATGTCAAAAATATATAGTAATCAATATGATGGATCAGGCTTTTACCACCTGCTTTCTCTGATCTATCTTGGCATACCTAATAGTAGAACAATTGATGCAGTGCATTATAAAGTGCACAGCACCACTTAGGAATAATCCATGCCAAAAAAAAAAATGCAAATCTGAATCAGAGTAAGGGGGTACAAAGTATCAGTATATATGAGTGTGTGTTGGGAACCAGGGCTGGAGGAGTTCTAATTGTATAAAAAGTGTTCAAGGTAGCTCTTGAGCAGAGATTCAAAGGAAGTCAATGCAATTGGGATTACCTGGGGAAGAATAACCCTGTTAGAAAAACCAAGTGCAAAGACCCTGGGATGAAAGCATCTTTGGCATATCTATAGGAAAGTAACTGAATGTGGCAGAAACAGATTGAACAATGGAGAAAGTGGATGATGAGGTCACAAAGGAAGCAGAGACCCTGTCATGCAAAGCCCTGTAGGAGTAACCGCTACAAATCCTCTTTTTAAAAAGCAGTTACTGGAGCACCTGGGTGGCTCTGTCGGTTAAGCATCAGCCTTCGGCTCAGGTCATGATCCCAGGGTCCAGGGATTGAGTCCCGCTTCCGGCTCCCTGCTCAGCAGGGAGTCTGCTTCTCCCTCTACCCCTCCCCCCTGCTCATGATCTCCCTCTCCCTCTCTCTCAAATAAATAAATAAAATCTTAAAAAAAAAATAAAAAAACAAAAAGCAAAGCTACTCATTATACAAAGTTAACATCTGGATCCCTCTCATCTCTTTTACAGTAGATTGAGTTAAACTGTTAAATGAGTTACTTTCCAAACTTCTTAAGATTCACATGTGCCAAAATATTCTCCTTCCTTTCTTCCTTCTCTCCCTCCTTCTCTTACACACACACACACACACACACACACTCAACAGACAATATCAAAATAAAGAACTCAAATTCCCATCATTATATCAAATAATGGCTAATTGAAAATTCAATCCATATTTGAATTATGCATTTAGGAAAATGTTAAAAAAATCCAAATGGAAGCCATATTACATCACTACTGTTTAATTAGGTGAGAAATAGAATAAATTAATTTATTCAGTGTGGAAGAATGCTGCATGAAAATACTAATTTTCATTAGAGTATTTCTAGACTTAAAATTTTATGTTAATATCACAGAGCAAAACTTTTACAAGCAATTCATGTAATTTTTCCTAGGAAACTAGGCATTGAAAATTCATTTGTCTTATCAAACTGCTTTTGGCACATTTAAGAGAAATCCTGAATACTTACATATACATCATTAGCACTGAAAAATATTCATTGAGAGATTTTCCTAATGTATATGACCCTAGAGATGCAGTGATGTATCTCTAGCTAAGTTTCTAAGAATTAAATCCTCACTTTTGTGACCCTGAAACAGTATATGTTGTCTCACTCAAAAAATAATAATAAAAATAAGTTGATGATTTCAACCTGCATTTGAATCACACAGATTTGTATTAGCTTTCTTAAAAGAATTAAGAGAATTCACAGTTCTTTGAGTCATTTGTCAGCTAAATTCCCAGCTAATTTGAAACTAAGGATTTTTCAAAGAAAACTTTAAGTTTTTAAATTGATAGTATATGGATAATATCAATTAAAGATACTTTATAGAAATGTACAGCTTTCAAATCTTCATTGTAAAGGACAATTACAGATTACTTTCTAGAAGATTATAAATAAAAAATTTTTATGAAAAAATCCACCTATCAGCTTAGCTGGAAAATTAGTTACTGGAATACTGTTTTCTTTTAGCATGGCAAGTATTTAGTGAACTCATTCCATGCATTCAGTCCTAATAGAAGACATATGTATGTATTCAATTTTTGAGCAACAAATTTATGCTTTACTTATTTTTTGTCCCATGTTGGAAAAACAATTGCAAACAATTGAAGTCATTTTTATATCTAATGAGCAGACATCCCAAATCCCCAAAGTCAGGATTTAATTTTGCTCATTTATTAGAGACTAATATTTAGATACGAAATGATATATGCTTTTCTATAATAAGTAATGTGGATTAAAATTCTTCATATTATACCTCTACATTCCAGACTGCTAGCACAGCAGCCAAATGACTACATTGATTACTAAATTTATACCACAGAGAACAAAACTTCAAGCAGCACCTTAAATTGTATATACTAAAATTAGGCTGATAACAGCATGAAGTCTATCCCTCTTTTATGTGCAGACAGTTTTCAAATATAGCCAAAGGGATTTATACTGTAAAGATAGATACCACTGTGACCCAGATGTCATTTCACTGATAGGTGAGAATACAATGGCATTTAATGGGAATCCCTTGCTCACAGTTTGAAAAGAAACTAAACATGCATTAATTTTGCCCCTTAATCAATACAGGCATTGTTTGTCTAAATAACATATCAACTAACAAGACTGACTCTTAAAATAATTGTGGAAATATTAAACCATCTCTAGAGATATAATTACTCCGACATAATCTCCCCAAACAGAAAGAATAAACTTTCAAAGTTTAAACATTTATACACATAAAAGCATACAGATGCATTCAAGTAAGAAAATAAACATGATTTGATGTAATAGTGTTTCTAACTACTAATAACTTACTCGTGTGTAATAAGGTTCTTCTACATACAAAGAATAGTTTGCTTCTTGGTCCACAGAACTCAAAAAAGCTGAAGATATGTACACTGAAGAGCCAAATAACAAAAAGTGATTGATTTTGATTATTTAATCTCCATTTGACTGTCTATATGTAATTACTCAACATAAATCCCAGAACTAGAAACTGGAGTATAGGTCCATCTACAAGTATTGGATCTAGTATTTGTGCAAAACAGATGATAGACGATAGAATGACAGATAGATGATAGATAATAGATGAATAGATAGATGAATAGATAGATAGGAAGAGATATAGATATACTGAGGTGAATATACAGTCAATGTTCAGTTAGCTTAGAAAAACAAATTCTGATTGTCTAAGCCAAAATGATCTTCTAAGCCAAAATAATATCATTAGCCCAATGTCTTACCCTACTGCAAAAAAACAGAGACTCTGGATGATAGCAGAGTTTGTTCAGCATTATAACAGCCCTCCTAATTTATTTTTAACAAACAAATCTAAGTATTTGTTTAAGCTTCATCTTCTTTCCTAGACCCCAAGCTCCATGATGGTTTTTCCCCACCATTTTGCAAATGCCTAACACAGTGTTCACCCTACAGTCTAAGTGCTTAACAGTATTTGCTGAGTTCATAGCTACTGGGTTTGAAATATTAAATTTGATCTATGCAGCTAATATCTCTCTGAAATATATAATGGACATCGATATCCATGTGAATATTGAGATAGTTCAATCTAACAACAGAATGATTAGCAAGCTATAAAATAAAATACAATGGCTCACTTGTCTAAACACAGAAACACAAAACTATAAAACTGTACTTCAGTTTTTGCTAACTGACTTGTAATTAAGCAATAGTGACCACCATTCCATGGACGAAAGTCTTCCTGGCTTATTATGAGACATGAATATTGAAGCCGTCCTAGATCTCCCATTTCCTATATGCCAACCCAATGGCTAGGCATAATAGGGAGATGGCTGAACTGCAGGATAGAATTGTTCTAAGCTGGGAAACAAGGAGGCATCAGAGAGGAACTGAACTTGATGTCAGTTTTAAATGGAGAGCAGCAGATGGTAGAAAGTGAGGTCTGTTTCATGCTTGAAATCACCAACAGAGAAGAGAGAGATTAAAAGCATGTATTGTAAGTCCATTATGATTCTTAGATCTAAATCATCACATGTTTTGACAAGCAGGACGTGGTCATTTTGAGCAGCCTAGCCACATGTAAACATATCATGAAGTAGTAAAACATTATATTAGTGCCCAGTTAATTAACTGATTTCCTGGGCATTTATTTTCCTTTATCCCTCCGTTATCCCATCAAAGAAATCAATATTTGAAGAAACATGATGTTTCTTCACACAAGTGGCATACTACTTGCTATCTCTACACGTGTTAATAAAATTCCAGAGACTAAGTTATGCATCAGCGAGGGATTATTCTCCATTTATTAGTCATTAACATCATTGAATTTGAAAGCAATATAGCACAATTTATGCTGATTTTTCCAAAACATATATTTCTAAAACACTCTCAACATTGGTGGCATTTGCTGACAAATGTGAAAGCTTAGGATTTAATTAGTACCAGGCTCTTTATCAACAAGTAAAGATTTGGGCTTAAAAAGACTGAAAACATTCTTTAAAAGAGTAAATACATCTTGATCAATCAATTGCCATTAATACATCTTATTTAAAGTGAATGAGAATGTCTTTAATCTGCAATGCACTGTTGGAGTTGCTCTTCCTTTGGTGAGAAGGTACTAGAAAGTTATTAATTCTGGGGCAGGACTGGAGCACAGAACATTCTTCAGAGTTAGGAAACATGAAAGGAAAAGGCGAGAAACTGTCTCTTGCAATTGCAAAACCTCTAGTGTTCATAAAACTTGCTTACTTTAAAGTCAGCCTCTGGTACACTTTTTTAAATATGACAATGAAAATTCACTTTCAAGACCTTGCCACTTTAAAGTACCTCTTTGACTGAAACAAAAGAGAGGTAGTCCTGCATCAGTACAATGCCATAATAAGAGTTGCACCAAGCTGTCATACTTTAACCTGGCATCCCGTCATCCCGGATAGAAGGGCTATGTGAGATGACAATGTAATGTGTTTCTTCAATGGCATCCCTGAGAAAAATCCAACTGCAGCAGCACATTTTTAGATTTAAATGTGAAAAATTGGTCATTCTAAATATATATCATTGTCTTTTTTCATCAAAGTCAACACCTATCTTTGGAACTTAGAGAAGACTGAATGAGTAAAATATTCTTGTATTGGCAACTCCAAACATGGGCCATTGTATGAGCATTTTTATTCTCCTCTGACAATATCAATGCACCTTGCAAAAAGAAAGCCAGATGTTCATTCTATTTAGTACTATTTAAAGTCTGTTTTACAGACTTAAATTTCACTGGTTTTTTTCCCCCCAAATGACGATGGCATTGAAGCTTTTGATAATGGAGAAAACATATTTTTATGTGGATTTTTTTGTACTTCTAGCTTTAAATATACAGTTTAACATAGGTTTAAAACAGAGCATATGGAAATGATAAAAAGCAAACCTGAACTCCAGGCTCAAATATTGGTTCGTAAGCTACCTTACAGTAATTTCAAACCACGCAGGTTATTGAGACAGCTAACAGAAACAAAATCTCTTTGCTGTAATCATACTAACTTTCAGGACTTAAAATTTCCATAGCTCATTGTTCGGGTTCTACAAAATTTATTCACAGATTTTAAAAGGATTAAATCATGAGAATCTTTCTCTTTGTGTGACTTGGGGTCATTTTGTATTGAGCAATATTAAAAATAACACCTGTACAAATCAGCCAGTGAATAAAATAATCAACAGCAACCAGTGAGTACTATTGGTGTAACAATTTCCATCTATCCACTGAACTGCATTATCACAGAGGTGGTGTCTATGAACAAGTAAGTACTGAGCAACCAAAGTCTGACAAAAATTTAACATCATTCAGCTGTTCTCAAGACAAGAAAAAATTTTAAAGCATTTTTCCTTTGTTGCTTTTCGCTTTCGTGGGGAAAAGAAAAATTCTAACAACTGAAATGACCTTAGAAGTGATCTTCCACCAATCAGTGTGTTCCTAAACGATCACTCCAATGTTCTAGGTCTTTATGTTGGGAGAACTGTATACTAAAAATTGATTCAAAATGATGGCTTTGGAAAACTTTCAAGATTGCGAAGGGTGTGCTGAGTTAATAGTGATTGATATGCATTGAATGAATCAGCCAATATTTGTGAATGAGGATTTGAATCCAATTTCTGTAAGAATTAATAATCTATTTAAGATTCGTATTTTCCTTGGCCATGTTTTTGAGAAAATTCAGTTAACCAAAATATTTAACTTACCAAAACATAGCAATCCCAATCATGTCTATGAAAACAGTTTATTGTACCATGTTGTTGATGAGATAGGAAATGTGTCTAACTCGGTGTCAGAAGTAAGGTTCGAGTTCTAACCTTATTATTTTACAAACCACATGTCAGCTTCCTATCTTAAAGGTTATGTTAGCTTATGTGAGAAGTGAGATGGTTGCCATATTGAAGCAAATTAAGAGATTTGATTTTAAGCTTAGAAAGGAAAATGAGAATTTATAAAGATCTGTAAAGACTTGCATGTGAAAGTAACTATTTTATTTTAAAAACAAATCAATTTCATCAAATGTGGAGACAGCTGAACACAACATGTCTGTAGATATTTTTAAATGAACTAAGAAATCCAACTATGTTTCTTATATGGGAAAGCTGCTCTGAGGTTACCATAACTTATCATAGAAGTCTTTTATCTTTGTATTCCTATGCCAAGCAAAATGCCCGAGTTGGAAGTACATAGTACCTGTTTACAACTGGAAAAAGAAGTAGAAAAGTAGAAACTAAAAGAAGCTTATCATTATCCCACTTCACATCCATTTGGATAGATAAATAAATGAATACAAAATAACAAGTGTTGGAGAAGATGTGGAGAAATTGGAATCCTCACACACTGCTGGGGGATAGGTAAAATGGTGCACTGTGGAAGACAGAATGGTGATTCCTCAAAAAAAATTAAACAGAGGGGCACCTGAGTGGCACAGTCAGTTAAGCATCTGCCTTTGACTCAGGTCATGGTCCCAGGGTCCTGGGATCGAGTACTGCATTGGGCTCCCTGCTCGGCGGAGAGCCTGCTTCTCCCTCTCCCTCTGCCTGCCGCTATGCCTACTTGTGCTCTATCTCCCTGTCAAATAAGTAAATAATTTTTATTAAAATTTTTAAAAAGTTAAACACAGAATTATCAGATGATCCAGCAATTCCACTTCTGGGTGTGCACCCCAAAGAACTGAAAGGAGGGATTCAAACAGGTATTGTACAGTCCTTATTATACACCCGTGTTGGACAGTGGCATTTTTCACAATAGCCAGACAAAACCCAAAAGTCTATCAACAGACAAATGGTTAAGAAGAATATGGCATATACATACAATGGAATACTATTCAGGCTTAAAAAGAATGAAATTCTGATACATGCTACACTATGGATGAACTTTGAAAACAAGGAGTAAGTAAAGTAAGGACAAATGTTATATGATTCCACTTTTAAGTCTTACCTAAAATAGTCGAATTCAGAGAGAGAGAAAATAAAGCGATGGCTACCAGGGGCTAGGGGAATGGGAGAAGGGCGGAGTTATTGTTCAACTGGCATGATGAAAGAGTTCTAGCGATGAACAGCAGTGATGGTTGCCCAACAATGTCAGTGTACTTAATGCTACTGAGTTGTACACTTAAAAATGGCTAAAATTGCTAAGTCTATGTTATACATATTTTACCACAATAAACAATTATTATTTATAGGATTTTAAAATCAGCTGAAATACCATAATTTGTAGAATTCAGTGATAAGGTAAGTTCAAGATATACAAAAATTGAAAATTCCCATATATTACCAATAATAATTAAGTTAGGAATATTATGGAAGATTTATGTTTAAATAAAAACATTTATTAATTTATTAAAAATATACAAATTTTACTATAAATTATTAATATGTGGTTATCTCTCTATATGTATTTATCATAATTATTTTTTAAAGAGTTTTTATTTATTCATTTGAGAGAGAGAGAGTGAGTGAGAGCACGAGCAGGGGGGCAGGGTCAGAGGGAGAGGGAGAAGCAGACTCCCCGCTGAGCAGGGTGCCGGATGTGGGACTCGATCCCAGGACCCCTTGATCACAACCTGAGCCAAAGGCCAATGTTTAACCAACTGAGCCACCCAGGTGCCCCCATGATTATTTTTTTTTTTTAAAGATTTTATTTATTTATTTGAGACAGAGAGAATGAGAGAGAGAGAGCACATGAGAGGGGGGAGGGTCAGAGGGAGAAGCAGGCTCCCTGCCGAGCAGGGAGCCCAATGCGGGACTCGATCCAGGGACTCCAGGATCATGACCTGAGCTGAAAGCAGTCGCTTAACCAACTGAGCCACCCAGGCGCCCCCCCCATGATTATTTTATTTATCAAGCTAGTCAATTCATTTTAATGTTATGAAACTAATGATGGCATGTAAGAAAGAAATAATTGTTGGTTAATACATATTTTTATAAGACATATAGCCAAGAAAATATTTAACACTTCAAAAATTAACTCGATATTCTATTTTAGATATATTACTGTCCTAACCCAAATAGGTTCTAACAGAATCCAACAAAATCTTAATTGTATGTAATAGCTGGGAAATAAGTCATTCAGAGTGGAACAAGTAATTATGCTTTTGATTTGAGAGTAGGAAGTGAAGGAGCTGCTGGTTTCCCCAGCCTCTTTTGTTGCTGTCATTTGAGTTGGCCCTAGTAGGGGATCTTCCCCCCTGTTGCCTCCCACCTGGTGAACGTAGGTAACCACCACTGGGCTAGCAGACTTGGTCATCAAAGATAAAAATGTAAAGCCCCTAGCTATTGCTAGTGAAAGAATAAAGTTCTCATTAGCTGTTCCTAATACTAGTTTCTCCAGCTGAGACAGGCCCCAGTGCCCAGGGCAGGAGCAAATGTTATGACATTTCTTCCTCCTAGTGCTAACATTGCAATACGGCTGTGGTTCTGAACGCTTTTCCAAACTGATACATAGTTAAATATACATAACGTAGCAAAGCGGAGAAACCAGTTACAATCATTTTTTTAAAAATAATTTGAGCCATAACCAACTCTACTCCACATGTACATAATCAAGTTTTCTGACAATAGCAAGCAATAATTATGACTAACCGTGACACAATTTAGTCCTTTAGGGCTTTTCTGAGGGTTTTATAAGTACTGGTATCATTTGATCATCACAATGGTCCTATGTGGCAGGTATTAATATTCTGAATTTATAGATGAGGAAATTGATGCTTGGAGGCATCACTGACTCAAAATTCCATCCCAAGTAAATGGCAGCTCCTGGATTTGGGCCCACAAGAGTCAACTTCCAATCTTCATAATCATAACCACTATAGCACTAATAAAATTCTGTATCTTGAATATTTGTATAGATCTTTTAAACTACATTAGAGAGAGGGGCGCCTGGGTGGCTCCGTCAGTTAAGCACCCGACTCTTGGTTTCAGCTCAGGTCATGATCGAGCCCCGCATCGGGCTCTGCACTCAGCGTGGAGTCTGCTTGTCCCTCTCCTTCTGCTCCTCTCCCAATTCGTGCTCTCTCTCTCTTTCTCCCTCTCCCTCGCTTTCTTTCAAATAAATAAAATAAAAGCTTTAAAAAAAAAACTACACTAGAGATAATAAAATATCACTGAATGAAAATACAGGGGAAAATGCCCACGTTTATGAAACCTAAATCCAGTGGAAATACAGAAATTACATACATTATAAATTAAGTCTGAAGAATGCTATGAAAAGGAGTATAAAATATATTAGGGGAACTTATATGAGAGAGCCTTCTCCCGTCTGAAACCACAGAAAGTGGCTGGGATCTCTAGAACCGAAAGCACAATACAAGCTAGTATGTAAGGATAGGTGGAGATTAGCTACATTAAGTCCTAAAACGATATATTTTCCATTTTGGATGGAACTCTCTTTGAGAATGTCTTCATGCTTCCACCTTCCTAAACAGAGTTGTTGGCACATGTTCTCATATCAAGATAAAACTCTGTCATGATGAATATTGGTTATTATCATACCAGGATGTAGTCAGTAACGTCCTCAGGGCATAATGGGGACTGTGAAGCTCTTTCTTCCTACATCATATGACCCCCCCACCCCGACCCAAGGACAGTGTTGGTCTAAGTCTTGTGTCTGTCAGTTCTCTCTTTCTCTTCCTTGCAATGCTGACCTCTCGTTACTGTGCTGTATCCGTCTTTTGTAGCCCCTCTGCCCCAGTTCTGTTTTCCTGCTTCTAATTTGCCACTGGTAGGGAAACCAGATAATCAAGCCCACTAGAAGTAGGTAGAAGATAAAAATAGATAATAGTGTAAATGAGCTGGAACTCTTCAACATCTACTTTTACTGATCAGAGAGTTATTTATTTCCATTGACACTTCCAGAGCGTGTTTTAGATATGGGAGTCACTGATCTATTTTGTAATACCACATATAGTTGACTCTCACCGGAACGACACAGAGGTTAGAGGTGTTGCCCTGCCCTGACCCCTATAGTTGAACATCCACATCTAACTTGCTACTCTCCAAAAGCTTCACTACTAACAACCTACTATTGACTGGAAGGGTTACCATAGATCTGGCATGTTATTATATGTATTATATGCTGTATTCTTACAATAAAGTAAGCTAGAGAAATGAAAATGTTATTAATAAGAGGACCATGCAGTTCAAAGTCATATTGTTTAACGGTCAACTGCAGTTTACAACATAATCTCATGAAGATTCTACAGATTAAATTCAGTATCCTGATGATATGTTGAATATAGAGCCACACTTTTCCTACATGATTGTAATATTCTCAAGTCTACATTTCAACACATTTACCAAAATAGAGTCCAACTCAAGCAGTCTACCAAATCTAAACAACAAAACCAAACTCACATTATGTATATTCACTGTCATATAAGTACACACATATTCAAATTGTACATAATTTTTCTCAACTTGAAAATTTTGCAAATGTGCTTTGTTATATTTCCTTATTTAAATGCTTGGTTTTAACTTCTTTTGCATATCCAGGCTGAAAGTAAATAGCTACTATATTTTATTTTTTTAAGAGAAAGCAAACGAGTAGTTAGCTTTACAAGGGTTGAAGTCAGGGGACACCAGCTGCAAATATTTTATGCTCACTGATGTGCCTCCTTTCCTAAACTCCACTTGTGCCAACCGCGTAAAATAAGTGCTCTTGGATCTCTCCCTCTCCCCCCTCTCTTTCTCTCCTTTCTCTCTCTCTCTCTCCGTGTCTCTCTCCCTCCCTCCCTCTCACTCTCTCTCCCTCTCTCCTTCCAGATAAATGCCAGTCATTTGGCCAGGGCTAACTCACAGAAGGTAGAGCAAGCACAGATGGTACTAATGCATAAATGTAATCTAGTAAAAGAATGCCAACGCCAACCCAGAAAAGATTCCAAATAACTACAGTGCACTTACAGGAAGTCTGTGATTGGCAAGGTTAAAGCTGCAACTGCGAGAGCTCACTGTTTGCTCCCAGACCAACATAGACATTCTTGAGCAAATAAGCATATTTAATTCATCTTATTTGCCACAAATGTATTAGTTTAGATGGTAGTTCGATGAATGATATATCCTTAGAAATAATACAAAAAGGGGATAATGTCTTTTGTGCACCCGCCTGAACAGTCACATACTCATGTGTATCTGAGTATCTGTAGACCCTTCCCACCCAATTCTCTAGTTCCTTACCTCATTTTTTCTCTGTAGTTCTTGTTACCTGAAACTATTGTTGGCTGCGTACTAATATGCCAAATACGCCTCCCCCAGGTACTCTTATTCATATCATTCTTCACAGGACTTCCTATTCCATAGTAAAGTATTTGTTTTCTGTCTCCTGAGCTACAGGTAAATGCCACAAGAAGAGAGGCTGGATCCGTCTTGTTTACTGCTGTCTCTTAGGACACAGTAATGAACTGCTGATTGAATGAATATCAAAGAAAAATAAAGGCACTCATGTAACATACGCTTACATGTTAAAACTCTTCTGACACACATTCACATTTATTGTTAACTGCTAAGATAACATTCCTTGAAGACTGTCTTAAAAAAGAAAGAGAGAAAATATTAACTAAGTCAAACCACCACACTCTAAGCTTGGAATGCACACAAGATATCCATTATATGGGCATATTCTTTTAATATTCATATTTTGTTAATTCTAAATACAAGCAGAACATTAATAAAATTACCTTTGTTTAGTAATCCTACCTGTGCCTACCTCATAGGTAAGTTTGTTTCATGAAGACTGTCGCCAACCCTTTTCTCCAAAAGGGTTAAACATTCAATGTGTGATTCAGTCTAGCGAGAGCAGAAAGATGAGTGAAGGAAGCAGGCCAGCAGCATATCAACAGAGGTGCAGGAAGATTTCCTTGTATAATTATTTCAACTATATACATACAACAATTTATATATTGTATATGTACATATACACATATGTATGTATATATATATTGTATATATATACAACAATTATATATATACAACTTTTAATGGCATAGAGTGATGCATTTTCCTTGGAAAAAGATATTCCTTCCTAATTCTTCATTATACACCTATTTGTTTGTTCCTCAAATATACCTAACTTGCAACAAAAGTCATCACTGCTGCATTAGTTAAAATGGCGTCCTTCCCATCATTGAAAAAATTATTAAATAATCAAACACAGGATTCCTAAATTGATTATAGTAAAATGCTTGGTAAAATGTTGTATGACTGTTATCATAAAAACCATGTGACAATATAAAGAACGATAATCATATAATTTTAAAGAAGGCTAGAAATCAGTATTTATATAGGATGATTTTAGTTATATTTTAAAAACAGGCTCATAGGGCGCCTGGGTGGCCCAGTCGTTAAGCATCTGCCTTCGGCTCAGGTCATGATCCCAAGGTCCTGAGATCGAGCCCCGCGTCAGGCTCCCTGCTAAGCAGGGAGTCTGCTTCTCCCTCTCGCTCCCCCTACTTGTGTTCCCTCTCTCGCTCCCCCTACTTGTGTTCCGTCTCTCGCTGTGTCTGTCAAATAATTAAATAAAATCTTAAAAAAAAAAAAAAACAGGCTCATAAAAAGTTTTGCAGTAATACTTTCTTTTTTTAAGATTTTTATTTATTTATTTGACAGAGAGAGAACACAAGCAGGGGGAGCTGCAGGCAGAGGGAGAGGGAAAAGTACACTCTCCACTGAGCAGGGAGCCTAACGTGGGGCTCAATCCCAGGGTCCCAGGATCGTGACTTGAGCCAAAGGCAGACACTTAACCGACTGAGCCACCCAGGCACCCTGCAGTAATACTTTCTTTAATAGTTTTGGTTTGTTCATATGGGAAGATACTTTTTTCTTTTTTGTCCTGAAACTTTTGTAAATTTTCCTTAATATGTACATTATTTGTCCTGTAATAAGAAACATTTAAAAGAAAACTTGCTACCTTACCTATTTATTTTACCCCATACCTCCACACACACAAAAAAAATTGAGTTACTTTTTCTCAATTGTAGTCTTCCCACTGAATCAAATTATTGGAAGAAACAAAATAGATGCTAATAATTTTAATTTTTTCTCAGATATAAACTGTGGCATGTTAAAAAAAAAGTGTATGGAAAAAGTAACAGGAAAGAGTTTCTGTAACAAGAGTATCAGTAAATGACTCAATGCTTTTGAATAAGATGAAAGGAGTGGGAAGAATGGAGGTTCTTTTGGGGCACCCGGGTGGCTCAGTTGGTTAAGCAGCAGACTTGTTTCTGCTCAGGTCCTGATCTAGGAGTTCTGGGATCGAGCCCCACGTTGGGCTCTGCGCTCAGTGGGGAGTCTGCCTGAGGATTTCTTTCTCTTTCTCTCTCTCTCTGCCCCTTCCCCTGCTTGCACACACTCTCTTCTGTCTCTAAAAAATAAATAAGTCTTAAAAAAAAAAAAAAGGAAGCTTTTTCATCTTTGAAAACCAAATCCACCATTTGAGAGTCACCTGACTTGGAACAACGTATCTTTGTCACCTGATTTTCCTTATTTATAAAATGTGGAAAGTTGTAATACTGCCTCATAGAGTTAGTGGGCGAATTATGGGCTTGCACATGAAGCTCCACATTGGACGCACGATAAACACTAATAAACGCCATTCCTACTACTACTAATCCTACTATTTCTATCTAACAGAGATGAACTGGCAAATAGTTTGATGCATGGAACTGTTTTACATATAACTTCAAAGCAGATAATGGAGCAAAAAACAGAACCTTCATTATAGTCAAGCTCCAAACCAAAGAAGTATCTATCTATTCAGAACTTCTTTCAAACACACAGTTGTTGGAGAGAGAGATCTTGTGTGCTTGCAGAGGACTGACTCTGAGCATTCTAAGAAAATAACAAAATAGCACTGGCCACTGCTAAAAATAGATAGGTTTAGGGGCACGTGGTTGGTGCAGTCGGTTGAGTGTGGGACTCTTAGGGTCGTGATCTCAGGGTCAAGAGATCCAGCCCCGTGCTGGTCTCAGTGTGAAGTCTGCTTAAAAGTCTCACTGCCTCTCCCTCTACTCCTCCCCCCTTCTCTAAAATAAATAAATCTTTTAAAAAATAAATAAAAACAGGTTTATAACATGCTCCTATAATTAAACTGAATGCCCTCCACCAATGTGCAGAGTTTAAAAATTATATGTTCCTGTTTTTTGTTTTTTTTTTTAAAGGCACCACCTTGGCCAATTAGAACAAGCACCCTTTCTTCCAGGCTGACTCAGCTTGGCCAGCACAAAGGGGGCTGGATTTCAATGACCCTCCATTACTCCCTCGGTTTCCACCTTTATGTAGGACATAATTTGATCACCTAGGAACAGCATTTCTGAAATTATACCTAACTTGTGATGGCACATCATGGTTCACAAAATGTGAAAATGAAATAGTAACAGAGTTGGGAGCAGACTGTCTAGGGAGAGATACTGATCATAAAAAGAGAAGCTCAAAGGCCAGATGGTATGGCAAAAAGGGGACCTGAAACAGGGAAATTCTGGAACTCCTTCCAGTAATGGGTGAAGACCAGGTCAACAAGCTAATATGAGGAAGCATAGTAGAAACTAAAGTGCAGGGAAGTACATTGCTATTTATGCTTACATGCCTAAAGTATGCAGAAACTGTAAAGAAATTGTAAGCTATGTTTACAATTCAATCAAAGGACTTGAAAATCGGGGTGCCTGTGTGGCTCAGTCATTAGGCATCTGCCTTCGGCTCGGGTCATGATCCCAGGGTCCTGGGATCGAGCCCCACATTGGGCTCCCTGCTCTGCGGGAAGCCTGCTTCTCCCTCTCCCACTCCCCCTGCTTGTGTTCCCTCTCTCGCTGTGTCTCTCTCTGTCAAATAAATAAATAAAATCTTTAAAAAAAAAAAAAAGGACTTGAAAATCTAAGGTGGATTAGAAAGGGGTATGCTGTGCCCACTTGTGTCTACACTGCTACTTGTTTTTGGAAGGAACCCTGGCCACTTCACATCACTGTGATAATATGTAGTGCATTTCTGTCATGGCCTAGCTGTTGCATGACCATACTAAAGAATGACACTTCAGTTAGTATACATATCTCAAAAGATGACTTCGCTTCCAGTAGGATCTATCCTCTTAAACTCTAAGTGCATCTTCCCCCCCCCGCCCCCCGCCAAAAAGGACCAAGAGCTATGAGCCCATCCCTAATATGGGATTTGACATTATTACAATCTAATTATAGATCACATATTCTAATAATGAGACAGCAATCGGTTCTAAATGTAGGAAGTAACTAGACACCATTGCCAGTATTATTGTGATGCTACTTTTTAAAGGGGTTCAGTGGTTTCAATCATCACTCAAATACTACAAATGATATAATTATTAAGTCCATAGGTCCAGTTTTTTTTTTATTCTTAATCTCTATTCAGATAAATTTTAAAATGATATAATGCTACTTAACTGTGCTATTTTCAGATCTTCTGTCATCTGAACTTGGCTACTCTCTTTCAAAACTATTACAATTCTTTTTCCGAAATCAGCACCATAATTGGTAGCACTGCATCAGAACCCTACTCTGAGACGTCTCGAAGCTTTCCCCTTACTCTCACATCCAAAACCTAAATGAACAGCCAAAATGTTCTCACATTTTTCTAATTCTATTAAAGTTTCTCTTCCTTTTAAGATAACTGATTTCCTCATAAAAGTTCAGGTATAATTGCTGATGGAAGGAAATAGTGAGATATTTCAACAGCATTCAAGTTGGTCTCTGGGACTGGACAATGATACAAAAGAAATAAAAATTTATTAGGGGCGCCTGGGTGGCTCAGTCGTTAAGTGTCTGCCTTCGGCTCAGGTCATGATCTCAGGGTCCTGGGATCAAGCCCCGCATGGGGCTCCCTGCTCGGCGGGAAGCCTGCTTCTCCCTCTCCCACTCCCCCCACTTGTGTTCCTGCTCTCGCTAACTCTCTCTCTGTCAAATAAATAAATAAAATCTTAAAAAAAATCCTTTATTAAACCTGAAAGAGAGTAAAGAAGAAAAAAAACTAACATGAAATAATTAGAAAGCATTAATTTTAAAATTATTGCACAATATTCAAAATAATTCACTTTAAGCCCCGGTTATTTATTGCACTCAGGATTACAATGACCTTTGCACTTATAATCAAAGTACAATAGTACTATCGAAGGTTTGGATACTATACTTCTCTATAAGCATGGGTACTTTCTAAAGGTACCAACTATAATTTTCTTTTTGCTATCTTTTATACAATTCTAGGAATAAAGTCAGCAAGTACTGAATAATTTGTGTGTTCATTCAATCATTTGAAGGCGTTTCTCATTTTAATCTTTGTTACAAAGAAGAAAAATGTACTGATGATCTTTTTCTTTACTCCTAAGAAATAAATGAATTAGCCCTAATTTTATGCAGTTTAAAAACACCCATAAACTTAATTAAGCTTTTAACTCAGTTAAAGAGAATAGGAATCAATCATTATAGTCTCAACAGTAGCATTAAGAAAACAAGGTGCCCATTTCAGTTTCTTAATGAGCCAATTACCAGTAATAGGAAAACCTCAAAAGATTCCGATTTGGCTCAATTAAGTTCCTTGAAAACCAATCTCATACAACCATCTAACACAGAACAGAATAGGGCAGACTATAATATCCATAACAGTTTAGGCTAGTGGGGCTGGTTTCTGACTGTCAACATTTGGACATATTTTCCCTGACGTACACCCACTGTAGTACACCCACAAAACACTATTCATTTGCAAGAGACATTTTTTTGCCCCACTCACCTGGGCTACTTCTTCCCAACTCTGACTTGCGACTTACCTACCCTGACAGAGACACTGCCTAGATTGTGCCATTCTCAAAAAAAACAGGTTGCTCTTTCATTATCTAAACTAAAAATAGAGAAATCATTAAATGTTGTGCATCACTAGCAAGGTACAATTTGAGCAATTTAAGTCTCTATGGAGCCATTCATTTATACTGAGCACTAACTGTGCACCTAGCACTCTGCTGGTGTTTTTAAACCCTCCTAATACTATTGAATAATTCACTGCTTTTCAATAAAAACAAGAAATGAGATTTTGACAGCTGGTTACTATTTCATTCTAGTTTTTATTCATAAATCACTGCCTTACCCCATTCCCCAGTTTTAGAAATTTGTTGTTTCAACTTTTTGCAAAAGCTTCCATGAGGTTGATTATAGACATCACTACTGTCCATTTAGACAGAGATGGTCACAAGGAAAATGGTAAGCAATCTTGCTAAGTCTGAAGGCAAAATGTCATTCATTTCTGAGTTTGAATCAAGCTAATTAAAACCTGCCAGAGGCTTTGCAAAAGCCCAACATCACTGGTAGTGCTACTCATACAAATTAACAAAATATTTTACTCTGGAGGATATCTTTGTGAAATGCAGAACGGTGATGGAAAAGCAGGTGAAAGAAGAGAGCTCTAGAATTCAAGCCCATTAAATGTATCCAAAATGCTTCTGTATTTTCAGGCCAAGCTCTCTATAACCAATTCAGTCCCTACAGAAAAATTTAAATAATGCTGAGAAAGTAGTACATTACCTTAAGTATTGCTACTTTGTTATCCATGGTGGTTAATATATGGTATTATATATAGGAATAATTACTACTGTTATACTCATTAAAAGCCACTAAATCACAAGACCATTTTAAACTGCTGCAGTAGGAGAAAAACGTTCAGATCTTTACAGTATCGTGTCCTGGCACCGCACCAAAAGAATGATGTACTGCACTGCTTGGGGGAAAAATGTGAACAGGACTTCTTGTACTTAAGTGTATATTTCTAATCTGTGTGACAAATAAAAGGTATTTTTTTTTTAAGCCTTCACACTAAAAAAAAAAAAAAAAAAAAGGCCTACTCTCTGCCTGTCACAATATAAAAGCAAGCCATTGGCCTAAGCTGTAGCCCATATGGTTGTTATACATAACGTTTGTGAGTTTGGGATAACATGTTTTGTGTTGGCAATTTTCATTTCAATAGCCTATTAATCTCTTAAATACATTAAGCATGTCCACCCCTGCTGCCGGACTCCTGGCCCCCTCTGATTCTCTCTCCTTCTAGCCCCGTGTTTTCACCCTAGAGCCTGAGGTTGCAGCAGAGTGACTCCTCCCAACAGGATGATAAAGAAATTCAGTTCAAATTACAGAGTTGTTTTGTAACTGCCTAAACACATGACAATTTTCTACGCTCAGGCTTTCTAAAATTAAGCATAAGGGCTTTTCAAACAGGTCACTCTTGGTTTTTAAAGCATTACCTGACTTATTTAACTCCTGAATCTAGGCTTAGTTTCCAGCAGCTTTACTGGAGACGGCCTCATCCATCCTAGGGCTGCTTCAGGGAGAGCGGGCCTTCTCTCTCTGCCGTGTGCCTTCTGCCCACCGAAGGGACAGATAAGAGGGCAAGTAGGTGCAGATCTCTTGCCCAACGAGAAGTCCACTTAGTACGTGAAGCAATGTGTGCAGAAGTTCAAGGTGGAGATCTCTTTTTTAGGAGGATGCCTCAAAGTTTCTTTCTCTAGCAGTAGTTAACTGAAATATAGAATGATCTTATTCCTCAAAATTCCCATTACAATTTGTTTCCAGATTTTCACGTCAACCATCACCCATCTTATATCATTTTATTGGAAGAAATGCACTGACTTCCTATGTATTATAACTAATGGCTAAAATAGTCAGTAATACTTATCTAGTGTTTACTCTATGCCAGGCAATGAGTTCAGCGTTTCACATGTATTAGCTCATACAATCTCCACAGAAATGAAGCACGGTATTTATATGACATAACATAGAGCCAGAGAGGCAATTTTATGTTTTCTGCCTTAATAAAACTATTATCTGTTGATGGGAGATCCTCAACACAAGTTAAACTGAAACGCTCAGTTTTTATTAGGTAACCTCTGTATCACAGCATTCAGACCCATTTTGTGGTGTTCTCCAGGCATTCCCCCAAAACACTGAGCCATCCTGCTTCTGATATGACAAGAATGGAGGAAGCAGCCCCATACAGTCAAAAAGGTCTGAATTACAACAACTAGCACTGTTTAAACTAAATTTATTTTGGCCATCACAAATAGGCCTTACTTTAATATATTTGTTCTGACACATAAACACGTATCCCAGATTTTGTCACTACCTAATGACCTAGAAATTAAAAAAATAAAAACTTAAAAAGCAAAGGGGGGAAAGTAAGTGCTTTGAAAGCAGAATATGTAAAGCGGGAAAATGTAGTTAGAATGAAATTAAGAAACAGAGGCTGCCAATATGAGAAATATAATAATTATCATGGTAAAAATATTAATAGCAAATATTTATTAAGAACTCTCTGGGTTTCAGGGCGCCTGGGTGGCTCAGTTGGTTAAGCCACTGCCTTTGGCTCAGGTCATGATCCTGGAGTCCTGGGATCGAGTCCCGCATCGGGCTCCCTGCTCAGCAGGGAGTCTGCTTCTCCCTCTGACCCTCCCCCTTCTCATGCTCTCTCTCTCTCTCTCTCTCATTCTCTCTCTCAAATAAATAAATAAAATCTTTAATAAAAAAAAAAAAAGAACTCTCTGGGTTTCAGTCACTGGTCTATGTGCTTTACTATCTCATTTAATCTCCAAACAACCCTGTGTGGCAAAGTGCTATTATATAACAATTTCTATTTTAAATACTGAAAAAAGGAAAATGTGTTTTAGAGAGTCTAAGAATGTGTTTCGGGGCACAGAGTTAGTAAATAGTACGATGAGGATCAGAGCCCAGTTATGAAAAGAAAGTGATGGGTGACTAAGTGGGGCCATATCCACCTGTAAACAGACTCTAAGGCAACTGTTTGTTTGCAAAACGTTCACTGGGGGTGCTTTCAGAAATAGCGCTGTTTCTGTGAAGGAAGCAGGACCGGGCAAAGCGAGAATCTGTGTTGTGTTACAGTTTCAAGAGACCTCACCCAATTCACTGGGGATCTCTGAAGTGGGAATGGCCCCTTCAAATTGCTCAGAATTGGGCACCCCACATCAATCAGTCTCTGAATGTGGGTGGCCTATCTGCTCCTGTTGAACCATCAGAGGAAATAGTTTTCCTATAGTTCTCATGAACTGTTCAACTAAAAAGGAAGGGAGGAAGAGAAGGAAGGAAGGAAGGAAGGAAGGAAGGAAGGAAGGAAGGAAGGAAGGAAGGAAGGAAGGAAGGAAGGAAGGAAGGAAGGAAGACAGAATGAGACAAGGTGACAAGCCAGAAACCCCTCCTTGTTTTTGTTTTTAACTGAAGGCATTTATGTTTCAGGATGGTTAATGCTACCTAAAGGTATATACCAGATAGTTTATATCCTAATCCTAAAACTTTAGGCGGCAGATACCATAGAAAATAAAAAGGGCACAATGCTTTATCTCTTTTCTTACTAAATGAAGACTCATATACCCACATAGACAATATTTCAAATTGCTATGAATCTCCAGTATGTGTGAGATGCTTGCTTCTTTTGGTTGGAAGCAAATAGGAACGAACTACAATAACTGAACTGTAATCCCTATTTCTTAGCCAGATGGGGCTATGTTGAGACCACTGAGAACAGCTATCCGAGGATAGCAGTTCTTCCCATTAGAATTGCTCTCCTTCCTCCAAATTTTGGGCTCAGTGGATCATTCACATTCATCTTATTTTAAATGAGCCGATGTAAACAGGGAAGAAAGTTCACATAAGCAAAATATGAAATTGGAAGAAAAAATGATAATTATGCTGCTTTGTACTGCTACCTCCTCTTAAAAACCAAATCTGTTCTTACAGACTGCTTCAATTAGGTAAATCTGGTTATTTGGGCAGCAAGGTCCTATTTACATCAAAGACTGGTTTGGCATGACCATCATTCATGTGTTAAATGCTACAAAAAATAAACAGCAAGATAAGCTCATAATACAAATAACATAAAATTGTTTATTATTTTGTTCCAGTGAACATTTTCTAACTTAGAGCTTCTAAACACCCTTATTATGGGTGATGTCCAAAATGCTATTGCACAAGAAGAGATCTGTGTTTCCTTTGCCACAGACAATAAATCTTTAGTGTCTTCTCCCGATATGCATCACTCCACTTGCTCTCAAGAGGCAGTGTATGTCTCTCTTGCCTTCCCCTCACCTAACAAGGTCATTGTTGAGTGATGACACAACTTACTGCAAAAATGTACACTCATGCACAATCATCACCTACTGTTAAGTATCTTGTCAGTATATCACAAAACTCGAAAACAGGTTGCTTTCCAAACTTAATCTATAAATTTAATATCATATACAAATTTGAATAAGCCCATCTAAAAACAGATTTCTGTCCTCTCTATTCATTATTGTTATAAAACTATACTTCATCCAGAAGGCAAATATCTGAGAAATTAATTTTAGCTTCAGAGAAATTGACCTCCTTTTCCTTGAGTGATAATCTGGGAACTGAAAAATAAATAAATTGCTAGTTAACCGAATTCACTTCTGGCTTGCAAAACCAAAGCCTTTCTCAATTAATGAGAAAAAGAGTGGCAAAAATGTGTAAGGTGGAAAATTTTTTAGCCTCATTAGCTTTTTTCAACCAGGGTTCCATGAGTGCCTTAAGACCTTTGGAGGCATCTATTTGTATATGGTACACTAACTTCTCACCCAAGCCTTATGCTCACTGTATGACATCCTTGGAAGAATGAAAAACAGTCCCTTAAAATATTTCCTCTGGGGGTGCCTGGGTGGCTCAGTCATTGAGCGTCTGCCTTCGGCTCAGGTCATGATTCCAGGGTCCTGGGATCGAGTCCCACATTGTGCTCCCTGCTCAGCGGGAAGCCTGCTTCTCCCTTTCCCACTCCCCCTGCTTGTGTTCCCTCTCTCTCTCTGTCAAATAAATAAATAATATCTTTAAAAATATATATATATTTCCTCTGTTCTGTGTTTCAGATAAGAAGGCACAATTGAAAAATTCTGTTTTTGTTTTTTTTTTTAAAGGTTCAGAGAGGTTACATAACTTGCTCAAGGCCAATCAGCTGGTAACTTTAAAAGCTGATATTTGAACCTGGACTTTTGACAATAAAGCTAGGGTAAATCACATAATGAATACAAGACATGCATTATTACAAATTTCAGGCATGACTTATTTTGTTTTCTTAAGCTGTCAAATTAAGATACACAGAAATTCAGAAGCACATTTTAGACTAACTCTCTTAAGTAAAATAAACCACAACAGATGCCTATGAGTAGGGTCTTAAGCAAAACAAAGATAATACAAGTCTTAAAAAAAAAAAAAGTCACAATCTTCAATCTCTGGGACAAAGCAATTTCTAAACCCATTCAATAAATATTGTAACAATATTATAATGACTTAAAATCATGATGGAGGTCCTTTCCATTTCAGTAACTTAGTGAATCCCCTGTGTCTCCCTCAAACTAAATGAAGAAAGACAGAAAGAAAGAAAGAAAGAAAGAAAGAAAGAAAGAAAGAAAGAAAGAAAGAAAGAAAGAAAGAAAGAAAGAAAGGAAAGAAAGAAGAAAGAAAGAAAGAAAGAAAGAAAGAAAGAAAGAAAGAAAGAAAGAAAGAAAGAAAGAAAGAAAGAAAAAGAAGAAAGAAAGAAAGAAAGAGGAAGGAAGGAAGGAAGAAAAGAAAAGAGCAAAGCAAAGCAAGGGAGGGAAGGTGGGAGGAAGAAAAGAAAACTGTCCTTGGAACAGTAACTCAGAGCCTTAAATTAAAACAAAGTCTTTAATATCAGCATTATAATACCCTCTGTACATGATTTATACCCTTTGGACTTGGTCATCATCTTTCCTTGAGTCCTATTTCATTCTCTGATTCCCACTTTAGATCTCCAGTATTTTTAGCAGGACAAATAGAGACTCTACATCCTTCGGCCATGCTTTCTGTTCAGAAAATCTTTTTTTTTTTTTTAAGATTTTTATTTATTTATTTGACAGAGAGAGACACAGTGAGAGAGGGAACACAAGCAGGGGGAGTGGGAGAGGGAGAAGCAGGAGAGAGAGAAGCAGGCTTCCCACAGAGCAGGGAGCCCGACGCGGGGCTCGATCCCAGGACCCTGGGATCATGACCCGAGCCGAAGGCAGACGCTTAACGACTGAGCCACCCAGGCGCCCCTCTGTTCAGAAAATCTTACCCCTTAACGTCTTGCTATTAGTTAAAAACCAAGGAGATGAGCTTTCAATATGAACAACAAAATGAAAATGCTTCCCTTTAAGTATAAAGTGCATCTCAACATCACGGGAAGAAAGGAAAGGCAGAGGACACAGGTACCCACACACAGGATGAAGGCACAGGAGCCAACGTGGGTTTGATACATTGTCACCTGATGCTTACACATCTGGGATGACTAAGAGCTGTCTGTTAAATAGAGGATGACAGGTAGCAATTATCTGAATGCAATACATTGTACACCAAACAAGGATGGCTGGGATACAGTGTCACATGCAGGCCATTCATGATGACAAGGGCTGGATTCAGCTGCATCCGCTGTCACCGTCCCAGGTGGGTAACCATACTGCCATAACCCTCATCTCTATGGAGGTCCTTCCTGGGAAAGTGCAGGCTGATACAGCAGGTTAGAAAACGTAAGTAATCGCACAGCCAGGAACATGCACATAAAATCTCTGTGCCTCGATGCCCCAAGAATTCACTTCTTGGTGGAGTATGTCTTTATTCGGCACTAACTCCAGCGCACTGTAAGTGTGAGGTTTGACATCATCAAACTCTGAGTTTAAACTGTGAGCTTAAATAAACCACTCTCTGATCTTTGTTAAATTCCTTTGTGTATAATGGAGAACCTACTTCTTACAAGGGCTTAAATCAAAAATGGAATGGAACACAGCTGGCACATAGAAGGGACGGGATGAAGGTGAGTTGTCCGCTAAGCCACTGAACAAGTTGGTCAAGTCTAGATTAAAACTGCTTTCTGTTAGGGGACATATGTCACTCTGTAATTACAAAGTTTTGCTGAAAATGCATCAACTTACAAATAGTATAATCTATGCATTACGGTCCAATATTTAGAAAAATAAGGCACACAACTGATGCCTATATTTATATGCTTAGGAAGGAACAGAATGGCTCAGAGATCAGTGCTGTCCTCTTTGAGTATGCATGGCTCCAACTACGTCTACAAAACCACTAGCAAATTTCTTTAAAAATTCCCACTCGATATTCATTATCTTACTCAGTATCTGTTACCTTCTTTTTTAACTAAACAGTCATCTTAAAACTGTTGGATCATCCATCTTAGAAACAGTGGTAGAAAACAGCCCCCAATTCGTCTACCATAGTCATACTCTTTCCCCAATCTATTTAAGACTTTGTAGTTACTATTTGTACCATTCCTTTCAACACATCAAGTATCATCATTCGCATCCTTCTGTAACACTATTTTCAGATCCAACAGCTCACAAGAACGTGAAGACCCTCGTCTCTCAGTTACTACCCATGTTCATTTATGAAACTCTGACTGCTTTAGAAGAAAAACCAGATCTCCCAGAGCTGCAAGTTAAAAGTTTCAGAGTTTTACAAACCGAAGCTACTATTTCTTCTTTCTTCACCCTCCTTGCCCATTCTCTCTACCTATCCACCCTTCACTGTAGATTATTCAAATTCTTCCATTTTTATGTATTTCATGCTACCAAAAACGGCAAAGAATTGGAAAATGAGAACATTTGCCAGGCAGCAGTCAGGAAGCTATTTCTAATTAAAAAATAATAATAATAAAACAGGTTTGACCTACAAGAGAGAAAATAACCAACATAAGGTAGGACAAACTGATCCTCAAACTCTTATTAAACATGGCCACAGTTTCAATTACCTAAGGAGTCTCTCCGGTCTCCTTATCCAGGTCTGATTTTTCTGACAAGTCTGGTATTTCTAACTTCCTACTGAGCATTTCCAACTTTTTTTTTTTTCCAAGCTCAATTCCATGGCACCACCCTCAAGTGCTCTCTCTTCTTTCCATCCTCTCTGTCAAACATCTAGTGCCTCTTAGTCATCGAGTCTTGTCAGGAGCCCCTTTTAACTCCTATTTCCCATTCTGATGAAATCCCATTGTTCCTTGCTCTCCTTGGGGCCCTCAATGGGTGGACCCTGCATTAGCCCAGACTTGTTCTTTCTTTCATCCTATCCAGGATTATATAGAGTGTCGACCACCAAGCTAACACTTCTTAAAAATGTTTTCATGAAGAAAACAAAATTCAATAAAATATCTTTTTCTGGTGGTGCAAAGGTTTTAAAAAACTGGAGAAACTGCAATAAATATTTGCTGGACACTGATTGCTAAGTGTAAGTCAGATACAGTAGACGCTTGAGAATTGGATAAGACCTTGATTTATTTCCTACTATTCCCCACCCCCCCAGCCCCATACAGCTTGGAAGTTGCTAAAGAAAATAGTTGAACTGCTGTCATGGGACAAACGAGAACTTCTCTACCTTCTCCACCTGTTACAAATCCTTCAAGGTTAACTCAAATCTTTCTTCATCTATACCTCCTAGTATGAAGAACTCTTCCCTGACAACTCCAATAGCTATTAATGTCTAGACCATTCATTTGGAAATTAATTAGGCAACACTTTGGCAACATCTCTTCTGCTAGTGCCTTGAATTGGTTTTTATATATTTCATTATTTTATTTTCTATATGTGTATTCTTGGTCCTTTGAGTAGATTATAATCTTATTGAGGATGTGTACTAAATATTTTGGGGTCTCAAAAATTGCTTAAAATAGTGAATGCTCACAAAGAAATGAATTTTATTTTTATGCCTTTCACACCCTAATTCTAGCTCATTTTTTTAAACTACCAATTGTTTGTGGAATTGCAATTATATAATTGCAACTGTATAACTGAATGGTATATCATACCATTCTTTGCTGTAAATATATATTACAGATCATCTGTAATGCAGTCCTGTATGTTTTACTAAGAATTAATGTAAAGCAAAATATTATTTTAATTCTTCAAAATACAGTATCAATAGCAGCATTATCATAGATTTCATGGCCATACAATAATAGAAAATTGGATTAGGTATTAAAATCCATCTAGACTGTTCAGTTGGGTTCATTTTTTGTTTTTGTTTTTATTTGTTAATTGAACTTTACTTGCTTTGCTTTGAGTTATAATTTGTGAGCTTTACTTTATCTCCTGTCCCAACTAGATCATAAATTCCTAGTAAGTAGGGACTATCTAGTAATCATTAATTTTTTTAAAGAGCCTATTGACAAGATTATAGTTCATTTTCCTTTCAGTCTAATTTTACTAAAAACCATTTTAACCAAAAATTCAAAAAAGACAAACGTAGGAAATGTGTTTAAATGCTCATGTTTTTCAACACACTGAAAAAGAAAAATTCTAGCATTAAAATTTTTAAAAATCAAATATTCACCTGTACTCTTATAGACCATATAATTTTATTAATACAATTAACTATTTGTTTTCCCTGTTCCTTACTCCTAAAAATATTTCAAAAACAAAACAAAGCAGTAAATGTTTAGAAAGGATTAGAAAACTGTTTCTTCTAAATATTATAACTTTAGCTTTAAAATTACATGGATGGAACTAGAGGGTATTATGCTAAGCGAAGTAAGTCAATCAGAGAAAGACATGTATCATGTGATCTCACTGATATGAGGAATTCTTAATCTCAGGAAAGAAACTGAGGGTTGCTGGAGTGGTGGGGGTGGGAGGGATGGGGTGGCTGGGTGATAGACATTGGGAAGGGTATGTGCTATGGTGAACGCTGTGAATTGTGTAAGACCGTTGAATCACAGACCTGTACCTCTGAAAAGAATAATACATTATATGTTAAAAAAAAAAAGAAGATAGTAGGAAGGGAAAAATGAAGGGGGGGAATCGGAGGGGGAGACGAACCATGAGAGACGATGGACTCTGAAAAACAAACTGAGGGTTCTAGAGGGGAGGGGGGTGGGAGGATGGGTTAGCCTGGTGATGGGTATTAAAGAGGGCACGTTCTGCCTGGAGCACTGGGTGTTATACGCAAACAATGAATCATGGAACACTACATCAAAAACTAATGATGTAATGTATGGTGATTAACATAATAAAATAAAATTTTTAAAAATTTGGTTTATATGTACACTGTTCTTATGCCTTCAGTTACTAAACTGTCTTATCATTACTATTACTATTAGTATTAGTATCTTTATATGAGAGGGAGCACACAGAATGATACCCTGGGAATAAGACAGACTTAATCTTTCTTACAATTTGGTAAAGAGGTATTTTCTCAGCAACATAAAAATGAAAATAATAATGTCAGCGTGCCATGACATGAAAATCTTTCAAGATGCCTCCTCGAAAACGGAATCAAAGATAGCTTTAAAATGAGGAAGCCCCACCTTGTGACATGTAAGAGACATAAGGACCAACACACTGTAGAGCACAGCACGGACGGCAGACAGACTGAAGAGGAAGCAGACCCTCAGATGTTCAACCTTCAGTTCACCACTTACATGCTAAGGATTTGTCTTAAAAGTAATGGCCTGGTGATGGGTATTAAAGAGGGCACGTACTGAATGGAGCACTGGCTGTTATACGCAAACAGTGAATCATGGAACACTACATCAAACACTAATGATGTAATGTATGGTGATTAACATACATAATAAAATTAAAAAAAAAAAGTAATGGCTGGCAGCCCATTTGCCTCAATTTCCACTAATGTACCTGAGGAGAGAGACACTTGAAAAACTACTGCAGTGAAGTTTTTTTAAAGATAATTTGGGCATACCATCTTCAGCTAGATCAAAGGATAAGTTTGACCAGTGGAATCAGTTGCTCCATAGATCAAAATGAGAGCTGAAGCAAGAGAGGATGATGAGGAAAATAAACAGTAGATTTAATATAAATTTAACTGAAGTCCAAAATGATAATGCAATATTCTGAAAAGCAGGTTTTAAAAGGGATTATAAACAGCAAGTTACAAGACTGTGCCAACAGTATCCTAAACTAAAAAGTATAGCTTTTCTACAGTGAATAGGAATTTTGGTACGAAGCACATTTGAAAAATGTAATTGGGAACTGTGTCATAATGTGAGCCTCCAGGTGGAACTCTTCTTTTTAGTTTGATTTTATAGATGAGAAAGAATGATTTTAAAAGTTTAATATTAAGAGTAACCTGTCAAATTGACGACAGCAACATCTTTCCCTTATATGTCTCCTGAGGTAAGGGAAACAACAGCAAAAATAAATCATTGGGACTACATCAAAATAAAAAGTACAGCAAAGGAAACAACCAACACAACTAAATGACAACCTACTGAATGGGAGAAGATCCTGCAAATGATATATCTGTAAAGGGTTAGTATCCAAAATATACAAAGAACTTATACAACTCAACACCAAAAACCACCCCCCCAAATAATCCAATTAAAAAACGGGCAGAAGACATGAATAGACATTTCTCCAAAGAAGACATACAGATGGCCAACAGACACCTGGAAAGATATTCAACATCACTCATCAGGGAAATGCAAATCAAAACCACAAATGTCAGAATGGCTGAAATCAAAAACACAAGAAACAAGTGTTGGCAAGGATGTGGAGAAAAAGGAACCCTTGCGCACTGTTGGTGGGAATGCAAACTGGTGCAGCCACTGTGGAAGAAAGTATGGAGGTTCTGTAAAAAAATTAAAAAATAGACTACCCTATGATCCTATAATCACTCTGCTGGGTAGTTACTTAAAGAATACAAAGACTGTAATTTGAAGAAATATATGCACCCCTATATTTATTGCAGCATTATTTACAATAATTAGCCAAACTAGACAGCAGCCCAAGTGTCCATCAATAGATGAATAGATAAAGATGACGTGGTACACACAGAGAATGAAATATTATTCAGTCATAAAAAAGAATGAAATTTTGCTACTTGCAGCAACATGGATGGATCTAGAGAGTATAATACTAAGTGAAAGAAGCCAGTTAAAGAAAGACAAATACCACATGATTTTACTCATATGTGGAATTTAGAAAGAAAACAAACAAACAAAGGAAAAAAGACAAACCAAGAAACAAACTCTTAACTATGGAGAACAAACTGAGGGGAGGTGGGGGGGGATGGGTGGAATAGGTGAAGGGGATTAAGAGTACACTTATTGTGATGAGCACTGAGTCATGTATAGAACTGTTGAATCACTATATTGTACACCTGAAATTAATATAATACTGTATGTTAACTAAACTGGAATTAAAATTTTTAAACATGTAAAAAAGTTTATGATTTATTTGTTACCACTACTTATGTTTCATTTATTTTTTTAAGGAAAATATGTTTTATAATTGTTCCTAAGGCTTGGTCCCTGCATAGTAACTGTAGATGCTCAAAAATCAATCCACAAATGATATTCTGACCCCAATATTTCCAACCGTGTGATTGATTAAAATGTTTAATATTTATGTTTTGGATATTTTATGTTTAAATAGTCACTAGTGATTCTTAGGTTCCTTAAATAGTTTACTAGTCTGTTCCATTTCTATGTTGGCCTCTTCAATTTAATTTCATTGGTATAATTTTCTCAATTCAATGTATGAGCCTATAAGTTACAACTAAAACACTGAATTTTAAACTGTGGTGCATTTTCTGTATAACTGGCCAACTAAATTGGAAACATAAATTAAAGTAGAATTTAATTAGCAAACTAAATTTTCCAATAACATATTTAAAGTTCAAAGAAAGTTAATACCATTCACTCACCACCTACCTATGTGACTCTGGCAAATTACCTGACCTTTCTGAGCTTCAGTGTCCTTCTCTATAAAATGGGGATAAATGTACTTTGCAGTGAATTGTTTTAAAAATTAGTGCAGCATATGTAAGGTCACTAGTATAGTATCTGGTACATAAGTGCCTCTCTAGAGATTATGCTGGGTTTTGTTATTAATGATGATATTAATAATGATGGTGATGTGTGCTGTCTTCCATAGAATTATATTCTTAAACAATTTTTTTAGGTAAGTCTATTCTTCAAGTGTTGACTTTCTATGCTGGCCATGAAAGTTTTGGATCCTGACACTGTCCCAACATCACTATAATTACCTAAAGTATATGTCACATTGGGGTCTTTCCTGATTTTTTATCTTTGCCTGTTTTAAAGTCATAGGGATAGAAGGCACAACATAGGGAACATAGTCAATGGTATTGTAATAGCATTATATGGTGACAGATGGTAGTCACACTTGTGGTGAGCAGAGCATGGCATATAGACTCATTGTTGAATCACTATACTGTACACCTGAAACTAATGTAACATTGTGTCCCAACTGTACTTCAATTAAAAAAATAAGTAAATTAAGTAAATTAAAAATAAACAATTAAAAAATAATAAGTAAATAAATAGGTACAGCCAATGGAAAACAGTACGGAGGTTCCTCAAAAAATTAAGAATAGAACTACCATACGATACAGCAGGAAAAAAAAAAAGGAAAAGAAGCTAAAGGCTGCTGTGTTTCCATGTCTTGCTTGATTTTTATTATTCCCTGTATAATTGCTGTTTCTATCCACATTGTATTCTTAAGGAAATATTTCTCATATACATTTGAAATATTAAATATCTAAGAATTTGATATTAAAATAATATTAACCCAGGATTTTTTGATTTATAAATAATACTAAAATATAATTTTATCTAACTGACAAGAGTTAAGGTAATTCTGGGGCGCCTGGGGTGGCTCAGTTGGTTAAGTGTCTGCCTTCGGCTCAGGTCATGATCCTGGGGGTCTCCCAGAGGGGAGCCTGCTTCTCCCTCTCCCTCTGCCTGCGCTCTGCCTGCCTGTGCTCTCTCTCTGTCTCTCTGTCAAGTAAATAAATAAAATCTTAAAAAAAAAAAAGAGTTAAGATAATTCTACTATAAGAATAAAATTATGATCAAACCATTGTCCTTAGAGATTTATGTTAAAAGCATTTAAAGGCTAGAGATCACCAAAAGTGTTGTCACCTAGTTAGTGGAAAAGACCACTTAATAAAAGTAGTGTATTTGGTTAACTTAAATCAAAAAGATTGATTTTCATTTAACATCTGTCCACTACTGATAACTCAAGTTGGAAAATCAATTTCAGAGTGACCCAATGGGAGAAGGGTTCCACGTAGTTATATATATTTAATGACAGAAACACATTAGTACTTCACTGCTTATAATAGCATTAAATAAAAAAAAATTGTGTTTAAATTACTTTGCAGTTGTGACACAAGGCAGCAAATTGCAACATATCAAAATGACAAAATCCAATATCACACATTAATATCTTCTCTTTTTCTGAAAGAAGAAATGCAGTAAGAAATAGACTAGTCTTAAAAAGACAGAAAATTGGCAGAAAATTTAAATATACTGCTCTCTTAAATCTGTATTCTTTCTACTTTCTTCCATATGCAGTTATTTTTAATTTATTTAAAGCATAATAGCAGCAAATGGATCTAGAATCATAGTACTGTTACCGTTTTTCAAACATGTTTCAGAATACTGTGAGGAATATATGCAATTTTTTAACTTTTAAAGTAACTTGTAAAATGTTTATATGTATTATTATTTTTATTTTAATTCCAGTGAAGTTAACATACAGTGTTATATTAGTTTCAAGTTGTTTATATATATATTACTAAAATTATTGATGGGCTTACAAAGTGTCTAATTACTAAAAAAGTACAAATTAGTTTAAACAGGTTTGTAAACAACAGACCAAACTTTCTACTTACATAAATTCTTTCAGTCATCAGAGTTTATTAAAGCCTCCTATCTGAGAGGCAATGCATAATGTCCTGGGGATAGCCCTGTGAACATTACAGGAAAAGTCCTGCCTTCACATAGTTGGCTTGGTTGAAATTAGAAAAAAAAGACAAGATTGCTAGAATTCAAAGGTATCTTTGTGATCATTTATTTCTCTATATACACATGAGAAAACTGAGGACCAGAAAGAAGAGGCAATTTGTGCTGGGTTTCAAGCTAATCAATGACAGTATAGAGATCCAATTTTTTGGACTCCCAGTGTAGTGATTTTACCAATATGTCACCAAAGGCTTTAGGACTTCTGTAATCCTGCTTTCTTGTCATAACTTACTTCCCTAATTTCCAGGTTCTTGCCCCAACCTAGCTAGGACTCTGCTATTCCTGGAATACACAGATATTCCAGACCTCTTGTGCCTTTGAACATGCTCTTCCTTCTGGAGCACAGAACTGAACTGGAGGGGAAGGGGATGAATTACACAACTTCTAAGGTCCTTTGTGATGCAAAAGATCCTTATTAACTTTCTATGAAATCTATTGCCAATTCTAAATAGTATCTTTTATTTATAGACGCAGCTTATTAACCTTCTATGCAATTCATTGTCACTTCTAAATGTTATCTTCTATTTAGATGCATGCAAAATTAAATGTACATTACATATAGAAAGAGACTAATGTGCATGCATTCTGTATATAGTCCAAAACAATTTATTGATACAAACATTGATACAAAATTAATAATTTCTGTATCAAAAGAATCAGATTCAAAACTGAAATTTTAAAAGTACTTTCCTACCTGTATAATTGTCTTAATTCAGTCAGTTATTCTCTGAAAAGGGAGAAAAATAAAGTGTTGCGCTAAAAATGACAGCATGGCAAAATGGGAGTGCTCACTGAGCCAGAAATCAGAAAACTTGGGTTTGAATCTAAGTTCTATTACTTTCCAGCAGCATAACCTTGGGAAATTCACTAAATATCTCTGTGTCTCATATTCTTCATCTGTACTATGGGACTAACTCTCAGCACTACAAAGAACTGGATATACATAACAGAACATGCCTAAGACACAGTAAGTAGCCAATGACCGTTAGCTGAATTTGAGTTCTAAATCTTTCCTATGAAATATTTCTTCTTTCCCGAAGTTAGGAGTGCCCTCAACAAGTACAAGGCACTGCTACCCCCATTAGACGCATAGACACCCCCCCACATACACATATACACATGAACACACACATGCGTTCACATACACTGGTATCGCTAGCCTGAGCTTCAGTTATCTATCATATATCCCTAAGAAGCAAGGAAGAAGACCCCTGAAAAATCAAGAAAAATATCTGAAGCCATGAATCTCTTTTTTTGTAGCTAATAAACCTAAGTTGATATCCACCCTCTAGCAAAAAAGAAAAAAAAAAAAAAAGGATTCCCATTGGAAAAAGTGTTACCTTATCCAAAAAACCACTTGACCTCTTGACAATCCACCACACTTGCTACATCAAAATTTTTATACGATTCTTTTTTTTTAAAGATTTTATTTATTTATTTGAGAGAGAGAGAGAGAGCATGAGAGGGGGGAGGGTCAGAGGGAGAAGCAGACGCCCTGCTGAGCAGGGAGCCCGATGTGGGACTCGATCCCGGGACTCCAGGATCATGACCTGAGCCGAAGGCAGTCGCTTAACCAACTGAGCCACCCAGGCGCCCCTATACGATTCTCTTTTGTGACTCATAATGAAAAGACGATATACAAACACAGAAACATTGATAATGGGGCTAAGTTATACAGGAAAACACAAATTATCTCCACTCCTGTCACAAATTTCCTTGAGAACCTTTCAAGAGCTTAATTCTAATTTTCTTTGATCGTGTTGCTGTCCAGCTCCAATCCTTTAGTGGCTGTCCACTAACTATAAATTAAGATCTAAACTCTTGACATATACAGATTTTTGCTTGTCTCTCCAATAATTAGTTACTATGTACAAAAATAAATAGGTGAATAGATAAATACTATTTCACTTTCATGTGTTTTCCTATTTACATTTAAAGCTAATATAAAAAGAAGAAAACATTGTTGCAAAGAATAAACATATATGTCTCAAAGCCATATCTGTGATTTCAAATTTGTAAACAATAATGTTTAAGCCACTAACTCTAACTTGCTACTGAAAGCTAGTTCACAGTCGTCAGAGGTCAGATATACGTGTAAAAACTAAATTAATTTACTGCGTTGTATATTTTCTTTTTTTTTTTTTTAAAGATTTTATTTATTTATTTGAGAGGGAGAATGAGAGAGAGAGAGCTGAGAGGGGGGAGGGTCAGAGGGAGAAGCAGACTCCCTGCCGAGCAGGGAGCCTGATGCGGGACTCGATCCCGGGACTCCAGGATCATGACCTGAGCCGAAGGCAGTCGCTTAACCAACTGAGCCACCCAGGCGCCCTACTGCGTTGTATATTTTCATTGCACACCTTTTTGTTTTGTATTTTGCATGGAGAACATGAGATTTAATCCTAAAACCATATTCTTAAATTTTGAGCCTTCTGTGCTTTTAAATATTTCTTCTGGAAGAACTGCAAGCCATTTTTCTATAGCCAAAATACTCATAATTAATATAGTTTCCTGTGATTTTACATTGAAAAGTATCACAGAATAACAACATAGATTTAATAGTGAAGGGAGATTAACCTGACAAACATGAATGGAACAGCTAGAGGGGGAGGAAAAAAAGAGATTTTAAGATGTCTTAGTCATTTGAAGGGTCAGTTTCATTCCAAATGATTAATGCCTCACTATAGTGGAGTACGCAACCTTACAAAGATATAATTTGCAGCTTATTATTTAAATAAATGCTTGAATCTCCTATTGCCTGCGTGTGTTTCACAGGAATAATCTTTCTTCCCCGTTTTTCATTTTTTTCCTCTTTCTTCCCTTCTTTTCTTCTTTCTGCTCCTGATCCTCCCTCCTCTTTTAGCCCATAATCTGACATTTCCTCTTCAGTGAAGTATTTTGTATGCCAGTAACCATGAAAGTAATATTATTCAGATTTACTGCTGATGCTATACCTAGGGATTTTATTTGGATTTATTGTTACTTATCTGTAATTCCTAACTGCCCTACAGTAACTGTCAAAAGGTGAAGGCCTGAATATTAACCCAGGGAAATGTTTGAAAGATGTAAATGAAAATATTTATGTAAGTCTCTCTCTCTCCCTCTCTGGGTTTCTCTCTCTCTCTCTCTCTCTCACACACACACACACACACACACCCTTCCCTCCCTCCTAAACCTCTTATCTCATAAAAGAGCATCTGATGCCAAAGCATGAACAGTGCATTAAGGGCTTAATTTCAGTATTAATAACTCAGATTTAAAACTCTTGACAATTAATTAAGATTAATGACAGAAGTCATCCCCTTTTCCTCGATGTAACAGTTCCTCCTATCTCTTCAATTTCTCATTCCTGGGACTATTCCATGCTCATTTCAGGCTGTGAAAACCCAAGGTCCTAAAACTTTGTTCCTGTTATCTGTTGCCTTTTGTATCTGAGATTAACGAAGTAGACATTAGCAAATTTACAACCAACAGCTCAGACAGCTGCCCTACTTTAAGCAGTTAATGGAAAAGGAACTAATCTAGTTAAGAGCATAGGACTAGTTCATAAATCTGGATTCAGAGGACAGATAGAGCCGTCACACCTCTTCTGGAGAGTATGAATTGAATTCAATCATCAGCCCTCTCCTCTCTGCAGAAAAGAGCCAGCATTTCTATAAACTGGACCAACAAGGCACTCAGAGCTAGCAGAAGCCATATACAGCCCTGCACGGAGATGATTATGGAAGAGACTGACATTAATGTATGATTTCACTGGGACAAATACAGATCTCACAAGAACTCCAATCACTGAAAACTCTTCTTGGGTCAAATATGAAGCAGACTAAATCTGATTTAGACAAAAAGATGAGAGGGCGCCTGGGTGGCTCAGTCGTTAAGCGTCTGCCTTTGGCTCAGGTCATGATCCCAGGGTCCTGGGATTGAGTCCCACATCGGGCTCCCTGCTCGGCAGGAAGCCTGCTTCTCGCTCTCCCACTCCCCCTGCTTGTGTTCCTGCTCTCACTCTCTCTCTCTCTGTCAAATAAATAAATAAAATCTTTAAAAAAAAAAAAGAAAAAGAAAAAAAGATGAGAACAATGCAACTGAAAACAATAAAATAATAAACGTATCTTGATAAGGAGAATTAATAAAAATGATAAGCCTTTATCTGTTCAAAATTCCACGTAAAAGAAAATGGTGTCATACTTTTATAACTCAGAAAATGTTTAATAGATTTAATTATAAATTAAGTTAATTATCATTCAAAATGATAAATCTCAGCTCCATGTAAATAACATTTTTATGTATCAGCATCCTCAGCCATATCTTTATAAGAAATAATTCATATTTATCAAATTTCAGAACTGCTCTGATGTCTTGATTTTCTTAGTAGCTTAGTCTCAGGGAAAGAATCATGAACCTAAAATCATAAGTCATGATAACAAAAACTTTTAAAGTGTACAAAGTCAAAGTGATGCATCTCTTAAGAATCACTAGTCTAATGCATATATTCCTCAATAGCTTATTTTTTGCATCATAGTGAAATATTATGATTTGTTGGCATAAGATTTCATACACAGAATTAGAAAGCTAAAGTCTCGACCCTACTCATTGAGTTGTGGGAACCATGAAGTCAGCTGGGCATCAACTTAGATACATCAGGTGAAGAGCAGAGAGAATAAGAGACAGAAAAGCTATATAGTAACTACAGTTTGAAAGCCATACATAGAGATCTGGTGACAACAGGACATCTAAGAAGGTTCTCAGAGATATGCAAATAGAATTTAGGAGAGATGAGGGAATTGTCTAAAAATGCAGTTAATGATGATAGCAAAGCAGTGCGAGTCCATGTGCTCTCTAGAGAAGAGTGAGTTGTGAGAATAACAGGAGACCAACCGTTAAACCTTAGGAATCAGCCAAAGTTAGGGGAAGAGAGAGAAATGAATGATGTAGAGAAAGAAATCAGAGAGTAAACACTCTTAACTCTAGATAGAGCTTTTATCTGCACACTAGATATGTAAATGTACTATTTGAATTCTTTATTGAAATACGTTTTACAGATTTACTTTGTTAGGCAAGTAAGATATGATTTGATATGATATATGATATGATATGATAACAGTGTGGATAATTGCATAACCATATAATCCTTTGTGTGTATAGCCCATTCTCATTAGGATAGATCTTAATGCTATTTGAATAAAATTTACTGAATTCATAATAAACTCTTTGTTAAGATACCATTAGTGTCAGGAAATGGCTCTAATAGAAGAATTTACTGTAAGCAGGAAACAGTGCTTGGTTTAAGAAAAAAATGGTTCGAAATCTCTAATTTTGATCCAAAACAAAAAATGTGCTTAGTAGTGGAGAAGATTCTAAAATATAGTTATAATACAAATTATTTTCAGTATACTAACCTGCTTGCTAAGAAACATTATAGGAATCTAAAGTTTAAGAAATCAGATACATCTTTTTTTCCGCATTTTTTAAGTGAAAAGAGCTCTCTAAGGAGAGAGATATGAGGTATATCAGAGAGTAAAATGGTTTTGAAATGGGAACAAGTTTGTAAAAACTATCCCAACTTCATTAATTTTAAAGAAAGAAAAAAGAAAAAAACCCAAGAAATTCCTCATAACCCTTTGAAATAAGAGCTAATTTTTAATCTAGTCATATAATGATAAACAAGTGAATGTCTACTGGTATTCTCAAACACAATTTCTCGCAAAGTTTGAATAGTAAATCATTTTTATTCTATACCTCAAAGTTATATCAGTTTCAAATTCCTCAAGTGTTAGAGGTTGCAATTTGATTCAGTGCAGAATTAATGGAAAATATAAAGATTATGTGAAGCAATTTTAAAAAGGTCTTAGAGATTAAAAGTGTGTATTACAAAAATCCTAGTATTTTATTTTACTTAGAAATAAAAATGAAAGATATTTAGCAAAAAAAAAAACCATTTATTTCTCCTTAAAGTATATATTTATATAATGTGTTAATATAAATTCATTTTGAAGAATAAGGGAACAATAAAATCTTCCTACTCAAGCCAGTTTCCTTAACTGAGTTATGAAGCTTTCCTTAAACTAAACTTATAAATGGGGGTCTGGTAGACATGAAGGCACCATCGTAATGTACTTTGTTAAAATAATAAACTGTCTACAAAATTTAATGCATTTTTCCCCCTTCGACTGGGTCCTTTGAGCTCTAAATTGAAAACTGATTATAATTTTGTAAATTATTAGAAATTATAAAGTGATTTACTTAAATATATTTAATTCTCTGTAAAAAAGCTATACATAAGGTACTTAAAATGGATTAAAAAAAAGTCAAAAATTATATCTGTGCTGACATTTCTACTCCCAGTTAGATGATTTAATTGATGTCCTCAAGATGTTCTACAGCAATGTTGTATATTAAGGCTAAGAAAGTAATGTAGTTAGCCCTGAACAACCAGTAATAAGTCATGATATTTTTTGAAGTATTATTTTAGTGTAGCTAAACAGTAGTAGTAAAGCTCACTGATGATGAAAAAAAAAGTTTATTTCTAAAATCAGCACATTAATTTGTGAAGACAGTATTTACACTAATATAAAAATTTTTGTCTCTTGACTGTCAAAAGCTGTTGATCAATTTTAACCAAGAAATCTAACGAAGAAAATCTAAACTATTTATAAGTTAATACATAAAATATGTATGAGACCACTAAATGCAAATTCTGCCTGGCTTGGGGGGTTAAGAAGCCATTTAAGTATCCAGATTCTACTTATACTACTTAGGTAATTTAAATTATTACATTTCACATATTCTATATTTCACTTTAGGGAACCAAACTGAGCCAACACTTTCGCCATCCATAATTAACCTAAGAAATAGTATGAAAAGAAGTACTCTATTTCACGAAATTATTATTTCCCACTGAAACAGGCATTAGTTGATAACATACACACTGAGAAAATGTTCTACAGGTATATACACAGATATATTTATAGTAAACATACACATATACATATATACACATACTCAGTGGGATTGTAGTAATAATGGCATGTTCATGTGTTATTCTAGTAAAAATTTATCTTTCAAATTTATATAAACCAAAGCTATTACTTCTACTAATTTAAACAGGATATTTCAGGTATTTTAAGGATGCCCCAAAATAGAAAGACAAGAGATAATCAGAATGAAAGATTACTAGTGATAACACAAAGGGTAGAAAAATCTGATGGTAGTTTTCCCAGTCAGGTCAATCATAATTAGTTCCAACGATCATATAAAATTTCAGACCTTACAAAAATAAAAGGTAAGCGATCGCTTGAGTTTTAAAAAAATCTTGACATTTTTCTCTATTCTTTCAATTAAGAATTCAAAAAAGGAAAAGGTCTGAAAGTACCAGGAGCATTTTGTGTACACAAGGCCTCAATGACTCAGGCTAAATTAAAGGGTTTCCTTACAGCTCCTAAAAAATCCATTGCCAAGTCCAGCTGTAGGACACAAAATATTAAGAAGGAAACTAAAAACTAAGTGTAAAAATGCAGCCATTAGCAGCATAATTCCAAGCACTGAAAACAAGTATCAAATCATTCGAGTGAAGGTTTTAATCTGTTCAGAAACGCCACAAGCGGTTTACATTCTGCAAATGTGGTGGGGAACTTAAAGGCAGGGTGGCACTCGATCTCTGCTACCAAAATGCAATTCAGTCTGAAGATGAAGTGGTTTAATAGCACCAAGTACTGGGTGATTTGTAAGCACGCTGGACCTCACAGTGATCCTGGGGAGGGTTAGGGTCATCGAAGAAGCTGCCTGGGAAGACAGGGAGGTCAGTGTGTTTTGAACATGAGAATTCAGCTGCAGGACAGGCAGGGAAGTGAGCATAAGCTAGAACTACAGACATAAACAAGAGGTCGCAGCCTTAATCATTTGCCATTGAGGTCATCAGGTTTCTCTGGAGTCTTTTAAATAAACCTGTGCTATCTATGTTCTCAGATTTTTTTTTTTCCTGTAGATTTTTTAAAAATCAGAGGACGGACATTAGGTTCTGTCAAAATGGACTTCCCCTTTTTTAAAGCAGCTACCATCAATCATTTTAAAACCTGAAAATTATATCTGCACAATTAATAAAAGTCCTCTCAACATAATAAATTTAGCTTAATTGGAAACTCACTATGCACTTCTGTCGCTTATTTCACCGCTGACTGATGAAAACTTGGCCACACTCTAGCATCTGTCCCCAGGCCGCTGTTCCCTGGCTACTCCCACTCCAAAGGATACCTTTGAGTTAGCACCTTTCCTTCACCTCCCAGTAACCTTGCAAGTGTTCCCTCGGGGGAGGGAGCCTAAATTTTAATAATAATAACAGTTTATATTACCACAGACTATTATATTACCATACCCTGGAGCTTTATTTGTCACACTAATATTTAAACCAATTCTCATTATGTCATATGAGTGTGTGCCCAATCATGAGCTTTTGCAATATTCCCACTGAAAAGTATACACATTCTGGAATTTCTTTCCAGCTGAATCTAGGTGACAGAGTGGGAAGACGCCTCAAAAAGAAAAAATGCTTCCCTGAACATGCAATTCTGATTTTCGACTTAAAATTTCATGTTTAATATCCAACTCTAGGCATACTGCCTTTATAAATAGAAAATTAAAGCTAATGGAATTTTCTCAGTTTCGTTTTACTAAAAATTTACATCCATCTGGAAAATAATTTCCTTTCATCTCCATGAAGTAAGTAGCCCCATGATACAAGTTTCCAAACAAACAGTGGATGCGCTTCACGGGTGTCACCATTACTAGGATTCCTCTCTTGCAGGGTATAAATTTACGTGGGTTTACTGGTGAATGAGGGATTGCGGCCTGAAGGTTAACATAACCTCGATCACACAGCCAAGAAGCTCCTCGGAGATTTAATTGGTTCGTGGAACGACTCCAAACTAGTGTTGCGCTTTCTTCTTTCTTTGCCTTTTCTGCTTCTCCAACTCTCACTTTTCAAATAAAAAAGGAGCACGCATGGTAATGCATGATTTATAAATTACCTTGTTATTGCAAAAACAAAACACTGCTTTGAAAACCAAACAAACTCCTGCTGCGGACTCCAGCATGTTTGATGGAGGCCCTTCAAAAGCGTCCATGGCTTAATGGAGGTTGTTTACGTGGAGACTTCAATCTGTACCTGCTGTCCCCCGTCACTCCCTGGAAACTTGGCGGCAGATGTGGCAGCGTTAAGTTGTCTCTGAAGTGGCTTTCTGTCCTAGTCTCCCCACCTCCACGGAGTCAGACTGCATTAGATCTCTTTATTTGTGCCTAAGGCAAGTTTGGGAGCGCAGCTGTGTCCACTCGCACCCCTACCTTTGGTGTTTCAGGCCTCCAGGCAGCGAGTGGGAGACCAAACTGGTTCTGCCGCTCTCAACTACCTCCGCTGACAATCCGGCCGCTCGCGGCGGGCCGGGGAGGCGGCTGCCGCTGCTGCGAACAGATGTCGGCGACAACCTGCTGGCTTACACCTGGACGCGCGGCCCTCACCTCGCGCGCCGCGCGCTGAAACATTCATGACTCGGAGGACTTGCAGCCACAATCAAAGCCTGGGCCGGGTCTGTGCGCAGCGCGCGGACCGCGCCCCCTCCACAGGAGCTGGCGGCGCGCACGGGGGAGCGGGGCCGGGACCGAGCCGGGGATTTCTCGCGCCGCTTTGATACTCTGTGCCTGAACTTCAATTACCCGATCAAGGACTTCGATTGAGCGGTGAATTATTCTGCAAATGAGCCCGGTGCGGCCTCTGAGCCATAAAAGGAGAGCATTTGGCTTGAAATTCAGCGTGACGGGACTTGCAGAGGAAATGTGCTTGACTCCCGGTTTAGTTCTGTGTCCGCTGATTTGTTTATTAAACTAAACCCTCAAGAGGCAGAATCTGCAGTGAACAGTTTATAAGTAAATGGCAAGATTATTTTCCTAGGTAGAAAACATGCTGTTGACTAGGCGCTGGTTCTGTTATTTTGGAACCATCAGCCACAACCTGAAAACAATTGTTTTATTGTCTCTCAAGCAGCACCAAGTTTGTTTTGCCTTGTTTTTTTAAGAAAGAGAATGGCTATTACTCCTTTAAGATCCACAAAGGACAAAACATCCTTGCAACATTCAGTTGTCCGAAAAATGTACAGAATGGTAACTCTGCTAACATATTGGAATGTTTTTTGCTGTGTAATTCTATAATCTCTGAAAAAATACAGGTTATAGTTATGTATGTATGTGGGATGTTAAGTTTATATTGGAATTAATTATATCAAATAAAGAATACCTGGTTGATGCTGTGAAGTCGACAGAAACGCAGATATTCTTAATAATCTTTGCGAAACATGGAAAATGGGAGATGGGGAATAAAAAGAAGGGAAGGCAAAGAGTTCCCAAACTGTCTAAAGGACAAAGGTTATATGCTGATAACTACAATAGACTTGACATCAATCCCCAGTCTAAAAAATAATAAATATTATAAAGTTTCACTAGCAAGAAACAGAAACAAAAGGGCAAATCATGCCAAGCTTACCTAATTTCCATGATTAAATAATTCTGCATCATTGGTTTGGTTAGATGAGGAAATATACTATGCATTATACCATAAATTCAGCAAATAATTTAACAAAATTCATTAAATATCCTTTTGAATACGATAGTAAATTGAGGGGTGCCTGGGTGGCTCAGTCGGTTAAGCATCCAACTCTTGATTTCAGCTCAGGTCATGATCTCAGGGCTGTGAGATTAAACCTACTCTCTGGGCTCTGTGCTGGGCATGGACCCTGCTTAAGATCCTCTCCCTCTCCATATGCCCCTCCCCCACCAAAAAAAATCATTAAAAAAAAAAGATGGCAAACTAAGATTGTACTATTGGGTGGGTTCCTAGCTTTACCATACTAATGTCAATTAACTGGATTATCAGCCTGTGGGGAAAACTTTCATGGAGTGCCACATTGAGGCTTTAACAGTGGTTTGAAATAAGTAACAAAAACTTGTAGGTGACAAAATGCTGGAAGCAGTAAAGCTATACAAGAAAAAAGCATTATGAAAAAAAGACGAAGTCATACTGTGTCAGATACACATACAATCATAATATATATTTGATGGAGCATACATAGGTTTATGGTGGAAAAACTGGAGACTTAATCACACGCAGTAAAGATCTACTATCTTTTATGTACACCTTTGAAATAAAAAATCTTTGAAAACCCTTAAGTTTTCTGCTGAGTTTGTCACCAAAATTTATTTGGAAGCAAACCCTGACTTGAACTTGAGACTATTAATAGTCTATGTCTACTTGCAGTTACTAATATTTCTGTAGCAAAATGTCTAAATAATGTAATCAGAAGGTGCTGCATTACATAAATATATGAAGTATGGACTGTATCAGATTCCTAAAATGTGAAAAATTCTGAATTTTGAAACAATTTGAACTTAAGAGTTAGAATAAAAGTCTTTGGGGCTATAATAGACAAAAGAATGGCCAAATTACCAGAACAAAAGAAATCATGGTCAAAATAATGAAAAGATTACTCTTAAACCATGGAAAAACAAATAATGATTTAACCTGCTAGGACATGTACAGTATTCTAACACTAATTTTTTTCTTTTTCTTGTTCTTTTTTTAAGTAGGCTTTAGCATGGAGGCCAACACAGGGCTTGAAACTCATGACCCTGAGATCAAGACCTGAGACCAAGAGCCTGAGGCTTAATGGACTGACCCATCCAGGCACCCTTCTAGCACTATAATTTTTAAAAAATATTAAATTTATTTAGTATCTAACGAAGTGCTTGGTACATGTAGGCACTAGATAAATATTTGTTGAATGAATGAATGAGTGTAATTTATCATTTAAAAAACCAAATATATCAATTTATCCAATCTTAAAGATTTCTTCTTTTCTATTACCAACCTATCATTCTGGTTTCAATCCCAACCCCTAGATTATCTAGCAATCCACAAATCATTGTATTCTTGGCTGCCTCAGAGACTTTGCTCTTGATGCTTCATCCATGGAAAAGTTCAGTCCACCTAACTCCACCTGTTGAAATTCTACTCATATTTAAAGATAGAAGGCCTATATTTTTGAAGAAGCATTTCCAAGTTCCTCCAGAGAGAGTTAACCTCTCGTCTTCTGTGCACTCAAGAGTACTCGATGCCTACTTATATTATGGCTCAGATCACCTTCTGGAATAAATATTACTTTCCTGTATGTCTTGTTTCCCAGGCAAGTTTTAGGTTTCTTAAGGGCAAAGACTACAGTTTGCACTTACCCTTCAGTATTACCTGATGTCATTACTTGTGCACATTTATAATCCAAAAATTACTGAATTAAATCAGAATTAGTAGGAATGATGAAAGACAAAACTAAATTTTAAATGAGAGTTAAAAGAATATATACTGTATTGGCAAGAGTGCTAGAACCACTGTCTGCCTTTGCCAGCTAATACATCTTTAGTGCTGGCACAAAACTCAACATTTTTTTTTTAAAGATTTTATTTATTTATTTGAGAGAGAGAGAATGAGAGAGAGAGTACATGAGAGGGCGGAGGGTCAGAGGGAGAAGCAGACTCCCCGCCGAGCAGGGAGCCCGATGCAGGACTCGATCCAGGGACTCCAGGATCATGACCTGAGCCGAAGGCAGTTGCTTAACCAACTGAGCCACCCAGGCGCCCAAAACTCAACATTGTTAAAGGTGAAAATTATTGAACAAATGAACTAATGTTGAATCTGGGGGAGAGAAAACGAAGATGATGCACAAAAACAATTTTAAAACACATAAAATGAAAGCCTAGCATATTAAAGAGTAAGGAGAGTTGCTATATGTTGGTCCAGAAGCAGAACTTCAGATCATGAATTTAAACAGAGGCACAAATTTCAATAAACATAAGAACTTACTATTAACCAGAGTGGTCTGGTAATGAAAGAGGCTCCTTCATACACCATCTGGTTATCTCTACCTATCGTCCAAGCAAAAGATAAATGATCTGTTGGGAGAATTCTCAAACTGGATTTCCTAAATGGCTGAACTCAGATGTTTTGAAAATGACCCTCATTTCAGAGAAGTAAAAATTTAAAGATTTAGATGTTTTTGTTTTATATATATGAATATATAACACTGAACATAACTTAGTTTGGCACTGTAAAATACTCATTTCATTGATCATTTCATCCTGAAAAAAATAGCCTATTAAACCTGAATGAACCTAAAGTCCTCTGAAGTTGAAGTGAATAAAGTTGACTCACTTCAGATTTGGTGATCAGGATGATGATTATGTTGACACACAATGAAATGATACTGTTATTATTACTAACAGTGTTGTGTCTGAACCAAACCTGTCCATTGTTACAAATGGAAATGTTTTCAACAATTTTTCTTACATTGATACTATAGAAAACAGTGCTAACATATTAAAGAAATCATTAACACCGGAGGAATTCTAGCCAAATTCCCATAAACAAAAGACATCAAATAGGCTTCCTCAGTAGGGAAAATGTATACATATATACGTGTGTGTGTGTGTATTTTTTTTTAATGAGCGTGTGTGTGTGTCTCACCATCGCAGATTTCTATAATGCATTATAGTCCCCCCTTATCCACAGGTGATACGTTCTGAGACCCCCAATGGATGCGTGAAACCACAGACAGTACCGAAACCTATATATACTGTGTTTTTCCCTATACATACATACCTATGATAAAGTTTACTTTATAAATTAAGTGCAGTGAGAGAGATTAGCAAAAATGCCTAAGAATAAAATAGAAAAATTACACTGATATACTGTAATAAAAGTTATATAAATGTGGTCTCTCTCTCAAAATACTATTGTTCTATACCTACCCTTCTTGTGATGATGTAAGATGATAAAATGTCTGTGTGATGAGAGGAAGTGAGATGAATGACGTAGGCATTGTGACGTAGCATTAGGCTACTACTGACCTTATGCACACGTGTCAGAGGAGGGTTATCTGCTTCTGGGCCACGGTTGACTATGGGTAACTGAAACTGTGGATAAGGGAGGACTACTGAAAGACACTTTGATATATTTAAGAAATTAGTTTGCATCAACTGTTGAAGGCACAGAAATATATATTTATACCTGAAGAAACGGAGGCTCTGCATGTTCCCTGGGCTTCACTGCCAGTAAATGGTAGAGAAAGACTCTAACTACTAATCCCCAGTCTGTCCTTCCCACTTGGCAAAACCTCAGAATGTGATGTCGTCCAAGTCAAAGGCTGAAGCAGTGAGTGTGCATATTAAAGTATGCGTGTGACAGACCATAATTTGTACGTATTCCTTGAGAAGGAGCTCGTGTTAAACCATGGCCTGAAGATGTTTTCTAACAACAGGGGATAATTTATGAAGCGCCCCATGTAATAGGATCTTGCGCAAGACAACAATTCCTTCCTTCCCCAAGTGTAGGGAGGGCTTTAAAAATTCTTGTCGATGACTATTTCACTACCTGCGTCATGCTGATCCAAGCCCTCAGCTCTGTGCCAGCACACCCCCCCCCACAAACCTCATCGCCTTCCTGAGGCCGCATCAAGGAAACACGGTCGTACTGCCGCCGCAACAGAGCCCAGAGCGCATCAAGACGACCCTAAAGGGAAACATGACTTGTAAATTCCTAGGCAACGTTTTCGACCTCTGTCCACTACATAAAGAGTTAAAACGGAGACGGTAAAGTCTGATTCCCTCCTATCATTTCTCTTCTTTTTTTTTTTTTTTTTAAAGGTTTTATTTATTTGACAGAGAGAAAGACAGCCAGAGAGGGAACACAAGCAGGGGGAGTGGGAGAGGGAGAAGCAGGCTTCCCGCTGAGCAGGGAGCCCGATGCGGGGCTCGATCCCAGGACCCCGGGACCATGACCTGAGCCGAAGGCAGACGCCTAACGACTGAGCCACCCAGGCGCCCCCCTCCTATCATTTCTTTCCTAAATTAAGCAAACAAATAAAGAACAAAAACGAAGGTTCTTGCCGCGGAGAAAGAGTTAGTTGCTAGGATGGCTAATGAATGAGTGCTGCTGGATGCACCGTGGTCCGCCTGCAGGCAGCTAAAGAAGTCATCGTTTCTCCAGTTACAGTTTCTCAGTTAAATCACAGAAAATTGAAACAATTACCTTAATTGGTGTGTACCACTTTGTCTGAGGAGACTGGTATGTGGGTTTGGGCCGAGGTGGTCTCGGCCTGACGGGTTCCTCAACTTCTTCAGGAATCTTCACCACAGCATTTTTGGCTTTCTCTAGCCTCGCACCTTCCTCAGTAGATCCCTTATCACCCCAACGAACCTTTAAGACAAAGGGAAAATACTTGTATCAGACATAGAGTGTTCTAGAAGAACAAGCTCTTATTCAGCAGATGGTCCTTTGGTTCGCCATCATGGAGTGAAGAGATGCATAGTATACTAATTCTAAATTCCTCCTCTTCTGAGATTTAATTAGGTATGTTCCCCTTCTAGCTAAATACATTCCCATACTGATGGCAGTGGGGCGGAATGGATGATGAGGGGGACGATTACTATGTGCCACCTGCATTTAATCCATACCAAAAAAATTCAATGAGATAGATACTGTAGATACCCTAGTTTTTTCCTTCCAGATGAGGAAACCGCGGCATGGAAAGGTTGAGTGATGTGTCCAAAGCCACACAGCTAGGAGGTGACAGGGCAGGGATTTGAACCTGAAATAAGTTAGTACGTTTCAAAGAGGCTTGAATTTTACAAATGTATTTTTACATGTATTTTACAAATGTATTTTATACAAAGGAGTAAATTGTTCCTTCCAAACTTTTCATCCAGTTTGCCTAAGTCAAAAAGTATGATTTAAACATTTAGCCTTTGGGAGTAAAATAAGTATATATGATTTTTCTTTACTTTTGTAAAACTCGACTTTGTAAAGTAGCTTTCAGTCTTTAGTTCTGATGCTCATCTGAGTATGGTTATTTGACATATCAATTTTTCATTGAGGAAGGCAAATCTGAAAAGGTTCTGCTGTGAGAAGAAAAATTCAGGGACACTGAAGAATTCCACAAATTTTAAGGTATTTCCTTCTCTGAAAACTCTGGACAGTGAAAAACTATAGAGTCAAGTTATCATTTTCTTTATTCTTCAGTGAACAGGAATTAAGAACTAAATCTGAGCTAAGCTTTATCTCCTTATGCGCATGGTATTGGAGGTGACCCCTGGACAAAGACTTTGTCCAGCCAGGAGCGTGGAGATGTCCTACAAAAGCCAAGGACGTTAACAAAGATGACAAAGATAAGGTAAGAGAAGCTCTGCAAAGAAATACGAAGGCCTGTCCAGGATACACTGACTCACCAGAATTAAATGATTTCCACAAAGGAAAAAAAAAATTAAATACTTTGTAAAAAGCATTTTAATGACCTGAGTTAGTGGGTAGGGATAGAGATGATTACTATTCACCGAAAGAACTACTCAAGGCTTTTTGATAAGGCTTACTTAGATGTTTTTACCTTTTTTACTACAATTTTAGAATAGGCTTTCAAACTCGAGTGGACCCTGTTGAGTCATTAAAATGTATCTGTATCTTTCAGTGTGATCAGTGGTACTAGAATGTTCTTTATGAGGTTGTTAAAATTGTTTTAAACACCATTAAACCTTTAGAGCTAGCTACTTGGCTTTCTTTCCAGAGAAATGACCTTCTCTTTCAAATCAGAGTGTCTTTATCTAGATAAACTAAAACTTATGGAATCTTTAGATATAGCTAAACTGAGTTAAAAAAACTAGCTAAAAAACTCTAAAACCAGGATATATATCCTGGCAGTTGTGACGTCTCAATTTTAAGGGAAAAAACAAAAAAAGATACACAGTTAACTAAACAAATAAATGTCATAACTCAGAAAAGTAATTCAGAATAAAAATGTAAGTAGATAAATGTTACATCTATTCAGAAATTACAGATTTAAGATATACAGCTCCCAGCCTAGCCTTCACAGTTGGCATCATAGAGGTAAGGGTAATCATATTCTTCCTCTAAGAATCACTGACACCATTCTCAGATAAAGAACACGAAGGTGGCTGACCTGGAGTTCTTTTCTTTCTTTCTTTCTTTTTTTTAAAGATTTTCATTTACTTATTTGAAAGAGAAAGAGAGCACAAGCAGAGGGAGGGCAGAGGGAGAAGCAGACTCCTCGCTGAGCAGTGAGCCTGACACAGGGCTCGATCCCAGGACTCTGAGATCATGACCTGAGCTCAAGTCAGATGCTTAACTAACAGAGCCACCCAGGCGCCCCTGACCTGGAGTTCTGACTCAGTGTATTTCTAGACTCACCTCTTAACGGCCTAGACTCTGAAATACAGTTGCTGAGGTCTAAAGGAAATTCATTAATTAAATCCTTAGTGTTAGTTCATGAAGTAGCTGGTCCATCATCCTTATCACCATCATCACAAACAACACAATAAATAATTCTCACTCAAAGTCTAAAATTAGGAAATATTTTATGGATTTTTCCTAAAACTCTCAAAAGCAATTATAGGCATACCTCAGAGATACTGCGGGTTTGGTTCCAGACCACGACAATAAAGCAAATAGCATAATAAATGAGGCAAATGAATGTTTTGGTTTCCCAATGCATATAAATGTTACTATACTGTACTCTATTAAGTGTGCAATAGCGTTAGGTCTAAAAAAACAATGTACATACCTTAATTAAAAAATACTTTACTGCTAAAAATTTCTAAGCATCATCTGAGCTTTTAGCAAGTGGTAATCACTGATCACAGACCATCATAACAAATACAACAATAGTGAAAAAGTTTGAAATATTGCAAGAATTACCAAGACGTGACACAAAGACACAAAGTGAGCAAATGCTGTTGGAAAAATGACGCTGATAGACTTGCTCAATGCAGAGTTGCCACAAACCTTCAGTTTGTGAAAAACACAGTATCGGTGAAGCGCAATAAAGCAGAGCACAATAAAACAAGGTATGCCTGTAAATATATATACATTTATATGTATACATTTTAATATTTTAGTTTAACCACATTGAGATAGTCAAAAAAGATTTAAAAAAAAAAACAAGAATAAATTGCTAAAGGGAGCTTTAGCAGAATTAATATACCTGGCATTTTACTATGGAGAAAAAAAAACAAGGGCAAGCTTGATAGCTAAATTCTTCCAACTCTACTTGGCTTTCATAATAAACAATAAAATTCCATAATTTCCAGAGTATATTTGGATGACTAGGAGGTTGTATCATAAAGGAGCAATTTCAGAATTGAGAAAGAAACAAAAAAACAGTTTCAAGCTGAATTGGCAGAAACACACATTTGAAGTCATTAGGTATTATGGATCAGTTGTGCTAACAGCTGTTATTAATATCAGCTCAGTTCCAGCTTTCTGCAAATTGCCATTACCATAGCATTTAAATACTTAATTTAAAGGAGGAGTAAGAAAAAAAATCTATGTAAAATCCCTACCCTGGCTTAAAATAATCTTAGTTACAAAAATTTCTTCTATAATTCAGATGTGCACATAATTTCTATAATTCTATTTATTTTTCCCAGGTAAAGGTATTTTTTAAGGGAAATACTTTCCAGGTTTAAATAGGCATGGTTTAAAAATAGATTGTTTTCTATTTTCCCTAAAGTTTATAAATAAGATCAGATTTGAGAGAGCTCATTGATGCTTAATTCTCGATTCAATTTTTATTGTGTATATTTAAGTACTGTTTCCCCTTTGTAATGTTCACATTTACTTACTCATTTTTTCTCATCCCCATTCCACCTCATTGATGGAATACCACATACAACATAGCTAAAATTGTCCAAAGCTAAAACGCACCCCTATTTATTAAAAGTGGATGAGTCCTTTCCATAAATTTTCTTAAACTGAAAAGGACTGGCAATGTAATTTCACATATTAAGAATTGTAACTCTTGAAACTTGAAATGTAAGTTACTCATGAATGTGCATGATCTATGGCTTTCTTGACCATAAACCAGTATTATTCCTTTTACCTCAGGACCACATCAGGGGTTCATGGGTATGGTTTTCTTTAGAAAGAGATCTCAGTCTTCGATACACTGGAATATTGGACTAACAGAAATCTGTCATAACTCCTAGTGTTTTCAGCAAAAACATTATTCATTTAAGGCTCACTTACTAGCATACCCTTATCTCACTGTCATGTGGTATTTTATACATGTAGATTTCAAAATTGAATTAAATTTATATTTTGTATATAAAGTAGTGTATGCTCATTGTCAAAGGAGTTAGGAAAAAATAGGAAAATACATAGCACAAATTGAAAATCACTCCCTCCAGAGAAAGCTACTAACATTTTGTAGTATAGCTTTTCAAACATTTCTTCCCCTTGCATACAGTTTTTACACACACATTTTGGAATGAGGTGAAGTAAATTAAAAATAAGTTGGGACAGACCATATTTAGATGTCCATATGTAACTTTTTTATTTACAAGTTTATTTTTCATATACATAAAATTATCTAATCTACTCTTTCCCCACCCCTCCCAGCCTAGAATGACACAGCAAAGGGAAGCAGAAGGAAAATGGCCTTCGTTCTGTGTCAAGCAACAAGAGCTAAGCCTAGCCATGTTCTCTTGGACTGTTTGATATTCTCAATCATCCACATGAGAACGCATATACACTATCTTCTCCAAAAGACAAATTTAATAGCTTCTAGCACCAGCCTTTTCCATGGCTTATTAGCAATGAGGTACCTGTCTCAGAGGATATTTCAGCAATAAAGCGGCATGCTTTTAGGGAAAGTGTGCATTATTTTAAGATCTAATGTGGTCAAGAAAGTGAGAATCACTATCAGATGACTTGAATAACCACTTTGGTAATGACAACCACGTTAAGTAGGTCTGAGCAGAATACTGAAATTTATTCTGAAAAGGGGAAACTCTCCTTGGGAATCTGAATTTTATTGAAATGTAGAAAAAAGAGAAAATTGCAACAGTTATGAGGTTGTTAATTAGCTCACTGATTTTTGCTGGCAGTAATAGGACAAAGCCCATATGACAGGAGAAGACATGTGAAATGACTGCAGAACACATAAAAAGTCCTTCTTATCAAGAAGTAAAGTTAAAGGGTAACTTATAAGGGAGAGATGCCAGGATCTGTGTTTAATGATAAAGTCAGCCTATCAATGAGAAAACTCCTCCAACTGTTCCTTGAGGTGGGACGCTGGCCTGTCTAGGCTGTGCTTAAGGGCTCAGTGCCGGCAATAAGTGCTTAGTATTAATTAATCCATCACTTTGAAAACTATTTCTGTGGTGGTAAGAAGACCTCATTTCACTTTTAAGATACAATATTAAAGTTCAATTTTAATCCACACTTTGAGCCAGTCTAAAAGTTCTATAAATGATATTTAAAATTAATTATGATTGTTCATAAGTGGTAACTAAAAGCTGTAAAAAAAAATGCCTTAAATGTGCTTCCCCTACATCTGTGATAAGGTCATACCCATACCACGAATATTTTAACATTTTTATCCCTAAATAGTACATAACTATTGGATCTTTTCAAAGACAAGCATTATTGCTACTTTAAGTGGCTGGCTTCTACAAAGTTGATGCTGTCTGCAGTAATTTTTTCCAAAATAGTGAGAAAAACCCTAACTTTGTTTCGCCCTTTAGAGTTCAAACATCTTATCAATGCAATTCTTTGACTAATGAAGTCAGTTCTTCTTGTACAGTTTTGAAATGGCCAGGATGATTCCACAGAAAAAAAAAATTATCCAAAAAAGACCCAGTGTTAAATAAAACTGGATGGTATTATGAAATTCTGAAAAGCACAGTTTCCATGGCTTAATAGTTCTAGAATTACACATTCCAGATTAGCAGCTTCTTTTTTTTTTTTTTTAAAGATACCAACCTCCATTCTTTTAATTCCTCCAACCCCTCGACCACCATAATAGGAAGCATCCACAGTTGGCCATTTCTTCGTAGGCAGAGGTTCTTCTTCTTCCTGTGTAGAATATTACAAGTTTTTAAAAGTGGGTTTAATTAATTTCTTAAAATACCGGTTAGAACTAACACGCATTTAAACATTTTTCTGAATAATGACACTGATATGGAAGAAATAGAGTAACAATTATATACGGGGCATTTGGATGTACTTATGCCTACATCCATAAATTTCAAGTGGAGTTCTACAGAATATAAGGACTCCCGCCCTCCCAATTTTAGGAATCTCCTTTATTTCACCAGATTACCAGAAGTTGCTCCTTAACTATGAGCAGCATCATTTGTTTTTTTTTTCCAATTCTATTTGTTACTTCAAATTTAAAAAGATAAGACATTAAATGTAGGAAAGCATTTCAAAAACCATTTAAAGCATCAACATACATATTAAGTTAAACTGCAAAACTGGTACTAAAAAGATAGGTAGTTAAGAAGTTTTGAAAATGCACTACTTCCATATTTCATGTTGCTAACGTAAGTTTGGCTAAAGTAATAATCATTTTGAAGAAAGGATGAACACCTTTAAACTTCCAGCTTGGATCTTCTACCTTTCTATAGATAAAATAAGTAACATCAGGACTATTGATCTATTGATAGACAAAGTAAAGTAAATCTCCGTGCACTATTAAGCCTCACGGCCAGTCTATATTTATCAGTTTTTGAAGGTCCTATTCCTCTAGCACATGAAAGAACTCATAAGAAGATGAAAAATAATAATGAATTTTCATAAATTCAAAAGTCAATACATAGGTATCACAGTTATCCAACAGCAAGGTAATTGATCAAATTTGGGGATAATATCTAAATACAGAAAAAAATATCCACATCACTCATTAGGCACTTATTTACCTCTTTTGGTGCAGGAGGTGGTGGTGGAGGAGGATCCTTGATAACCTGTCCAAAAAAAAACCAAAAACCAAAGGTAAAAATTTTGGTGGCATAACAAGGAGACAGCAAAGATGTGTAAAAATAACTCGATTAGTAACATACAGTGGTACTGCCAAAGATGTCCCCAGTGAACCTTGCCTCTCAATGGGTATGCCTCTCCCTTTGAATACAGTCTCTCCTGTAACAGGCTTTTGACTAACTAGCATGAGGTAGACGTGGTGCCATGTGACTTCTGCAGCTGGTCAAGAGAAGTTTTTCCACTTCCCTCAGCATCCCTGGGACACTCACTCTGGAGGAAGCCTGCTGTCACGCCAGAAGTCTACCTTGAGACCATCGGGCCAGGAGGAGGAAGAACCCCAGGATAACCTTACAAAAAGGCTGGGTGATGAGAGGTGCCTGGCCAGGCCCCAGCTATATCAGCCATCCCAGCAGAAGCTCCAAACATGGCTCTCTTGGACCTGGAGGCCTGTCGAGCTTTCAGATGACTCCAGCCCAGCTGCCCCCTGATTGCAATCACATGAGAGAACCCCAGAGTGATAATCTCCTAGCTGAGCCAGTCTCCACAGAACCGTGAAGACACTAAATTGTTTGAAGACCCTAGGTTGTGGAGTGGTCTGTTAGACAGTGCTAGATAACAACCACATAACAATTCACAGAACTCTTTCATTCATTCATTTTATCTTTATGCCATAGATATGCAAACATTTTCCAGAAGACTATGGTATGTCCCTTCAAACAGAGCAGGAATTTACTACTGAAATCTTTCTTCTAAGACTCATTGACTTTTTCATAAATTTACAATGCACAAGTTAACTTGCTTTGCAAGAGATGATGGGGAAATTAACTTATCTCTTTCCCCACCCATTAATCTAGAAGCAAATCAACTTTTTAACCAAGATGCCTTTTCTATGAATCATTACTCAATATATTCTTTCATGAAATTGTATATGGCTGATTCTTCATGTGAGAGGAATGAAGCCTGAGATCTGATCTAAATGACCTCTACCAGCACTGAGGTAGATAACCTTTCACACCATCATGATATAAAATTATTGATCAGGGGCACCTGAGTGGCTCAGTCGGTTAAACATCTGACTTGACTTCAGCTCAGGTCATGATGTTAGGATTGTGAAATCGAGCCCTGCATTGGGCTCTGTGCTGGGTGTGAAGCCTGCTTAAAATTCTCTCTCCCTCTTCTCCCTCTGTCCTTCCCCCAGATTAAAAAAAAAAAAAAAAAAAGGTAAAAGAAAATCATTGACCAAGTGCCAATGGCTTCTGATAATTCAAGTACACATCCAAGTCTCTAGACTAAGAGAAAAAATTGTCTGAAAATGTCCCAGGGATGCTTCACTTTATAACTGCATCCCCTTTCTCCACATCCTCACCATCTGTTGTTTCCTGTGTTGTTAATTTTAGCCATTCTGACTAGGGTGAGGTGGTATCTCATTGTGCTTATGATTTGTATTTTCCTGATGGTGAGTGATGTTGAGCATCTTTTCATGTGTCTATTAGCCATTTGGATGTCTTCTTTGGAAAAGTGTCTATTCATGTCTTCTGCCCATTTCTTAACTGGATTATTTGTTTTTTGGGTGTTGGGTTTGATAAGTTCTTTATAGGTTTTGAGACCAGCCCTTTATCCAATATGTCATTTGCAAATATATTCTCCCATTCCAGAGGTTGCCTTTTAGTTTTGTTGTTTCCTTTGTTGTGCAGAAGCTTTTTATCTTGATGAAATCCTATTAGTTAATTTTTGCTTTTGTCTCCTTTGCCTTTAGAGACATGTCTAGTAAGAAGTTGCCATGGCTGAAGTCAAAGAGGTTACTGCCTGTTTTCTCCTCAAGGATTCTAATGGTTACCTGTCTTACATTTAGATCTTTCATCCATTTTGAATTGATTTTTGTGTATGGTGTAAGACAGAGGTCCACTTTCATTCTTCTGCATGTTGCTGTCCAATTTCCCCAACACCACTTGTTGAAGAGACTGTCTTTTTTTCCATTGGACATTCTTTCCTGCTTTGTTGAAGATTAGTTGGCCATACAATTGTGGGTCCATTTCTGGGTTCTTTATTCTGTTCTATTGATCTATGCATCTGTTTTTGTGCCAGCACCATATTGTCTTAATGATTACAGCTTAAAGTCAGGAATTGTGATGCCTCCGCTTTCCTTTTCTTTTTCAATATTACTTTAGCTATTCAGGGTCTTTTCTGATTCCACACAAATTTTAGAAGTGTTTGTTCTAGCTCCGTGAAAAAAGCTGGTGTTATTTTTATAGGGATTGCACTGAATACGTAGATTGCTTTGGGTAGTTCAGACATTTTAACAATGTTTATTCTTCCAATCCAAGAGCATGGAATGTTTTTCCATTTCTTTACGTCTTCTTCAATTTCTTTCATAAATGTTCTATAGTTTTCATCATACAGATCTTTTACTTCTTTGCTTAGGTTTATTCCTAGGTATCTTACGATTTTTGGTGCAATTGCAAATGGGATCAATTCTTTGATTTCTCTGTCTGCTGCTTCATTATTGGTGTATAGAAATGCAACAGATTTCTGTACATTGATTTTATATCTTGTAACTTTGCTGAATTCATGTATTACCACTAGCAATTTTTTGGTGGAACCTTTCAGGTTTTCTACATGGAGTATCATGTCATCTGCAAATAGTGAAAGTTTGACTTCTTCCTTGCCAATTTGGATGCCTTTTATTTCTTTCTATTGTCTGATTGCTGAGGCTAGGACTTCTAGTATTATGTTGAATAACAGTAGTGAGAGCAGACATCCCTGTCATGTTCCTGACCTTAGTGGAAAAACTGTTTTTCCTCATTGAGGATGATATTAGCTGTATGTGGCATTTGTATATGGCCTTTATGATGTTGAGATATGTTCCTTCTATCCCTACTTTCTTGAGGGTTTTTATCAAGAAAGAATGCTGTATTTTGTCAAATGCTTTTTCTGCATCTATTGAGAGGATCATATGGTTTTTATCCTTTCTTTCATTAATGTGGTGTATCACACTGATTGATTTGCAGATGTTGAACCACCCCTGCAGCCCAGGAATAAATCCCACTTGATTATGGTGAATAATCATTTTAATGTACTGTTGGATTCGATTAGCTAATATCTTGAGAACTTTTGCATCCATGTTCATCAGGGATATTGGTCTATAATTCTCTTTGGCGGGGTCTTTGGTTTTGGAATCAAGGTATTGCTGGCCTCATAGAATGAGTTTGAAGTTTTCCTTCCATTTCTATTTTTTGAAACACCTTCAGAAGAAAAGGTATTAATTCTTCTTTAAATGTTTGGTAGAATTACCTGAGAAGTCCTCTGGCCCTGGGCTGTTTGCTGGCAGATTTTTGATTACTGCTTCAATTTCTTTGTTGGTTATGGGTCTGTTCAAATTTTCTATTTCTTCCTGTTTCAGGTTTGGTAGTTTATATGTTTCTAGGAATTTATCCATTTCTTCCAGATTGCCCAATTTGTTGGCATATAATTGCTCATAATATTCTCTTATAATTTGTTTGTATCTCTGCGGTATTGGTTGTGATCTTTCCTCTTTCATTCGTGATTTTATTTATTTGGGTCTTTTCTCTTTTCTTTTCAGTAAGTCTGGCTAGGGGTTTATCAACTTTGTTAATTCTTTCAAAGAACCAGCTCCTAATTTCATTGACCTGTTCTACTGTTTTGTTTTTTTTCTACATCATTTATTTCTGCTCTAATCTTAATTCTTTCCCTTCTTCTTCTGGTTTTAGGCTTTATTTGCTGTTCTTTTTCCAGCTCCTTTAGGTGTAAGGTTGGGTTGTGCATTTGAGACTTTTCTTGCTTCTTGAGGTAGGCCTATACTGTTATATACTTCACTCTTGTGACTGTCTTTGCTGCATCCCAAAGGTTTTAGACTGTCATGTTTTCACTTTCATTTGCTTCCCTGTATTTTTTTAATTTCTTCTTCAATTTCCTGGTTGACCCATTCATTCTTTGGTAGGATGTTCTTTAACCTCCATGTATTTGTGGTCTTTCCAAATTTTTTCTTGTGGTTGACTTCAAGTTTCATAGCATTGTCATCTGAAAATATTCATGGTGTGATCTCAATCTTTTTGTACTGGTTGAGACCTGATTTGTGACCCAGGACGTGATCTATTCTGGAGAATATTCCACATGCACTCAGAAAGAAATGTGTATTCTGCTGCTTTAGGATGAAATGCTCTGAATATGTCTGTTAAGTCCATCTGGTCCAGTGTGTCATTCAAAGCCATTGTTTCCTTGATCTTCTGCTTAGATGATCTGTCCATTGCTATAAGTGGGGTGTTAAAGTCCCCTACTATTACTGTATTATTATCAATGAGTTTATTTGAGTTTGTTATTAATTTACATATCTGGCTGCTCCCAAGTTGGGGACATAAATATTTACAATTGTTAGATCTTTGTGTTGGATAGACACCTTTATTATGACATAGTGCCCTTCTTCATCTCTTATTACAGTCTTTGGTTTAAAATCTAGTTTGTCTGATGTAAGTATGGCTACTCCAGCTTTCTCCTGGTGTCCATTAGCATACCAGAAGGTTCTCCGCCCCATCACATTCCATCTGGAGGTGTCTTTGGGTCTAAAATGAGTCTCTTGTAAGCAGCTTATCAATGGGTCTTGTTTTTTTTGTTTTTTGTTTTATCCATTCTGATACCCTATGTCTTTTGATCAGAGGACTGAGTCCATTTACGTTCAGAGTCATTATTAATAGGTATGAATTTAGTGCCATTGTATTACCTGTAAAGTCACCATTCTGTAGATTACCTCTGTGCCTTTCTAGTCTTTGTTGCTCTTGATCTCTCCTTCCTGCTGAAAGGGTCCCCTTTAGTATTTCTTGCAATGGATATTGTTTTTAAAAGACTGCTTATCATTTAAAGATATATACTGAAAAATTTTCAGATTAAATGATATGATTCTGATACTTCACCAAAATAATTTGGGGTGGGTAAGTGGAGGGGGTTATAGATGAAATAAGATCAGTCATAAATTGAGAATCATTGAAGCTGAGCAAAAGAGACAGGAGGGAATTCATTATTTTAGACTTTCTCTTTGTACGTGTTTGAAATTTTCCATAGTGAAAGGTTTTTAAAATGCACTGCTATTGATAATGTTTAGAGAACTCTTAATTTTCTTTATGTATAATATCTTCATTGTTCAAATTTTAGTTTGGATCTAAATCTCAGATAGATACAATCTCCACAAAGATGTGACTAGACATCTAGTCATTTAGTTAGACTAGACATCCAGACATTTAGTTAGACTGAACCTCTAACTCATTCAAAAATTTGAATACTACAAATAATGCCGCTTTTTCTATTCAGCCCTTTTAATAATTCAATTTTATTTTATCAACAAACATAAAATTTCCATTCTTTCTGGTAATTTTGAAGGATAAAAACTCTGGATTTTTATAATTAGCCCAGAAAAAAATGCCAGTGGAGGCTTAAGATTTAAAATAATGCTGTAGTAAAATAAAATAAAGTTAAGATGATCAAGCTACAGGTACATTTCCTTTATAGAAAGGAAGCACATCATATCATTATCAAACTACATGTCCAAACTCGGGAAAACCAGATCTATCAATATTTCGCACTCAAAGGGATCAAAAGGGCCAACTTTTTTTCCCTGTTTCTTTTAAGTAAATTACTCCTTCTATTGCAGTCTCAAAATTTTCACATAATCTATAATTTCTTCTTCAGTTCTAAATGACTTTACCAAATCATTTACCATGTCCAACAGATTTTTTTGAAATATTTCTCTCTCTCTGTCCCTCACCTTACCACCCCAGGACTTTCCTCAGTCTCCCCAATGTGAGTAAGATTCCCTTCATATGCATAAATGCCTATTGGTTCCCTAGCATCTATCAGAGTTGATAATTTTACCTTGCTCCATAAAAGTGTAATTTCCACAAAGAGGACATTTATGTCTGCTTTGTTGCTCACTGTATTCCCAGGATTTAGTAAAGTGTCTGGCACAAAATAGATTTTCTGTTTTGTAAGGAAGGAAGGAATAGAAGGAAGTTAGGAGGAGAGAAAAAGAATGGAGGTGGGAAAGGGAGAAAAAAAGAGGGAGGAAAGGACAAAGAGAGAGTGAGGAAGGAAGGAAAGAAGGAAGGAAGGAAGGAAGGAAGGAAGGAAGGAAGGAAGAAGGAAAGGAAGGAAAGAGAGGAAGAACAAGGGAAGAAGGAAGGATTCTTTGCATTCTATTACTACCTAAAATCATAAACTCATAATTCTCTGGACCTTAAAAATATCTAGTACAACATTTTTCAACTCCTCCAATTCACATTCAACCAAAACTTCAATATTCTGAAAACTTCTCACCAAGTTGTAGTCCAACTATGTTTGAATTCCTGTAATAAAAAGAAATTCACTACCTCACAAAGCAATTCATTCCACTGGCAAGGAATTCACATCATTTGAAAGTTTTTCCCCCCAAAGAAGCCAAAGCCTCCCTCTCTGTAGTTTCCACTCTTTAGTCCTGATCCTAGGATGTGGAAACACACACACACACACTCACACAACTAATCTTCCTTCCAGAAGAGAGCAGTTCCTATTTTTGAATACTAGAATAATAACCATGTATCTACTGAGCCCTACTCATCTGGAAGCTAAATATCACAACTATTCCTCATGCGATGGTCCTGAGTTATTTGGTCATCTTGGTCCATTGTCTTAGTACATACTCATTTGATCAATATCTCCAAGTGGAGTTTCCAGAACCAATAATAGCATTTTAAGTGTAACCAAGCCATTATAAATAAATGTATGGTACTCAGACCAAACAGATGCACCCCATCAGTCTTTACTTCCACTCTATGCATTTTAATTAATAACACACTGATAACATTGATTGATAGTCGATAATTACCATAGCTTTTTTGGCATCAATGTCTACATGCTCTACTTACTTAAATTAGACATTTATCTTGCTTTTCTATCTCTAACCTATCCCTCATTCTAACCTGTGTAACCAGGTATATTTTCCTAACAGAAGCCTAACTGTTTCTCTGGTCAAAATAGATCAGTGGGTCCAATGACCACAATTGAAATCAATGAATTACTGACTTTTATTAGAAGATCCTTACAAATCATGCTTCTACTCTTAGTTTTGCAAATTACTTTAAAATGCTCTCTGGAGTTCTTTCACTAGAAAAAGACCAAGGTACATCCTTCATTTCACTAAGTCTGAGTACAATGTATTTGAACTCATTTTCATTTTCTTGTGAGGATTTCAAATTTACTCTGCTTATTACCTGTACATCTTGTACTGGTATGTATTTCTGAAGACATAAACAGTATCCCCAGTCTGTTTCTATGGTATATCCTCCTGAAAATTACTGAACATCCTCCTCCATGACTCATCCTTTTTCATGTCATACTTGTCATACTCATTATCCTGCATAGCATCTAGTTTTAGCGTGATATGGGCAAATTGAGTTTCAATTTAAAATCCTCATACGACATGGGGTGCCTGGATGGCTCAGTCAGTTAAGCATCCGACTCTTGATCTCAACCCAGGTCTTGACCTCAGGGTCATGAGTTCAAGCCCCACACTGGCCTCCATGCTGGACATGGAGTCTACTTAAAAATAAGAAATAAAATATAAAATACAATAAAGTTAAATTAAATTAAAATAAAATAAAATAAAACCTCATATGACCACTGCTGACAAATGGATAACAAGATAATAAAAGGCACCTTTGCATTTTTCCCTTTAGTAGAGACCCTTTACCTGGTATCATAAGCCACAACCTGGAAAACCAAAGCTCCTTTTCAGTACATTTATATTAGCCAGTTTTTCTATTCTCATTGTTCAAATGCCTCCCTATCATGCAGTTCGACCCGCACATCTTATCTACAAATATCCCTTTATATGGCTCTCTAGTCCAGAAAAAGTAAAGATCCTTTTGCTTGTCCCAAATAAGATGGCCATTTCCATGTTACGTCCCACAACCTTCCTACTGGTCTATCTAGAAGCTTGAAAACTTCTAAAAATAAACGTTGCTGCACAGTTGAATCATTCATGCTTCATTAACTTGGGCTTATATGTTTATTTGGGAATTTTTCAATTATCTCTTAAGAGTGTAGATTTCTTAAGGGCAATAATCATTTCTCCTTCTTTATAAGTATCACCCGTGCCTAATAAAGTGCTCTGAAAATAGCAGATTCTAAAACACGATTGAAAGTGACCTGAAGGAACTAGTTGAGAATGTTCACAAAGGCTCATAGCCAACCTCTTAAATTTAAAGAAAAATACTGAGGGAAAAAAATATAAATGATAAACAGATAGATACAGGTTCCCATGAAACTAAAATATTGCTCGTTTCAAAGAAAATGAAGCATCAAATTTCTCTTTCAACCAATAAAATCAGAGAACTAATTAACTCAATGGCAGATGGGAAGATGTAAGACCATCCTAAGTTTCTTCATCTAGGAAATAAATTTGATTAATTTTAGGTCATTTCCAACATGAAAATTCTGATAGAACATTAAAAAATACATATCACAATTTTTCCACCAGGTCTTTTGCTTCTATGCCTTTCCATAATTAAGCAGGCCATGTATCAATATACATTTGTATTCACCTTGTTCCAGAAAAGAACATTAGGGTTTGTGTTTCCAATAATGTGTAATTAATCTTATGTATGTCTAAATGCATGACTAATTATAAATTTAAGTTGACTTTGAAATTCTAGCAAGTACATTTTCTACATTGTTAACAATGGAATACAGCCATTAAAACTCTACTTAAATCAAATTTTTATCTAGTAAAATAAGGAACACAACCACCACCACAACAAACAGCTAAGGCTAAACCTTCAGAAACTGAACCAGAGCTAAGGCTCATCTCTGTGCTGTTATTACTATTAACAGTAATCACCCTTTATTGGTGCGGCTATATGTCACACCCTCTATATTTCTCATATTCTCCTAAGAGCCCTATGAAGTTACTATACTTATCCCCATTTTTTTTAAGATTTTATTTATTTATTTGACAGAGAGAGAGAGTACAAGTAGGGGGAGTGGCACGGAGAGGGAGAAGAAGGCTTCCTGCTGAGCAGAGAGCCCCATGTGGAGCTCAATCCCAGGACCCTGGCAGACACTTAACTGACTGAGCCATCCAGGTGCCCCGCTTATCCCCATTTTAAATATAAGGAGAGGAAGACTCTAATTTCAATAATTTGCCCAAGGGTACACAAAGAGAAAACAGAATTAGGACTCAAATCCAGGACCCAGGTCCATCTATCTCCAAACTGAGTTTGACTTCTTCTGCCAAATGACATCCTTTTAAAATAAGGTTCGACTGCAAAGAGAAAGGGTGTAAAAGAAAAAGCTGAAGATGTGTTGAGTAGTTGTTAATTTCTAGAATGCATGAATGGATGGATAAGTGGATTAATGGGTGGATGGATGAATAAATAGTAGGTAAGTAGGTAGGTAGGTAGATAGATAAAGATAGATAAATTAAAACCTTATAGTAACTATGAAAGAGCCTATCATTCCCACTTTATAGAGACATAACTTGTTAATTAATATGGCCAACATCACTGACCTAGAAATGTTGGAACAGAAAATAAAATGATTTTTATGTGATGTTTCAAAATGTTCCCTCTCACCAATCTACTACAGGGCCTCATAAGTAACAAAAGAGGGTGAAAATAATCTGAAGCCATTTGGCTCAAAAGTCAAAATGGAAAAAAATCTGTGTCCAACTGATATCCCTACATTTCAGCAAAACTAGTGCAGGAGAAAAGGAAACCTTACTGTCAGTGTAAATACATTAAAAATAACAGTCATGAGAATCCCATTCTTGTACTAAATAGTGCAAGAACACATCCATTTCAGAAAAGGATGTATTCATATGCACCATATTTTATGAGAATTTGCAGATTTTAAAAGGCATAATATTGCCTAGTTGCCAGGATTTTTTCCACTTAGCATCCTTTAGTTCTGTATTGAAGATTCTGGAAAACACTTTCACCACTTTATGAACCATATGTAGAGTTTGATTCTCCTCCAATTTTTTTTTTCATTTGTTATTATCATCATCAGGGAGGATTACATCTCATCTACTTAGCTGCTAGAATGAAGATTTCAGTTTGGAGGAGAGCCGATTTCTTAAAAAAAAAAAAAAAGTTAGCTGCTTCAGGCAACAGTCCTTTTGATCTGCTCATTAACACTTTTCAAATGTTCGAGTGATGTGGGCATTCTTTGCGCTAGAAAATGTCAGCACTGGAGCCTGCAGCCAGCTTGATGCAATCATATGTTCCAATATTCAGAAAAGAGTGAAAAGAACTGTCAACAGTGAACTGCCTTGGATTAAAAAAAAGATACCATACAACGCCTGTAGATCAAGTAGTGTTTCAGGACTGATTCTTGCCAGTGACAAAAACAAATGCCCAATTTATCAGCAATGTCATCTAAGCGACTAAGAGCCCACAAACAATAGAGAAGTCACTCTCAGTGTTTGGAAAAGTTTGTTTGAAATAGATGCGGGCCTTCCTTTCCTTCTTCCTTTTCTTTTTGATAAGATCAGAGAGCAAATGTAGTGCCTTCCCTCTGAAGTGCAAAAACACAAAGTTCTATTACATTAGTATTTGGGAAGTTTTTTTCTGAATCTCACCAAGTTAGATGCTTTCATCATCCAAATCAAAATATGGTCTGAGCTATCTCATCCTCCCTCTCCTTTCCTCCTTGACAGACTCATCAGTGATCAAAGATTCCTACTTTGAACAAATAAATAACCAGTGGGAGGTCTGGACAATAAATATAATTTAAAATGCCAAATGGGGACTGGGAAGAACAGTGTGAGAGTGTATCTGGCTCAGAGTTAAGGAAAGGTGCTGCTGTCAAAGCAAATAAACTAAGACCAGGAAGAGTTCGATACCCCGTTTTGCAAATGCTGTTCTGTTGGAAAACATCACCATGGAAGCAGTAAGTACTAACATCACACTCTATTTCAAGGAGGGAACCAAACATAAATCATTTTAATTAATGGTGCAAGGAAGGCATATTAAAATTTAAATTACTTCTGTTTTATTGTGCATTCCAAAAAAAATCAGGCTACTCTCAAAGTAACTCAATAAAGGCACCAAGAGCCCTCCTCAACAATAAAAAGCAAGTGCAATATAGAAGCATTATTACTATTTAGAAAGAATAGCACAGCTGTTGCTGGCTAAGAAAATGATTCCATGGAGCTACAGTCCGATATATCCTCATCATGAAAGCTCAACTTACTTATAAGCAAATTGGGCTTTAAAAAGATAACTTTTTAAAATGGTTTTTTAAATTAAGATTTATGAGATCTTTATGTAATGTCTTAAATGCACCAAGGAAAAATGAGCTTGCAGTTTTCCCTTGAGGATGGAGAACTTTGGCCAAGGACACTAGAGCAAAGTGAACATTTATCATTTCCAGCATATTCAGATATTTATCTGCAGCTGTAGAACACACTCTAATTGACAACACTCCAAAAAGCCTTTGTTTGCCACCTCATTAGCCTTACATCTGTAATTCTGCAGAGTGTCTGGTTATGCCAAATGATACAACCACAGGACTGTCATTTCTGCCATCCTGATAGTAAAACAAATCTGCCATAAACTCAGCATAACTTCTAAGCTAAACAATGATGAAAACATCCATATTTTCTAATATTTCACTCATGATTCAGTACATGATAAGTTTTTTTAACCTCTTCTGCTCCCATTTTTAATTTAAGGAAAAAGGAAGGATGCAGCTGATGTCTTTGTTAACGAAAAGCAGCTGTAAAGGATGGATGTGAGGATCCTCAATGAGCAGGATACAGACTCAACAGATGGTGAGAAATAACTTCACACAAAAATGAGAACTTTTCCCCTTACGGAATAGTTTGCAAACTCAACACACTCTATAATTCGCTAATGATAGTGCCTAAAAATTTCTGCTTTGCATGAGGGCTCTTTTACTAAGATTATTACTAGAAAAAGTCTTCCAACTATCATTGGTGTAGATTTCTTTTGTCATGGAAAGCCCAGGTACACAGAGGACACTATTCTGCAACATTTTAAATGATGTTGTCTCTCTCTTTTATCCTTGAAAATACGCATTAAAATGAATTGAAAGATTTAAATTTTTTAAGTAGTCTTAGATTAAAAGCATCCTGTGTGGACAGATTTTCTATTGCAGGGGTTTTTCCTTAACCTTTTTTATTCTATGCCCCTCTCCCGCAATCCCATGAACCTACGGATCCCTTCCCAGAATAATTAAGCTAAATTAAAATACAAAGGATTTTAAGGAATCCAATTATATTGAGATATAATTATCTGATATGTAAAAAAAAAAAAAACCCACAAAATTTGTGATAAAGAAATATAAATAATTCATTAAATAATGAGATACAATAGTAGGTCTGGGAACTACCCTAACTTTTGAAGTTATGATATTTGTAAAAGATATTTCAAAAATATCTTAAGAACTATATGTGACATAGGATATCTGTGATTACTATTGCTGACAAAGTCTCCAGAACTGCCAATACTTCTGTGGATAGCAGCCTACATTTTATAAATGAAGAAAATGATAAATTTCAGTTGGAAGTAAAAATAAAGATTTTTTTTTCCCACCCAAGTTCACAGTCTTCAGGTTAGAAATCCCTCTGGGGTATATAGAGAAGCAACTAGACAAGAGTTAAACTGCTTCTACTTCAGAATTTTATTACAGTTAACAATCCTTATGTACTTGCATCTCAGTTCCTATTGTATAGAATGGCAAAGACCACATTTTCTATTATAGATATATTATAAAGGATACCTTTTAAATAAAATCAGTGAAAATCATACAAAGAACTAAGATTGTACCATAAATCCTCTCATACAAAATGCTTCTCCGTAGTTGACAGAATTTTAATTAAAACTGGCAACAAGGTACCCTACTTTGAGGTGGTCTTCCAGATAAAAAGTTGTCAAGTGTTTCAATTTTAAGAATTGAAATAGTTCAAGGAGGATAAGTGTTTACTGTGTAAGATGCCTGGTTTACAATGAGGAGTAAAATACACACAGTACTGACTTCAGGAAATTATTAGACCATAAAGTGAGAGAAATGTTCAACAAATAATCACATAAATAATTGTTTAATTTTAATTTCCTTTAAGTATCACCAAACCAGTACCATTTTCTAACCTGACAGGGTAACTTTTTGAGGATTTTGGTTAAAATTTTAATATAAAATCTTTAGAGGGGATATTTATGACTTTGATACATTTCTTGTTCCTGATACCAAACTGGTACAGTGAATGAGGTCTACACCATTGTTTCAGAGACACAGTTTATTAGTTGAATATTCAAATTCTTTGCTTTTCCCTAACAGTAAAAAGGTCACTTTCTAGCTTTCAAGGGATTCAGTGGTTCAATATCTGAATATGAATGGGATGGTACTGGCCTCTTCTGGCAAATAACAAGCACCCCGAGAAAGCTGTCCATGGATCCCTGTTGTTGAATGGTTCTAACAACATATATGCCTCGAATACTTTTAACAGTTAGAAGCCTATTTCTTCCAATAACTCCTTGCCACTCTGAAACAGTAAGTAAATTCTACTCAATATATAAAACGTTATGCTCATTTATGTTATGGTTACTCAAAACAGAAAGGTAATTCTAATTTTAAAAAATGCATACTGATTTTTTAATAGCCGTGTAACCATTGCTACCATTTTGAAGAATATGTCATTGTCTTCCATTTTACAACCTCTGAGACTCCATGAACAGTTTTTCTGAGTTGATCTGAAAACATATTACATAAGAATTACCGAAATTGATAGCCCTAAGCAGTGATCCCCAGCCCTGGGGAATAGCAGAATCATTTAATGACTGTGCTAGTTTCTTAATACTGCTGTAACAAATTACCATAATTCGATGGCTTAAAACAACAAAAACTTATTTTCTTACAGTTCTGGAAGTCAGGAGTCCGAACTGAGTCTTATAAAGCTAAAATGAGGCATTAGTAGAACTGGTTCCTTCTACAGGTTCCCAGGCTCTAGCTGTTGCTTGCCTCTCTGAGCTTCCGGTGACTGTCAGCATTCCCTGGCTAGTAGCTGCATCCCCCAATCTCTGCCCCCGGGGGTCACATTGCCTTGTCCTCTTCCTTACGCTAATCTCCTTACACTCAGGAGCTTAATTTAATCACATCTCAAAGATCCTTATTTTAATCACACCTCAAAGTCCCTTTTGCCATAGAAGATAACATTCAGAATTTCTAGGAATTAAGACCTGCATTTCTTTAGGGACCATTATTCAGCCTACTACAAGGGCTTTTCCAAATGGCATTAAACCCTGGAGACCCTTAACTGTCCCGCCCTTTCCCTTCAGGGAGAATCACCACCATTGGAAATCTTACCACTACTGCTCTGAGAGCTTCCCGTTATTTAGGGTAGGGAAAAAAAAAATGAGGACCACTGTCTAAAATGTAAGTAACACTGTTATTTTTTGAGTTATTGATTAGACATCTGTGAAATTTTAATCTCTGAACAATGAACAAATCATTTCGTAAGATATACATAAGGGGCGTCTGGATGGCTTAGTAGGTTAAGTGTCTGCCTTCAGCTCAGGTCATGATCCCAGGGTCCTGGGATCGAGCCGCACGTCAGGCTCCCTGCTCAGCAGAGAACCTGCTTCTCCGTCTCCCTCTGCCTGCCGCTCTGCTTACTTGTGCTCTCTCTCTATCTCTCTGTCAAATAAATAAATAAAATCTTTAAAAAAAAGATATTTACATAAAATATTAAATGAATGAATAAGAATGTGTGAAAAATATTAGGGCCTCTGTTCAGGGCTTTATTTCCAGACTTTCTATCTTTATAAGAGCTCCCGAGCATAAGATTTTCAAGGAGGTGGATTGCTGACATAATCTAAATGTGCCTGAGAACAGACATTTTAAGTTATTTTGTCATTTTTCAGTTGAAAGATGAGATTTAAATGTTTGCCACTAATACTTTAAAAACACTCACACAAAACAAAATTTATACAACACCAAGCTGCAACAAATTTCCTGTTAGAAAGTAATATTACTGGTAACAATATAGTCAAGGTTAAATTGATCCCTAATAATTTAACTGCTAAGAATTATTTAGCAAACTACATTCTAAGTCCAGCATTGTGCAAACATATTCTCTAAAAGGAACAAAATAAAACAAATATCCTGCCATTGCACTACAAGACCCTCTGACACTTGAGATTTTTTCACAAGGCTATGGTCCCTTTGTCCCTTTTTTCCACATCACCTCTTCATTTTTCTCTAGCTCACTTAGCTTCCATCTTCTATTCCTATCTACTTTGTTAGCGATCCTTTGCTTTGGCCATCTCTAAGGTGCATTATCTGTCACTGGCTTTCCATTTCAATTGATGGAAACTCAGTTGGATACAAACTTAATCCCCACCAGGACCAGACCTGGGCAGATACTGCTGTGAAGCAAGCAAAGCTTCTTTCAGGGGATTATACTAATCAAATCTCTCCAGTGGCTTCTCATCATCCCTGGGGTGAGTTCAAACTTCCTAAAAGACAGAGGAAGCCTCCTTAATGGGATTCCTGCCTAAACCCCACACCATCTTTTGCTGTTCCTTTTCACAGGCACGCTGGGTAAGCCTCAGCCTAGTGCTTCCCAAAGCATGCTGGAATAACTCAATATAATTCCACACACACTTCATCTGAAATGTCCCTCATCAACTGTAAACATCTTATTCATTATTCAAAACTCAGTTTGGAGTCATCAGCCCAGTAAGGTTTGTCTGAGACAATCCCGTAACTCTGGCAAATCCCTCCTCTTATGTTCTTCCTGTGCTTTACAAATGTTGCTGTTGGGGCACTCATGCCCCTCCAGTTATACTTTGCCCACACTTCTGTGCTTCCATATTAAAATGTGAGTTTCCATATCATATTATAGTCATTTTTGTATGACTATACAGTTCCTAATAGAGTATTGACACAGATTGCCAAGGGCTAAATACAGAATTTTGCCTCTACCCTGCTTTTAAAGCTACCTTAGAAAATATTCGCTATGATTCATTTATACCTAAGTATAAATGTAAGTTCATACTCAGGGCTAGCCCTTTAATCTATAGTTCTAAATGTCAAATACAGGTGGGCGTCTCTATTAAGTAAGTTTCAGAAATCAGTAAGTATTCATAATGTTTGTAAGGATAGGAAACTCTCCTGACATCCTGACAACACACCTTAAAGGCATCCCTCTATGCTTTGCATAAAGAAATATACTCTGTGATTCACGATCTGCAGTCTCAGAGTTGTAAATGAACCTATTCTTAACCACCTGGAGATTGAATCCTCTCTTTAACATCCAAAATGGTGGTCAAGATCTGCACTTGAGCACATTTAGCAATGCCCCAGAGAAGCCTATTTTAGTTTTCATACACATCTAAAAAATCATGTACTTTGACACTTTTGAGCCCTCCGATCAGTAATAAATGAAACTGCCAAGTAATGAAGGAAGGAAATCCACCACATCAAAATTTAAATTAAAAAAAAACCAAGGAGCACGAATCATATTAGGGCACTTTTTTGCTTTTTAATTTGAGACTCAAGAATGCAAGCCACCCTAAAATAAACATATTAGGATAATCAAGATTACAACAGGAAACCGTTTGAACATAAATTGCTATGGCAGGAAACTGATTAGTTCAGCAAAGAGACAGGATGCTTCTCGTCTCTACGGTTGTCTGAGTTAATTCTGTGCCTCCTCCATAGACCAACTGTTCTGAGATAAAGGATTATAAAGTGGACTCATGAAAACAGACTGAAGTACAATTAATAATAAATGCAGGAGTAATGCAGACTAGTGCCTGAAGTTACAAGGAAACTAAAATGAGTCAGCAAAGGTGAGGGAGAAAAAAGGCAGTCTAGTAATATCATGTACAACACCGCTGCGATCTACAGAATATAAGGTTCTACATAAAGTGCCGATAATAAAAGGAATGCTATCAAACTAAGAAGGAGGTATGCTTTGAACGACTGCTTCTTCAGGATACTCTTTTCTATGAAACCTGAACAATCTAAATTGGATTGCTCGAAATGTGCTGAACTCTACTACCCAACAGTCCACCCCGTGGAAGACAGAATAATGGCCCTCCAAAGATGTCCCTAGAACTATAAATAATTTCATTACATAGCAAAAGGGACTTTGCAGATTGAGAGTTAAGGATCTTGAGAGGGTAGAGTAGCACGGATTATCCAGGTGGGTCCAATTTCTTTACAAGGTTCCTTAACGTTGGAGGTCCTTTCCCAGCTGTGTTGAGAGTCAGAGGGAGACTTAACTACAGAAGAATGGTCAAGGAGATACAATGTTGCTGGCTTTGAAGATGGAGGGAGGGGTCCACAAGGCAAGGGACGTGTGTGTCCTCTGGAAGCTGGAAAAGCCAAGGGAACAGATTCCCCTCCAGAGCATTAAGAGAGGAATGTATCTCTGCCAATACCTTTTAGCCCAGCGTAGTCCAGTGAGACCCATCTTGTATCTGTGATTAAATAACTGTTAGATAATAAATTTGTGTTGCTTTAAGCCACCAAATATGAAGCAATTTGTTACAATAGCAAGAGAAAGGGAACAGAAGCCTGTATTCTTTCAAAGGTTTTACTCAAACATGAAAAATAACACAAACAAACCGTCATAACTTCAAAACTGCCAATTTGACAGACACCTTAACATTTGCACATGACTTATCTCTAAAATATTTTTCCTAGAGGCAAACAGAGAAGGTCCTGAAACAGATTTTACAGAGGTAATGAAGGATTCAATAAGAACTGACAAGAAAACCTGACAGATTATCAACTTCTCCCATGAACCCAACTGAAAATATCATTCAACTTACTTGAAACTCTTTTGTACTGCAATAGAAAACCCTTTATCCCTACTACCTCTTCTACTTTCCTCTCCCCTTCTCCCTCCAAACTTGATTTTGAAATGTGTTTTAGATGAAGTTTGATAATAAACATTTATTGGCATGCATGTTTTCTAGAATTTATTGTAGTAATAAAAACTATTAAAATTCAATTTGCTAACTGAATCTCTGCTGTTGTTGGACACTGGCATTGATTCACATTTCGAGCCTTACTTTACATCTCACTGCTTTACAAAAGAGTAGAGTTGCAAATCCTCCTTACTCACCACTTTGCAGCAAAGGGGCCAAAACCACCACATCAAACCAATGCCCAGTAGTAGCAGTAACACCAAAATAGCAATGATGGCTGCAGTCCCACTAGACTAGAAGAGGCAGAAGACAAAAAACAAAGTGGTCAGTAAAGCACAGGGTTAAATCCCAAATACATATTTTTTTAAGGAAACACCAGAAAATGATGCAGAAAGCAGAACCAATGTCAAATCAGATTTTCACTTTATTCCCCTAAATTCTGTAAATTCCTTTACATTCTACTTCATACATGTTATTTTAAAACAGGCAATAATAAATATGAAATCTTCCAAAGTGCTATGAACAGTTTTAAATTATGCCCTAAAAGAATGTAAGAAAAATCACTATCTGGGGTTATACGAAAGGGCTGTATGGTCCCTATCATTTGTCTCTGGGAAAGAGTTATTTTGATCACAAGCATGATTACTTTTAGGCAAAACTTATGCAGCATTCTCCCAGACTTTTTGATGATAGAACACTATTTGCATTTGCAAGATGAATATCAAAATTCACCAAGCAAGTGAGAAACCAACAACAATGGTTCTTTTTTTCTTTTATTTTTTTTTAAAGATTTTATTTATTTATTTATTTGAAAGAGAGAGAGAGAGCTAGCAAGAGAGAGCACGAGCAGGGGATGGGGAGAGGGAGAAGCAGGGAGAGGGAGAAGCAGACCCCCGCTGAGCAGGGAGCCTAACGTGGGGCTCAATCCTAGGATCCTGGGATCATGACCTGAGCCAAAGGCAGACGCTTAATGGACAGAGCCACCCAGGTGCCCGAACAACAATGGTTCTTGTTGGCAAATGGTACATTGCGTCAATTCAAGAAAGCAATCTCATGCATTCACACATCAGATTTCTCACCGAAGCTCAAGCACTACCCACACAAGAACCACACTAGTGTCCTCTCACTTCCTGACACCAAGCTCCTTCAGCCCTAAGGAACCTGCTCTGGGCTCTGACTCCAATCCCCTTCCTGTAACCACCACCTAGGCATCCTACACGGCTCACCTTAAGCCACTTCCGCAGGAAGCCTTCTTTGTACCCTCTGGCTAGAAAATGCCCCCCTTTACTATACAATTCATAGTTCTCTATACTTCAATCTTGAGTACTTATCACAATTTATTTGTTTGTTTATTTCTGATAAACTGTGATTATTTCTTTAATTTCTCTTTTCTGTCACTATTGTGAGCTCTAGAAAGTCATGGGGTTATGTCCAACCTACTTACCAATGTATACTCCATGCTTGGCATTTAAAATGATTTACTAAGAGAATGAACTCCAAAGAAATACTGCAAAAGCCACAAATGCAAAGACTAGTATTTACTGAATTTTTAGTGTGGGGATAAAGTTCTCCAGGGGACAAGGTGTCTCTCCCAAACCCCACTTTCTGGTATACCCAGTAATAATGTTTTGTTTTGTGTGTCTTTCTTTCTTTCTTTCTTTCTTTCTTTCTTTCTTTCTTTCTTTCTTTCTTTCTTTCTTTCTTTCTTTCTTTTCTTTTCCTTCTTTCTTTCTTTCTTTCTTTTTGTTTCTTCCTTTCTTTTAAGGGAAAGAATGCAGGGAAGAAAAAACTGTAAATAAATCAATATACTCTCTAGGTGGAAATCTGGGACTTCAGGGCAGTTTTTCAGAGATATGTTTCCTGTCATTCAAAACAAATAAGAAGTATAAGCCCAGGGGTGCCTGGGTGGCTCAGTCAGTTAAGCATCTGACTTCAGCTCAGGTCATGATCTCAGAGTCCCGGGATGGAGCCCCATATCAGGCTCCCTGCTCAGTGGGGAGTCTGCTTCTACCTCTGCCCCTCCCCCTGCTCATGCTCTCTCTCTCTCTCTCTCAAATAAATAAATAAAATCTTTTAAAAAACAAAACATTAGTTTTTGAGATAATGTTCAATAATTGTATTTAAATTAAAACAAAACAAAACAAATAGAAGTACAAGCTCAGAGGTCAGGGTAAGAGCCACTTTTGTCCTAAGAGCTGATAGAGAGAGGAGTGACAAGGGGTGGATCCACCAGGATCCATCTGAGAATGGCACTGAATTAAAAGTATTAGTCTAGAGGTTTAATTTTAAGCAAGTTGTTTAATTGCTGGGAGCCTGTTTTCTAATCCATAAAATAAGAGAGCCAGTCATCCCCACAGCATGAAACTCTCTGTGGAAAAGCCATTACTGTGCTTTCTCTCTTAGAAAATCACCGTGCGTATTAACATACTTAGAAAGCTCTGAGTGGCTTTGCGGTAAAGTAGTTCAACTTACCTCAGCACCGAACCATCTTCTTTCTCATAACATTTTAAATACCCTGTAAATCTAGGATTCCCTAGAATCCACATTGAGAAATGTCTGGATTGGTCAAAGCTGAGAGACTTTCGGATGTTTAAGTGACAATGGTAGTAGCATTCAGTCAGAACATTTTATAAAGTGCAATATGAGGCGCCTGTGGGTGCAGTTGGTTAAGGGTCCGACTCCCTTGGTTTCAGGCTCAGGTCATGACCTCAGGGTGGTGAGATCGAGCCCCACACGGGGCTCCACGGGGCTCCAAGCTCAGTGCAGAGTCTCCTTAAGACTCTCTCTCCCGGGCGCCTGGGTGGCTCAGTCGTTAAGCGTCTGCCTTTGGCTCAGGTCATGATCCCAGGGTCCTGGGACTGAGTCCCACATCGGGCTCCCTGCTCAGCAGGAAGCCTGCTTCTCCCTCTCCCACTCCCCCTGCTTGTATTCCTGCTCTCGCTATCTCTCTCTCTGTCAAATAAATAAATAAAATCTTTTTAAAAAATAAATAAATAAAAATTTAAAAAAACAAAAACAAAAGACTCTCTCTCCCTTTGCTCCTCTCCCCAAAATAAATAAATAAATCTTTAAAAAAAATAAATAAAATGCAATACATAATGACATACGCACAAAACGAGGTAATAATCTTTATGTAAACAGTTACATGTAAACAACTGAGAACAGAAGAGAAGGTAGTTTTCAAAAGACGTGGCAAGGAAGTGCTGCAAAATATACTTGGTTCAGCTAATCAGAAAAATCTTGACATATGTATCCTTTCCCCATATCATCTGTTATTATCACAATGGAAGGGGAAAAAAAAGATTAGCATAGAGCAGTGTGGAAACCATCCCCAAACAACTCCATTTTTATAGCTAGCGATTACTAGCAGCCTTTCAGTTTTAATAAATCTATTTTTAAAATAACTAATTCTCAGGGCAGCATAAACCATAAAACATTCATTACTTTCAGAAATTTTCAACAGAAGATTATGAATCAACTACACATGAACAATTAAAGCTATCCTTTGATTTCTGATTTTGCATCTGAATGGAAGAGGGAACAAGCAAGGTATTTATACAGCTGATAAAAGGTTGCAAACTCACCAAAACTGGCACCACCAAAGTATCATCACTTAGAGTCTTTGATCATTTTATTTATCTTATCTTTCAGAAGACAACAAGAATAACGATGGAAACTTGACATGCACAGCTATCTTCACTGAGTTCTACCATTCACTATGTGACCATTCTTAAGGCACTAGAAGAGGCTATGACATGATATTCACCATAAAGAATTAACTTAAAATAGAAGAAATAAAAAGACATGAATTCATGTAACAACTTCCTGTTGTGGAGTTTGGTAGAATAAAAATGTGAGCTCAACATTTCATTATTAATGTATCTTAAATGTCTAAATTAATGTCTGGCACACAGAAACTTCTGTGTGTGTGTGTGTGTGTCTGTGTGTGAAAGAGAGAGAGGGGGAGAGAAAGAGAAAGAGAAAAGGAGAGAGAGAGAGAGAATATCAATACTTTACAGAAAATTTCCAGGCAAATAAGTTCTCTGTCCTTAAAACCAAAGAAAACAACTCAGAACATACATCAAGCCACTTAAGAAAAACTCAAAGGGCATCTTTCTACACAGAATTCTAAACATTGGTTAACAAATCATGTAACTCTCTACAGCCTTGATTATGCTAAGCTCTAAAATCTAGGCAAACGGGAATATGACAGGAAAAGAATGTCAAAGAAATACATAGAAAAGTGTGATACCCTACGGGAGAAATGCTATCAAATGCATAAACTCATGATCCTGCCTCTTATATGAAATACCCCGAATTTGACTGTTTATGCACAGAACAAATACAGCATTCCCTACCAGTCCTTTCCCACATTAGGATCTAGTCACAGCCCTCATGGAAATGGCTCACCATTTGTCTGTGCTATACAGTTTTCAAAAAGGTTCTATGAACACTTGGTTTCCTCCTTTCTTAGAATTCAAACATTGTGTTCAGAAATAGGAACATTCAACTAGAGGATATCAATCTGTTAAAAATGTAGTGGTTACTTTTTTTTCTTTCTATGGATGTGTCATTAGCCGGAAATGCAGAAAATCATATTGACAGAATATAAAGTAGATGGGCTCGCCATGATAGGCAGTTAAAATTCTTGATTTTTCCTCCAAAACAATGACTCTATTAGGAATATTAATAAAATACTATGCACATCCAGATGTAAATATACATTTATTATGGCAATATTATCACATCAACTGACTCCAAAGGTTGGTTCATCTTCAATAAAATTAAAAAAAAAATACACACTTTCTAAAGACCTGTGGACCTAATCTTTATCATATTTTAGCTAAGTGTGATGAAAAACAGGGCAGAGGAAGCAAAGAAAGTCATGCAACAGGGCAGAAGAAGCAAGAATGTCATGCAACTCAACCTTGTCATAAGTGTATGAGACACAGTCCCTGGATACCCCTAGTCCCAGACATGAGCTCAGTTAACTAGATACAAATTCAGGCTTTCCCACTTCCGTTGTTTTCATTTGCCAAAGCCATTATTAGAGCATGAAAGACTTCAATCTTGAAAGGGAAATCATTTCATTGTTCACATAGCTTTATAAACAAATTAAGGAAAGGTCAACCACATAGACTTCAGTCCTATGAGCAGATAGCAGGCTGCAAACTGCAGACTTAAGAGTCAAAAGAAACTAGCCATGATTACACATCGATCTGTGTCATGGGCAGAAACTAAAAGCCTCTCATTCTGGTTAGTATGACTCCCTTTAAATTCTAGGCAGTTAAGTAGGTACCAAAGTTACAAAGTTGGACAAGTCTACATGAAGTCCACGGGTTAGCTGGAGAGACAAAACCCTGAGCGAATAACCACAAATGTGAGGAAGTGGGAGGCAACTAACCTGGTCGGAGGCTCTGAGGAAGTAAGAAAGCCCGGGGAAGGGCACCTGGTGGCTCAGTCGTTTGGGCATCTGCATTCGGCTCAGGTCATGATCCCAGAGTCCTCGGATCGAGTCCCACATTGGGCTCCCTGCTCAGCAGGAAGCCTGCTTCTCCCTCTCCTCCCTGCTCGTGCCCTCTCTCACTATCTCTGTCTCTATCTCTGTCTCTCTCTCTCAAATAAATAAATAAAATCTTTAAAAAGAAAGAAAAAGAAAGAAAGAAAGAAAGAAAGAGAGAAAGAAAGAAAGAAAGAAAGAAAGAAAGAAGAAAAGAAAAGAAAAGAAAAGAAAGAAAGAAAGAAAGAAAGAAAGAAAGAAAGAAAGAAAGAAAGAAAGAAAGAGAAAGCAAGCCAGCCCAGGGAGAAAGTGAGGCAAACTTAGTGGCCTCTTGCAAGGACAAGAGAAAGACAATGGTGGCTGGAACACAGAGTTTGAGGGGACTAGCACCTGAAGAAGCTAGCGAGAAGGTCTGAAACACAAATTTCTGTAAAATGGTAGAGAGAATTGGCCATCTGTTACAACGGATTAATGTCCGTTTGTTGGATGACCTTTCAAATGGCCATTTGTTGGACTGAATCTTTCTAACCATAGTTTTGAAAAAATGGCATTCTCAGATGTCTATGAGGAGTAGATTGTGCAAGTTAGCTGAGGAGTCCAGTTTGAGACTTACTATCCAGATGATGGTTCAAGCTATGAAGCCAGAACTCTTTTAAGGGTTATCTGAGGACATACCAAAACCTTGAGCTTGACGTTAGGGTAGAGAAAATATATTCTGTAGTCATCCTGGACACAATAATTTTTTGAACTTGGTCTGCATCTAATTTCCTTTTCTTCATTAAAAACGAGTTTTCTAATCAAAAACTTCACTCTACCCCATGTAACTAAAATTCTAGCTAAGAGAATCATAGAAGTATAAAAACAAATCAGTCACTACTGTACTTGCAAAATAACCCTGAGAAAGAGGAATAACTCAAAAATTTTAAAATTCATATAACTATGGGAAAGAATCATTCAAAAAATTTCAAAGCTGTCATAATCTACCTAGAAAATAATTAATCACAGCAACCACAATTGAAAAAGAGAAAAGGGGAAATGGGTCTCCAAAATTTTTTTTCTATGGACTTAGAGTTAGGGGAAGAAAAAAGTCACAGAGTGAGTGATGGTTTCATTTTCTGAATTCTTCTGGAAGATTCGCTATTAGGAATTAGCAAACTATGTCCCAAAGGCCAAATCAGCTCATCTGTTTCATAAGGCCCCTGGCAAGCTAAGATTTTTTTTTTTTTTTTTTACATTACTACATAGCTGAAAAAAATCAAGAGTATGTTACATAAAATTCAAATTTCAGGGTACACAGCTTTGTTGAATGCAGCCACGCCCATTTGTTTACATAATGTTTATAATGGCAGAGTTGAGTAGTTGTGACAGAAACTGTATAGCCCTCGGGCGCCTGGGTGGCTCAGTCGTTAAGCGCCTGCCTTCGGCTCAGGTCATGATCCCAGGATCCTGGGATCGAGTTGCCACATCGGGCTCCCTGCTCGGCGGGAAGCCTGCTTCTCCCTCTCCCACTCCCCCTGCTTATGTTCTCTCTCTCACTGTGTCTCTCTCTGTCAAATAAATAAATAAAATCTTTAAAAAAAAAAAAGAAAGAAAGAAACTGTGTAGCCCTCAAACCCTGAAATATTTATTATCTGACCTTTACAGAAAAAACTGCCAACCTGTGTTTTATATAAATCAAATTAAGAGGTTACAAATGGCAGATTGCACAAGTGTTCAGGCCAGCGGGGAGGACAGACTTGGATTCAGTTCTCAATTCTAACATTTACTTGACTGTGAAACTGAGCAGGTAACTGAACCTCCAGAGCCTCCAGGCTCCAAGTCCCCCCTGTTAGGGGCAGTGAGGGCTGCAGTCAGTCGATGTTCTTTCTCATCAAGCCAGTCACCCTGCTGAGAGCTGGGTCTGCCCAACAGAAGAAGCACCTTCTAACGTGTTTGCATAAATGTGCACTAGAGATGGGAGGTGGCTCTCTGTTCCTCATCGGCAAAATTAAGGTTATAGGAATAGCCTCCTCGAGTTGTGTGTGTTAAATGAAGTCATAGAGTGCTTGGCGCATGTACAGTGCTTAGCACAGTGTCTGGCACTTAATACGTGCTCGGAAAACATATTCTGGATACTGTTATGTCAAAAGAGTCAGAAGAACAGTAGTTCCAAGGGGGGAAAAAAAGATATCTTGCACTATTTTTTTTTTTTTAAGATTTTATTTTTATTTATTTGACAGAGAGAGACACAGGGAGAGAGGGAACACAAGCAGGGGGAGCGGGAGAGGGAGAAGCAGGCTTCCCGCGGAGCAGGGAGCCCGATGCGGGGCTCGATCCCAGGACCCTGGGACCATGACCTGAGCCGAAGGCAGACGCTTAATGACTGAGCCACCCAGGCGCCCCTTGTTTGGGTTTCAAATGCCTGTGAAAGCCAAAGGCATCATCCTATAATGAGTAATACTACAAACTGCATCTCATCGTATCTGAATACGCCTGACAGACTGAATATCACTTAATACAATGCCTGGGTATTTATCATAATACTACCCACTATCCTATTTTATTTTGAATAGAGATTTAACGCACACATCAGCAGATGCATCTCATGGCAACAGTATTACTTTCCGTATCTATAAAATGATAATGTTACTTCCACATACTAGAGGTATTTAAGTTTGAATACTAAATAATGGCTAATTCTAATGGGAAAATGAATTATACTATGATTATTAGCAATACGATAAAGTGAATTATAGTATTTATTATCTTATAATAATTAGTGGAATAATAAAATTTACACAGAAGGCTATAAATCATCAATCTGGACTGAAGCATCAAAGTCACTGTGACCCTCTGACCTTTTCTCCTTCACCTCTCTGAAGCACTTAATGCTGCCTTCTTTTCATATTGGAATTCCATTTTCTTTTGGCTCCTTTATATGGTAAGTGTCCTGGTTTTCCCATTTCTTGAGCTATCTCTTACTCACTTCACTTATTCTATTGACCAAGATGGACTTACATTTTCCCTCAGCTTGATTAAACTTTAGACAGATTTCTTTCTGGTCATAGGTTCCTCATCTCCCCTTTTTTTTAGAGAATCTGCTTCAGAAAACTTCTCATTGCAAAATCTCTGCCTCTTTGAAATGTATATAAATCTCCTTTAAAGTTTCTTTCCAATTTTACAGATCCCAAGGGGAATGTCTTTCTCAACCTGAGAGCTACCCCTTTGAAATGTAATCATCAAAGAAGATGGCGCCCCTATCTCCCAATCTCTGTGGAAGGGCAGGGGCCTAACATCATGGGTGCCTAGCTCCAAGTTTTAACACCACCTCCTGTCAGGAAAATAGGAGAAAGTTTACTTTTCTTTTGGGTAAAGCCCAGTAGCATATACAGGTGACCTGCAACTCCCTCCACCCCCTTGTCCCAGCTGTCTCAAGTTCAATCTCTCTCCCCTATTGTAATATTTTTTTTAAAAAAAGATTTTATTTTTTAAGTAATCTACATATCCAACATGGGGCTTCAACCCACAACCCTGAGATCAAGAGTAGCATGCTCAAGCCAGGTGCCCCTGTAATAGCTTTGAATAAGGTCTTCCCTACCTGTTTAACTTTGTCTGCCACAGTTTTTCTTTATCACTACATATTTCTCTCACCTCAAGGAAGAAAGGAGAGAGGGAGAGGGGGGAGGGATGAAGGAGGGAAAGAGAGATAAAAAAAGAAAGGAAGGACAGACCCAATAAATTATTACAGTTATCCTTTCCTTAATCAAAGGATATTTTATTTTTTTAAGATTCATCCATTTAGTTGAGAGAGAGAGTGCAAGTGCAGGGAGGAGGAGCAGAGGGAGAGTCTTAAGTTGACTCCACACTGAGCGCAGAGCCCGATGTGGGGCTCAACCCCATGACCTGGAGACAACCACCTGAGCCAAAACTAAGACTGGGTCGCCCAACCAACTGGATGCCACCCCAGCACCCCAAAGGATATTTTAAAATTAAGATATTTTAAATTTAAATTTAAAAGAAAAATTTCAGAATAAAAGAACCCTCTCAAGTTGACTAAATTTAGCATTATGAAAAATATAATCCATTTTCTTTCCTTTTTTCATTTTAGCCCTGACTTCTCTGTACACCGGAGTTTAGGAACCACAGACCTATAGGATGAACTCTAAATTCCATCTGGTTGTTTTCTTTCTTTAGGCTACTGATAATCTGGTCTAAATTTTCTATTTTCAAGCTTCCCTCCCACCATTTTCACTCCAATCAAATATATCTACTCTCAGTTTCGTTTTTCTATTTATCTGTAATCTGCTTTCCCCTCCTCTCTTCTTGCCTAAATCCTGCTTTCCTTTCAGGACCCAGTTTATCCTGACTCCTCCAAGAATACAAAACCTTTCTCAAAAACAAACTGGTGGTTGCCAGAGGGGAGGGATGAAATTGGTGAAAGGGATTAAGAAGTACAATCTTCCAGTTTTAATAATATATGAAACACAGGGAAGTAATGTACAGCACAAGGAACATATTTAACAATATTGTAACAACTCTGTAGAGGGAGAGATGGTAACTACTTTTGTGGTTACAATTTCAAAATGTCCATAAATATCAAATCACTACCTTGTACAACAGAAACTAATACAACTCTGTCAACTATTCTCCAATTAAAAAAAAAAAAAAAAACTTTCTCTGGTACTCCTTCCCTTCTGCTTTAAGCTCGTGAAAGCCACTTTCTTTTTCTTTTTTCAGTAAAAATCATGTGGAATTTCATTGACTATTTCATTCTACACAACTCCCCAATGTGTGTCTCCAATCCAGACCTCTCTCTAGAATTCCAGACTTGTATATTCAACAACTGTTTTTATGATTTTTCCACTGTGATGGCTACATAGACACCTTTCACTCAACATTTCCAAAACAGAAGTCCTCATCTTCTAAACACTGCTCTACCTGACCACAACTCATCCTTCTAGTTGCTCAGGTGAAAAGTGTAGAATTATCTTTAATGTCCCTCTCTCACACCCACATCTAATCTGTCTACGCATCTCATGTTATCCACCTTTACTCAAATTTATTCGAACCCAATCACTTCTCATCATCTCCACTGCTGTCTCTTTAGTGGAGACATCCTCCCTGCTCCTAGATTACTGAAATAGCCATGGACTTGGTCTCCAGATTTCCACATTTGCACCCCCTGCAAAGTCTATTTTTACACAGTAGCCAGAATGATCTTTCAAAGTATTAAGTCATATCATGTCACCTTCCAGTGGTTCCCCATTTCACTCAGAAGAAAAACTCAAACCCTTAAAATGACTTGCAAAACCCTACATAACCTTCCACTCATCTTGAGACTCTTGCTCTCCCCAGCTACCTCCACTCCAGCCAAGAGGTCTCCTTGCCTTTCTTTAAACTTGTCAGATACAGTGCCTCCTTAGGCTTTGTTCTAGCTGCTCCTGCTGCATAAAACACTCTTCCCTTGGGTGGTCTTCAGGGTTCACTCCCTCACCTTCCTCAAGTCTTTATTCAAATCTCACCTTTCCAATGAAAATTACTTTGATCCCTTCCTTAATATTACAACTTGCCCCTTCACTCTCTCCATCTCTGACACAACCCATGTCACTTTTTTAAAAATCACTTTACTCTTAAACTACCTTGAGTCACAATGTGCTCTCCTGAGAACCAGAAAGACCTAGGAAGACTTCCGTAAAAGTACATGATTTGTAAATTCCAAATGAGCCATTTAACCTCAGCATCCCTGCACACCAAAATTGTGAGTGGTTATGGGATACAAAAACCTGTTTTCCTGCTTGCATGGAAGAGAGGCTAAAAAAGATGGCTAGAGGTGCAGAACAAGAGGAAGGATGGAGTAAGAATGCCATTTCAGTGAGCCAAACACTGAGAAACTATATAACCACAAAACGTTTGTAATCCCAACCACATCCTGAGAGAACCAGAAAACCTGCAAATTGCAACATGAATTACAAATAAAAAGAGACAAAAAACCCTACGTATTTTCAAAACAGAGGCAGGTGTTGATAAAGAGTTATCCAGAGAATTCAATAGTGGCAAGGTCCCTATGGATATCTGTTTTCCTTGCAATGTTTTCTTACAATGAGATAGACAACTGTCTCTATACAGATAATATTGAGTTATTTTGTTTTTTGAAGGAAGGATGTCTCTCTGACTTAAAGATCAAAATATAAAGCCATGAAACCATGAGATGTGAGAAGGTTTGTAATTTTGGTCTTTTGAAGGCAAGAATTTGGGGTGGTTTTTTTTTGCTTTGATTAATGTCTTTTTTACAAAGATAATATACTCATAAAAATAATAGCCATGTAATCAGTCACTTTAGGTGCTTTCTGTTTTCATGTTCAACAATGAATATCAAAACTTTCCATGAACCCCAAAAATTAACTACAGGAAAACACTGTCTTAACAATGAACTTTACATTCTAAATGATTGCATCTTAGGTAATACAAATCAATCATCTCAACTAAAACAGATTTCCAAACTAAGATATATCAAACTATCAAAATTAAATTACTTACTCATATTAGAAAGCACCAACATTTAAAATAGACAAAAATGTGAAGTCATCCTTAAAATATACTAATAATTTCAAAAACATAATCAATGTCTTAGACACAATAATTCAACCTTCATAACAAAAAAACATTATTCCATTTTGATATTTAATGTTTCAAGGAAACTGCTTCATTTGAAAATCATTCTCCTACCTAATTTTGATTTTAAATATGACTTCTGAATTTTATAAATATCAAAAAAAATTTATACTCTCTTAAAATCTTATTTAATGATTTTTAATCTCATTTTAATGATTATACTATCTTAAAATCTCTTTTTAATCTCTTTTTAAAATCTCTTAAAAAAAAAAGAAACAATTTAAAATAAATTCTATATAGAGTATTCCTTGTGGTAGTCTCCAGTGTCACTGTTTGCATCTTCCTTATTATAGCATGCAACAACACTGACAATCCATAATTATTTCTGGATGGAATCATTTTTAAAAAATAACTTCATGCAAACTTTTTACTTACACATTCTGTGGCTGTGACTATTAATGAGCTCGAGATGACAGATTTTCCTCCATTAAAGCTCACTGAAACATCAAGAGTTCTGAAAGAAAATGAAAAAAAAATAATAATAATAATGAAAAACAAATTAAAAACCAGAGGATTGTGGGAGATTTTTATTTCCTTATATAATTCAAAACCATCAAGAAAATCTACTTTTGATCAGTTATTCTAGCTTTTTTCTTTCTTCCTTTGGTCCAGTCCTTACTTATTAACCAGAGGCAAATTCCTTAAATGATCTAATTTGTTCCTGAAGAAGTATTAACATAAATAGGAACATTAAAAAATTCCTTAAGAGAAATGCTGAGACTGTTTTCACAAAAACCTAAAAAGAAGAAAAAAAAAACCCTTAGATCCTATTTAGCTTATTTTACCTATCTTCAGATATTACTATCTTCGTAAGACTATTAAGAATAAAAAATTGGAAATAATAAACCATTCAAAGGTAACATATAAAGAAAATAATACAAGAGAAATAAACTGAAGAAAAACCTAATTCAATTTACTTGTAGGTATTTGTTGTAGATGGTCCCAGGACATTAAAATATCTTGACAAAGGTAGAAGAAGAAAGGATAGTTCTTTTTCATGGCTAAGACACATCAGAGTTACAATACAGCTCTTATTTTGGAAAAATGATTTTAAATTATAAGACACTAATAATTAAAATTTCATTAATTCAGAGTCTAGTAATTAATTATTTGGGATAAGTCAGTCAGGAGTTGGTAACTTTTTTTTATTTTTTATTTTTTATTTTTGAGAGAGAGAGAGAGAGAGAGAACAAGTGCGCACAAAGCTTTGGAGGAGAAGCAGAGGGAGAAGGAGAGAAAGAATCTTAAGCAGTCTCCATGCCCAGCACTGAGCCCAATGTGGGGCTCGATCTCACGACCCTGAGATCGTGACCTGAGCCGAAACCAAGAGTCTGGATGCTTAACCGACTGAGCCACCAGGGCACCCCTGGTAACTTATTTATTAAATAGCTCTAACAAGAATTAAAAAAAAAAAAAAAAAAAGCTCTAACAAGATATCAAAAGGGCAAAAAAATGATAAGAAGATTTTTAAATATTAAGAAAACAGCTGTTTTCCAAAATAGTTTACACAGTATATTATCCTATAATAATCAGTGTGCCAACATTTGAAAGGTATCCACTCATTAAAGCAGAAAGTGGCAGGTAACATTTTGGTAATCTAGCTTCTATACAGTGCCATATTCCCATTCTCATAAAACATTCTAAATTCCAAGAATTAATAGCTAAAAACTTTTAGCTATTAATGAATTACTGAATTAGTAAATTACTAATTACTCTGAATTAGTAAAATTTTGTTATATTTAGAAGATTTCTTCTCGGGGTGCCTGGGTGGCTCAGATGGTTAAGCGTCTGCCTTCGGCTCAGGTCATGATCCCAGGGTCCTGGGATCGAGTTGGGGTCCTTGCTAAGCGGGGAGCCTGCTTCTCCCTCTGCCTCTGCCTCTCTCTCTCTCTCTGACTCTCATGAATAAATAAATAAAACATAAAAAAAAAAAAAAAATTTCTTCCTCTATCCCTTGAATTGAAAGCCAAATACTACTAGTTACAGAGAGTTATGATAAAAGAGAAGCAATCTCAAACCACCGGTAAAATTTTCAATTATGATACCAGAGAGGAGAGATGAGAAATATTATTTAGTCCCTGCTCTGTGCCAGACACCACCCTCAGCATTTTATGGACATTATCTCCTTTAATCCTCATAACAACCCTTAAAGTAAGTAGTAGTTTCACAGTTGTGCAGATGGGGTACATAAGGCCCAGAAATGCTAATTGCCTTGCCAAAAGTGGTAAAGCTAGGTAGGGTTCTAACTAATTTTGAAGTCTTTCCATCAGACCATACAGGCTTGTTGAAATTAAAGTCCTTAATGTGTTTCTTTTCTCAATGCGATATTTAGTTTGGATTCATACAGGAACAGAGCTATTAGGAAAGATACTCCTAGCAAACTTGGAGCTGAACTCTTCTTCAAAATTCAGGAATACTCCTATTAAAAACATGTCTTGTAAATTATTCCCTCCAAAATATTTTGTTTAAAAAAAAAAAAAGTTCAGCTATCTCCAGAAACGAATGAGAACTTACGATGTTTACATCAACTTGTTTGAACTTTTGAACTAGTTCCCCACAGAACGCCAAGCAGCTTATTTAAGAAAGAAAACTTCAACCCAATTGCTTATTCTGCAGGAATGAGTGCCTTGTTTTGTTTTATTTTTTTTGAAGACGAAGCATAGTTGAATCCAAAAATAATCTCTCCTAGTTTCCAATTCCTCTATTTTAAAACACGTACCAGAAAGCATACCACATGGTAGGCATGGTTTTAGTTTGGGGTAAGATGATCTAATTCACAATAATATATGATTGTTGCAAGTAAATTACTGATTCAATTTAGTGGGTTCAGTAGATAAGACTGAAGTTGTTTATAATGTGGTGCTTAGAATTCACCAGAAATAAAGCTGCTCTCTAATTAATGAAGGAAACATTAAAAGCTTTAATGCTTCCGGACTGAGAAAAAGGAAAAAAAGAAGATTTTAATGTGTATCCAAATGGAATAAGAACAGAAGCTATATCTTACAAGAAATTCACTCTTTCCTGTAGTAGAAATACATGTTGATGAGATCTCGTAGGCAACCAAAACAACCGTGCACTATCCCCAAATCTCAGTCTAGTACAATGTGGCTAGTGTCACATAAAACTGAGTTAAGTCTCCACAGATATGGAGATGATGATTCTTTTGACATGTGGACCCAACTGAAACAATATGATCTTCCCCTTCTTGAGAGCAGAGCACGGCCCTCAACAACAGTTGACAATGACGGCATTTCTCGAGTCCCTCCTATGAGCCAGACACACCGCGCTCATCTTCTCATTTAACCTGCACAGAGACCCACTGAGCTGGGCAGCAGCATCTTCTCCACTTGCCAAGTGAAGAAACCCAAGCTTACAAAGGCACCCTGCCCAAACACTGAACTTCTCTGACTCTGTAGTCAAAGTGCTTTTACTTCTACCCCATACTTCCTTAATCCTTGATAAATACATTAGGGTCTGACATTTAAATTTCTCTCATCGGCCAGAGCGGAGTAACACGCCTCCAAGTTTCTGCTATACTCATACATTGCTCATGGTTAACTAGAATGTCATTTGCTAAATACTAAGAGAACATGAAAAATATGCTATTAAAGTTACTTCTGCTTTTAAATGTTGTTGTTTCTTTAGAAAAACATTTTTGAAATTATCGGTACGATACTGGCACTACCATGAATGATACCTTTGCCCAACCTTATGCTACTCCTTTGCTGGCACACAGACTGATAAAGCCACCCTGCCCTCTAACCGAAACCTAATACCCTGACCTTTCTCGTTACCCCAAAACTCCGATATATGTATTTAATGTTTTCTGTCATATTTCACGTCAGTTCTGTTAGTACCTATGGATTGCTCATTCCTATATAACCCCTATTTCTGGTTAGTGTATTACTAACAATAGAACCCACACTCTCAGTTACAGAGACTTTACTATGGATTAAAAAAATATATGAAAGTCATGTTGGTTTTACATAATTCCATACAGAAGTGAGAAGTGAGGGGACAGTTCATTTTTTAAAAAGATTTTATTTACTTGTCAGAAAGAGAGAGAGCACGGGCAGGGGGAGGGGCAGAGGAAGAGGGAGAAGTAGGCTCTCCGCCGAGCAGGGAGCCCGATGCGGTACTCGATCCCAGGACCCCGGGATCATGACCTGAGCCGAAGGCAGATGCTTAACCGAATGAGCCACCCAGACATCTGGGAGAGTTCATTTTTATTTATCCTAAGAATCAATTAAAATTATAAGTGGGGAAGGATCTAGCCCAGGAGTTGAGGAATCAGGAGTCCTGGGTTTGAAGCCTAGTCACTTCACTCTCAATCTTGCATCCCTCAATCTGTAAAATGGGGATAATTTTACCTATTTCAGAGTTGTCTGGGGGAGGAGAGCTTAATAAAATAATAAACATAAAATATCCAACACAGTGGCTGGAACACAGCAGGTATTCTCACATTATTGTAACACCTGACTATTTTTCTAACATTATTTAGAATAACAAGGTACTTTTTATATAAAATCTTTTAGACCCAAGCTAAAAATTAACACAGATAATACAGAAGAATATACAACAGCAATTAAATAATTACCTAACACTTTTTGCCTTCAAGAACTTCATTCTACTCACTGCTATATACAAATATAGAGAGATAAACTGTTCAGTACCTGCCTAGTACATAAACATCATGCAGGTTAGTGGAAAAAAACTTTTCAGTGCTATTTCCTTCCTGTTACAAAACATCATCTGATTAAACCCAACATCATAGGTATGTTGGGCTGTGTGTTTACACCTCAAACCTAAAACTGTACTCTAAATTGGTTTATAAATGCTTGCCAATACGTTCATTCGCTCACTCAATCATTCTATTATTAGTTAATTAAACAAATATTTGTAAATTGCCTACAATAGACCAAGCTAGGATGTGCTTGGTAACAGGGTTGCAATAACAAATAAAACACAGTATTAAAACATAAATGAAAGGGAGCCACATAAACAATTACAATAGAGTGTGACAGTATCTAAAACAGGTGTAAGCACAGGGGTACTAGGGGACCCAGTTGTGGGAGACACTACCAGTTCAGCTTTGCCATGGGGACATCAAGCAAGGTTTCCTGCAGGAACTCACTCAAACATGAATCCTAAAGTATGATCAGGAGATAATAAGGAAAAGAGATTAGAAAGCGATCCAAGAGGAAGGAGTGCTATTTGATAGGCTGGAAGGTAAGAAAGGTACAGAATAGTCAAGGAACTAAAATCATTCAATATGGCAGCAACAAAGAGTGTGAGACTGAGATTATACGGCCTGAGTAGGGAAGGATTATGAAAAACCCAGGATGCAATCTTTTAGACATTTAGAATCAGTCTTAAGAGTTTTTCAACTACGTAGAAATACCGTCATAACTGTGTTTTACAAATATCCTTCTTTTTACAGAGTAGAGCATAGATTGGAAGAGTAAATTCTACAGTAGAAAGACCAATTACGAACGTCTTGGTGTATTTCAAATAAGAACCAAAGTCTAATTGAACTGAAATAGTGGCAATAAGGGTGGTGTGAAAATGAAAATTGGGAGTTATAAAGGAGTTAGAATAAAAATGATTGGACATTAACTGGATGTACAAGGTAAGGAGAAAGGAAATCGTTAAAGATGACCAAAGTTTCTGTCTTGCTGTGAAGTGAGTTGCATAGGAAACACAGGAGAAGGAGTGAGTTTGAACAGAAGTACGTAAGTTTAACTTGGGAACTTCAAGTTGAATGTGCCCATGAAAAATCCAGATGAGTCAGCAGACATTTGGATAGTGGACTTTTGGATAGTGGGTTTAGAGCTAAGGAAAAGATCTTGTCTGGACATTTGGAACTCATCATAAGGAAAAGGAAGCCTTAGAGAAGATGCATTTATGGTCAGGAATCCCAGGAATCCCAAATCAGGCAATTTACAAAGTGATAATTGAGTTAACAGACTGTAAGAAGAGGAGCCTGAGAAGAAACAGCCAGGGAAGTGAGAATATAAATCATGAAAGACAAAGGGAAAACTTCTGAGACAGGACTGGCCCACAGTGCATAATGCAGAGGTGGTCAGGGAAGAGAAGAAGGCTGAGAACTGACAACTACCAACATCCTTTTCTGTAAATTGGTTTTACATTGTTTAGAATTGCTTACAAATATCTTAATCCAATCTTTATTCCATCCTTATAATATTTTTTCAAAGTAGAAGGAGAGGGGTGCCTGGCTGGCTCAGTTCCTAGAGCATGTGACTCTTGATCTCAGGGTCCTGAGTTCAAGCCCCATGTTGGGCCTAGAGCTCATGTTAAAAAAAAAAAAAAAAGGTAGGATAGAAGAAACCTAAACAACTTACCATAACAAAAAGATTGCTTTAAGTGCATTTCAATGTCAATTGGTACTCAACAGTGATAAAACTAAATTCATTCCACACAAAAAAATTACTAAATAGTATTGTGATATATAATTAAGTAAATAAAATTCCGTAAGTCCTAATGGTCACAGTGAGTTTATTTAGTGTTTAAAGATGTAGGAGAGTTCCAAAACAGAATAGCTCAGTGCCATACGTCAGAGCTACTCTGAACTAAGAAATTTCATACACCATGAAATATGGTTGACATTTCGATCCACAGTAGCCTATTTGCAAAGTATTCATTTACTATTGACTTAATGCATATCCAATAAGACTGCCATTTTATGATCCATTAACAAAGATGAAAAAATTAAATTGTGAAAGACATTTGTTAGAAGTAATAAATAATTTACCTCCAATTTGCACATACTGAAAATTCAGCTGGCAACTACTCAAAAAGTTATTAGAACTGTGGTGACTTAAGGTATTTTGAAATCAAGTGCTACTATTAAATACTCTGCAGACCGTTTTAAAAATTACTTTTAAGTCTTCATATTTGTGAAGTTTAAAGATTCAACTTCGAGTGATGAGTATATATGTAAATTAGTGTTTTGTCTAAGGCTATTTTCTTTAAAGTGGTTAAAGGATTCCTAAATAAAATAATTTTTGAGATATTTCAATATATGTGTAAACTAATATATATGAAGACTGCTAGATTTCAGAAGGAAAAAAAAAAGCTGTATTCAGAGATGTGCTGCACATCACACTTAAGTTGTATTGTAAGTTGTTCTCAGTATTACACCAAAAATAACCCCTTTTTAGCTGTTTTTGCATATTTTAATAAAATAATGAAAATATACTTGGAAATAATCACTCAATTTTTAGTGCCTTGTATCCAAAAATGTCAAATGCCCTAGTAATAGCAAAAAAAACTGATAACACTTAGAAGCAGTATATAAGAGGATTTAAATACATATTTAAGGATATCCTCTATCTCATCGTATATCTATCCCTCTTTGAACACTCCTGGTTACCAAAACACTCTCTAAATAATTGTTAGAAAGATCTTCCTTACATTGAACTGAAATGTGCTTCCCTTTACCTTCCACTCTTTCCTTCTCCTTTCCTTGGAACAATAAAGAATAAGTCAAATCTGTCTTTCACATGACAGAGCTGATGTTTGAAGACAGCTGATGTGTCACACCTGAACCATATGTTTTTCAGTATTTTATATTTTACCCTATTTAACATTTCCATACTTGGCAACATCTTTTTGGCCACCCCTCAATGTATTCAAATTAATTGTTCTTCCTCTTAAAAGATAATTTCCAGAACTAAATATAATACTTAGGATGGAGATGCAAAACAGATTAGGTGAACTGATCACATTTATGGATATAATCAGAAAGCAATAGGGGTGCCTGGGTGGCTCAGTCAATTGAGCCTGCAGCTCAGGCCATGATCTCAGGGTCCTGGGATAGAGCCCCACATCAGGCTCCCTACTCAGTGGGGAACCTGCTTCTCCCTCTCCCTCGGCCCTTCCCTGTGCTTATGCTCTCTCTCTCTGTCAAATAAGTTAATAAAATCTTGAAAGAAAGAAAAGAAAGAAAGAAAGAAAGAAAGAAAGAGAGAGAGAGAGAGAGAGAGAGAGAGAGAGGGAGAAAGAAAGAAAGAAAGAAAGAAAGAAAGAAAGAAAGAAAGAAAGAAAGAAAGGAAGGAAGAAAAAGAAAAAGCAAGCAAGCAATACACCACATGAAAGAAAAGATAAATGGCTCTAACATTGAGGTGGGGGGTAGAGAAATAAAGAAACAGTCCTCAGCCTTACTAAGGTTTAGATTAGATTAGATCTCACTAAGATTCTAATGTTTACATTCAAAGTAAAGATATAACTAATGTCCTAGTATCCATGACAAAAATAAATAAAGTCTCATTCCTCATTAGGAACAGAAGAGAGAATAAGGTGTTGTTATATCACCTGCTACTAAAATAATGTTATTAGGGATTGTATGCACATACATATAAACACTTTTTTTTTTTTTTAAAGATTTTATTTATTTATTTGACAGAGAGAGACATAGCGAGAGCAGGAACACGAGCCGGGGGAGTGGGAGAGGGAGAAGCAGGCTTCCTGCAGAGCAGGGAGCCCGATGCAGGGCTCGATCCCAGGACCCTGGGATCATGACCTGAGCCGAAGGCAGACGCTTAACGACTGAGCCACCCAGGCGCCCCATATAAACACTTTTGAAAAGAAGTGTTCATGTGAGAAGCTGTGCAAAAGGCAGAATTTGTCCAACCGAGAAAGACAAGTGGAATGAATCAATTTTATTCCAGGCAAAATAATTGTATTAAAAAAATAACAACGTCGAAGAAAAGAACAAGATTCTATTACCAAGTCAGGCTCTAACCCCAGGTCTGCCACACCATTCATTTGAATGATCCTTCACTATCACATGCTTAAAATTTTCCACATACACTAATGTCCCACCACTTCTTACTCAAAACACTCTGTCAAGTGTCTTCCCACACTGCCTTTTAAGAGAACTAATACTATCAGTTTCATCTGATTTAGATATTTATTTCATATTTGCCAGAAGATTCTGGCCAATGTTTTTGAAAGCACATTTAACTATACCATATGCCTCCCTAAATCATCTCTATCAAACAAGCTGTAGGATAAGGCTCTGGTTCATTCTGTTCTGTTTTTCTTTCTTCACAATGTGTTTATGTATATTTACCCAATTTGCTCTGTTCTTCTTGCCAAATTACAGGTTTGAGATTTCAACTATGGCAGAGCAGCTGTGCTATTGTTGATGTCTCACTAAACAAGGGTCAGAGGATAAGCCCATACTGCAAGGACTAGTGACACTTGCACATTACACCATGAGGCGAATGCCCTGCATGGGGGAAGGATTCAAGGAACTTCACAGAGTCCTTCCTATTCAAACTTAAGACATTTTGGTACAAATGAGCCACTGGCAGAAATAAACTCCCAAACAATCTACAGATTTTTCAAGGTGAGATAATTTGTTTAATCATATGACATTTTAAAATTAAATTGTGTCCAGTGAAAGAAATACAAAAGAACAACCTCCTTACTACCACCTTTACATTCTTCCTGTTGAAGTGCTAAGAATGCATCCAACTCAGAGGCGCCTGGGTGGCTCAGTGGGTTAAGCGGCTGCCTTCAACTCAGGTCATGATCCCAGGGTCCTCTGAGCAAGCCCACATTGGGCTCCCTCCTCAGTTGGGGGGGTTCTGCTTCTCCCTCTCTCTCTGCCACTCCCCTCCCCCTGCCCATGCTATCTCTCTCTCTCTCTCTCTATCTCCCCCCCACTCTTTCTCCTGCTCTCTCTCAAATAAATAAATAAAATCCTAAAAAAAAAAAAAGAATCCATCCATCTCAATCTGAAAATCTATATCAAATAAATTCGATTAAACAGAGATGTCTCTCAAAGAAAGTACTTCAAAGACCCATTTCAAGAATGCTAACCAATGATACACCTGGATAAGATTTGCCCAGATAGCTTTAACCTTTGTTTACTCACAAGATCAATTTCCAAATGCAAACCTATGGTCCTAGCTCCACTGCTAGATTCTTTGTCCCCATCTCCCCAAATAAAGCAACTTCACGTTAACCCTCTTACAAACTAAAATTCCCCACGAGCCTTTAGGTTTCTAAAAGATTAATCCTCAAACCAAATGGAATTCAGGAAGTCACATAAAGATGAGAAAGGAACTGATAGAGCAGGCTAATGAGATAAGGCACGTGTCCACAGATACAGCTCTGAGACTATGCATCTGGCTTTGAGGCTGTCTATGTAGGGTTACTGCACCGGGGTGTTGTTAATTATTTAAGTGAGAGAACGAGGGGACCATCACCACATCTGTCGCCTTCACACAGGAAAAATCTTCATTCATTGTTGGGCCAGATGTGTTTATGTGAAACATAGACTAACTAGCTACTTAATGGGTTTGAATCCTTAGCCAAAAGCTAATTAGGCAAACATTAAGCATCAGTCACCTTACAAGGCTAAACTGTTTCCATTGTGTTGATTTTAATCCAATCTCATAAGAGAGCTCACCACCTACAAAAGTATCTGAAGGAAGGTCAAGGCAAAGGAAAGGTCCAAATTACTTGCAACATACTTAGAAGAAGAATAATGATGTCCCCAAATGCCCAACACAGTAACAAATTAAACCTCATGCTTTGCCTCAGTGGTATCATGTACTGAAAGAAAGAAAGAAAGAAAAGAAAGAAAGAAGGAAGGAAGGAAGGAAGGAAGGAAGGAAGGAAGGAAGGAAGGAAGGAAGGAAGAAAGAAAGAAAGAAAGAAAGAAAGAAAGAAAGAAAGAAAGAAAGAAAGAAAGAAAGAAAGAAACCAAAAATAATTATTTTAGACAGATCTCCTTCCCACCAAATTCTCAGTTTGCTTATAGGTGAAATATTAATGTCAAAAGCCAAACAAATGATGACTTCTCATGTCTCATATTTATTATGCTCTACATGATTTTTTAAAATGACATCCCCTGGGTATTTAGCCAATCTACAAATCACTGAAGAATATCAGCAGTTTCTACAGTAGTCTCTTCAAAAGGAGAGTGCCGAAAGGCGAAGTCTAGAGAAAACAAATTTAGTGTCTGGGATAGAATAGGCATACTGCATTTTATAGCTACTCTGGAGAGGAAAATAAACTGTCTTCCTTAACCACTCACTGCTATTAAAAAGCCAAGATAGTTTTCTGTTCTCTTAAATGGCATGTCCCCCCAGTAAGATTCTGGCCACTTTTCCCCTACCTGATATAAGTCCCTGCCCCCAGCCGTGCCCCCCCCAGCCCAGGAATCAAAGGTATTCTTTTTGCTTTTTAGATAACTAGTAATTCAAAATACTTGAGAAAAATGCATACATCCTCTCATCTAACAAACGTTTATGAATCTGTTGTGTGTCAAGCATTGTGTTAGGTGTTACAGGCAGAGCAAGAAACAGAACAAAATCTATCCTAGCAGGAAAGGAGACACAAAAACAAACAAATAAATGCATGGGAGAAAAAAATTAACCATGAAAAACAAGGGAAGAGGGAGTGCCAAACTTAAGAGGGGGAAGACTGTATTGATTAAATAGGGTGACCAGGAAGCATTTCCCAAGAAGGTGATATTTGAACAAGGCTTGAAGAAGGTGCGAGTGAATGAGGAGAAGGGCATTTCAAGCAGAGGGAACAATGAGTGGAAAAGTGTCAATGTGGTTAAGGAACAGCGGAGAGACCAGTGTGACCCTAACAGAAGGGGCAAAGGAAGATGGAGAGAGGGGGGCCAGATCCTATAGAACCTTGTAGAACATTGCAATATTTAGATTTTTCACACTGGGTGGAAAATATCGAGGATTTTAAGTGGAGGGGTGACATAAATGACCTGTCTTAACAGGGTCACTCCTGCCAAGGACAGAAGCAGAAAAACCAGGAGAAGCTAATGAACCTTGTATATTTTATATTCCTCTGCTCTATATGCGAGATCAATATAAAGTAATCCTGTATCTTATGTAGTATAAGATATTCTAAACATATTGTATCCCCTACTATTGGGCTAAGGAATATCTGAACTGTCTCCAATCATTTCCTTCATAATAGAGAGGGTAAAAAAAAATCACAAATGGAAAAACTAAATTACTAGTGGAATTATCTGTGTTGAGGTGATTTAAATAAAAGCTCTTCTTCCAAACTAAATATCCCTTTTTTTAACCAGCCATCATTATAGTTTATTGCCATACCAAAGATCATGAGAAAATAGACATTAACAGGACCTGGATACAAATTAAAGCACGAATATTTTCTAGTCCAAGGTATGCCTTACTGAGCCATGTTCCTTCTGCTCTTTAATACTGATATTTAAATACCATAGGAATTAATCAAAATCTCACTTTGGAACTCACGTGTGTGTGTATATGTGTGTATGTGCATGTGTAAATGTAATACTCTAAAGTTCGAAATAATGATTGTAGCTCTGATTATTTAAAGGGCTCTAGCAATAGTTCTCATACCCATCCAGATAAATATTTATAGGGCCTTTTAATCAATATTTAAGAAACAAGATAAAGCAGATGTTAGCATTTTCACCCTACTAAGAGTATATTATATATAGTTATAGTACTAACCAGAGTGGTTTGCCTAGAGCTTACTATTTCAGGTTCACTCTGTACATCAAAAAAAAAAAAAAAAAAAAGAGGCAGTAAAATAATTAATGTATATTTGTCACCATTTCCTAATAATTTGTAGCTAACATGTTTTTAAAATGTTTTTAATGAAGTACTTACTCTCCAACTTTATTCAGGGCAGGTGCAGGACAAAGCATAGAATTAACGTCCACACTTACTGGATTAACGCCTAGAAAATAAAACGCCACTGAATTAATACAGAGCTTTACGTATCTCACACGGTTTCATTAATACTATGAGAAACATAACAGCAATCAGGGGTCAATGGTGAAACATTAGTTATATTAGCATGAAAAACTAAATAGATTCTCATCTAAAAAGAGAAGGAAAAGAAAATGAAAAAATAGAGATCATAAGCCTCACTGACATACAGTTTTAGTAAATTATAAGTTATGGGGTTTTTTTGTTTGTTTTAAAGATTTTATTTATTTATTTGACAGAGAGAGACACAGCGAGAGAGGGAACACAAGCAGGGGGAGGGGGAGAGGGAGAAGCAGGCCTCCCGCCAAGCAGGGAGCCCAATGTGGGGCTCGATCCCAGGACCCTGGGATCATGACCTGAGCTGAAGGCAGACGCTTAACGACTGAGCCACCCAGGCACCCCTATGGTTTTTTATTAGACTAAATTCACAAACATTTGTAGATATTATAAAATTATCATCTTTTCCATCTCCATTTTTCAAATATCTTAGGCTCTGAAGGATGATATATATTTTAAAAGCAGAATTTAAAAACAATAGAGAAAAGATGAATATCCAAGGATGAATGAATTTATTTCAAGAGTTTAATAAGAGAGTTGTATCTTACAATAAATAAATTTCATAAAACTAAATGCTTAAATTGCCCTAATAATTTTAATAACATATGGGAAAAGAAAATCTGGCCTATTAACTATTCAGGAAAGTTACACAATCAAATGGATAATCCCAGAATGTGAGGGATGAAAATACAATCTGACTCCACTTATTTCTTTAGTGACTTACTTTAATAAACTTCATCTTACGTAGCAAAGGAAAACATATGTTTATACTATAATCGAGTATGTACTCAAAGGGAGTCAGGTAAAGCTAACCTTTAGATTCAGATGAATAAAAATAAAATTATTTTGTCCTCTTCAATTGTGGAATCTACTATGAAGATTTTGGTACAAATTCTATTGTCTTGCCTTACCAAAATGATGATCCTAACAGGAAAGAGAGGACTTAATCATGACATTTTCCATGCTGAGATCCTCTCCACGTTAATCCAACAAACACACACTGAACAGTTGCTGTGGGCATAGCCAAAGCTCTGCTATTGGAGTGTGTAGTACCATCAGAAAAACAGCAAAACTGTACGTGAACCTCTCAAAAAATAACTCTACCAGAGTTCACAGAGTTATAGCTTCTGCCTTACGGATGAAAATTTTAGAAGCCAATATAATCATCGATGAGGAAAAAATGTCTTAAAAAAGAGACCCAAAATGCTCAGAACATTAAGATCTATTGAAGGAGTTTTTTGCAGAATGAAGATAAAAACATATTCATCTGCTGTTTTGAAAGCCACATTAGGGAAAATAAAACCTAACTGCATAAATACGATAATTAGCAACAAACAGAGCTAAGCGGGCATTGAAGATCAAAATATGTGAAGTATCTAAAAATATAAAATACATAAAAAATCCATAAGACAAAAAGCCTTTGTCCAGGAGCTGATTGGAAAATTATTGGGAAACTAGATAAAGAAAACGAGTGAGAGGGGCGCCTGGGTGGCTCAGTTGGTTAAGCAACTGCCTTCGGCTCAGGTCATGATCCTGGAGTCCCGGGATCGAGTCCCGCATTGGGCTCCCTGCTCAGAGGGGAGTCTGCTTCTCCCTCTCCCCCTCCCCCCTCTTGTGCTCTGTCTCTAAAATAAATAAATAAAATCTTTTAAAAAAAATTAAAAAAAGAAAACAAGTGAGAATAAAATAAGGGAATAAGCAGTAGAATAGTCCAAGAGTTAGATTTTCAGGCAAGAGTGATAATAAATAAATCTGGAGAAAGAGGCAATTAAATCGAGCAGATGATGTCGTCCACACAGAGTGCAGTCAGGAAAACTGGGTTCGACTCTCAGCTCTGCCCTTTACTGACTGTGTCACCACAGGCAAATTATTTTACTCTTTCAGCCATTAGACCATTATCTGTAAAATGAAGCCTCTTAGGCTAGGGTTCGGCATTTCTTAAGTTATAAACAAAGGTTGTAATCATTAAATAACAAAAATAATTATTACTATTTGTACTATCACTGGACTTCACTTCTTTCTCCTGTGATTAAAAAATATAGCATGGTTGATTTCAGTTGAAAAGAAGAGAAAACACTTGATGTTTATATGCTATGCAGATATTCAAGCAACAATGAGATTATGGGGAACCTACTCTTTGTGTATGTTTCATTCACAGTGTAGGTACAGAGGACACTCCCATCCCGACTGCCCAAGTTGAATCCTCTTCCAGACAAAACAATCTGAAATTCATCTAAAAGAAAAATAAACATTGTAATCCCTGCTTTACAAAAGAAAGACATAACTTAAAAGTGTCAAGGTGCACAGAATCAATTTCTTCATAGTATTCAGCCCACTAGTAACAACGAAGACATTGCTTTATTTCCGACTCTCTTGGACCCTTTAGTGAAATTCAGGGAAGATAGCATTTATTGCCACATAGGAAGGCATTATTTTATTTTTTAAGCAAAGTGTTTTCTAACAGTAACCAAGATACTAGAATTGAAACCTAACAGTTACTCCCACATACCACAGAAATTTCCCCTTACTCCATCTTCTCTGTCCCCAGAGAAGGAAGGAAGGAAGGAAGAAAAGAGAGAGGGAGAGAGGAAAGAAAGGAAAGAAAGGAAAGAAAGGAAAGAAAGGAAAGAAAGAAAGAAAGAAAGAAAGAAAGAAAGAAAGAAAGAAAGAAAGAAAGAAAGAAAGAAAAATTTCCCCAAATTCTATCCTCAGGAAAATACATCAGGAAAGAATCTTTGTTTTTCTCTACTCTTAGGTATTAAGGTATGGGAATGTAAAGAAAATTATTCACGTTCTTTGTTTCTTAGAACTGTCATATGTTGTATTTTCTTTAAAGATTTATTTATTTATTTATTTATTTGACAGAGAGACACAGTGAGAGAGGGAACACAAGCAGGGGGAGTGGGAGAGAGAGAAGCAGGCCTCCCGCCGAGCAGGGAGCCCGATGTGGGGCTCGATCCCAGGACCCTGGGATCATGACCTCAGCCGAAGGCAGACGCTTAACGACTGAGCCACCCAGGTGCCCCTGTTGTATTTTCTTTAATCTCTGACACCCCATACGGAGTTCTTTAATGGTTTCTTGACATTACTAATCCCGTTTTCACTCTCTCTTGCATACAAACTTATAACTCACCAGAGGTCATGCATTTTGGACTATTAACAATCTATGGCCAGTCATTAAAGAAAGTTTATTCAACTTATTGCTCAGGACTCTATATAGGAGGAGCAGTCACTAAATGTTAGAGAGTAAAATACAATGCAAGGAAAACAGGGTAACTGATCAAATATCTTGATCGGCATTTAACCGTCTGCTGTTTAGCTATAAGATGGTATATTAACTATTTTAACAGTGATTAACTCTCAGTCTTCTCAGACAATCTCCTATCTACCATAATCTAACATGTATATAGTAATTTATTGAGGAAGAAAAGATTGCTATGCCACTCTTCATTAAGTATATTATAAAAGGAATTTCACTTATAAAGTGCAGGTAAAACGTAAAATGTGACTCAGTGAAAAGAACATGGCTTTAGAGTCGGACAGACAAGAGTCAAATAGGACAATTCCTAAAGCAAGTACTGAACCACTCAGCCTCAGTTTTGTCATCTGTGAACCACGGATTATAAAACTGTCAAATAGTGTTGTTATGAAGATTAGGTAAAATCATAAAGGCAAAGGGATGCTCTGGGATGTTCAAATGCACTATTCCTCTTAAACATCTCAATGACCATTAAATAGGAAGTCTACAAGATACAGAACTTAAGACAATCTCCAGCAGTTGAGAGGCTCTGTGGGAAATTACACAGCACATTTCCTCTTCCACTAGACCCAATATTCTTCCTTTACTAGATTAAAATGAACTCCAGGTCAGCCTTGAAGAAGAAACAGAATAGGCCAGAGAGTATCACATTCTCCTTGGGTAAGGATGGCTTGGGAAGGGCTAAAACCTGAGTTTGTTCTTAGGGCCAGCTAATGAAGCCAGCTGCTTCTTCCCTGCCATCCGCCCATCCATCACCTCTGTACGTGCCCTGAGCTGGTGGGAACTGTACTTTGGCCAGGTCATCAAGGCACAGAGCTCAAAGTCCACAAATACATGACTGTTTGTATAATCAGAAAAAAGAAAGAATCTCATATTTTATTTTACTTGTCATAGGAAAGGTCTCAAACATGAACTAAATATACAGAAAATTCTAAAAGCCTGTCACACAATATGTTCATTATTTAAAATAACACTCCAATCTTAAAAAATTTGAATTTAAAATAGAAATATTTCAAGGAATTATTTAAAAATTCTTACAGAAAAGGATGCCAAAAAAGTTAATTTTGTTATTCTCTTTCCAACATGAGTTTCAAATCATATAATCTAACGAGGGGGAAAAAATACAATTTCTTACATGGTATTTTTAAATTCTAACCACTTACCCCCCACACAGACACTTGAAGGCCGCAATTCCAGGATTTCAGTGCATGACCGATCTAGTATCTAAAAAGGAAAAAAGAAGACCAAGATAGAGAACTAAATTCTAACATGTAAAGTGAATTATAAGATTGCTAATAATCTTAAAGTCTTCCCCTTAACTTCAATAGATGGCAGAGAAAACCTATTAACTATCATATATACAGCTATCAGGCTCTTAGAAAATTTCCATGCTGTTCTTCAGTATATATTCCAAGACTGCATTCTGTAGGAATCCTTATTTGATTAGAGTAAATACAGATAAGCACAGATAAAGTGGATGTTAACCTCAGCGTCTGGTAGCCGTGAACACAAAGACAACCAAACTTTCTCGGTAGCCATAAAAATCTATGCTGACTTTCCCTATTAGGCAAAAACAAGAGAGCAAATCAGAACTCCTGCCCAATTATGCTAACTTAGTATGTTTTTTATTAAGAGGTTCAATACAATATCAATAAATAAACACTTCTTTATTTGACTGTGGCATTTCTATTCAATGTCTCAGCCTCAATTCCCACAGATGCTAATCCTCCTTATATGCACCAAACATTACACTTGCAGAACACAGGCTCCTTGTATGAGCCAAATATTATCCTCAAAAACACAGACTCTGCACTCCAGCGTTCCCAGAGCACAGGAACAGAATGGCTCTTCTTAGCTTGTTCCGAGAAACAGAAACCACCATACAAGGCACAAGGCTACAAGTGAAAAACAACAATGATGAAATAAGCTGCTCCTAATGGACACAACAATCCCGTCTTTATTTTTAGAACTGCTCTGCACTACATTATCAAATTCAGACAAATTCCAGATGATCTTTGGACGACATTCCTTTCTTGACAGAGTTGAAGACAGATGATGTACGGTGGGCTCTAGCATCTCCTGCTCATAACTGGAACAGGAAGGAAGGAAACAGAAACACTTTCCGTGCTTTCTTTAATAACAGTAGCAGGATAAATTGTCAGCCTCTAAAACCCAGCTGGGAATGTTTGTTGCTGAATATGCCTCACTGAGAAGGGGAATCATTCGTACTTTTTAAGATCACTTCCCAGTAAATCCACTTTTCACAAAGCAATTGAAGCTTTAGTGATTGGGAAACAAATATAGTAAAATTTTATGTCTGCGAAATTCTGGATGAGGTCTATTTAAACTCAGAAATGACCAGAGATTGATTCCATAGTCACCCAAAGACCTTTCAGTGCCCAAAGACCTCCTCTTAGTCTGCTATTTTATCTCCTATAATCAATACTCACTCCTCTTGGGACTATGTACTGTTGTTCAATTAAGAATTGGGGAAAGAACTGAGGACCATTGCCATTGTGTGTCACCTCTTGGAGGGGAAGTATCTCAGATCAGTAACATCCTTAAATATTTTAACACTATACAGGTAACAAGGCTCTGAAGGGAACAAAACAGGAATGTTTTGCTAAAGGAATATGGAGCTAAAACGGTTCCAGAAAACGGTTCCAACTAACAAAAATGGAGCATTATAGCTTTGGTTTTGGCCGACCCGAGATAAAAGGAGAACAGTGAGCCATGCAAATGGAAGGGTCAAAGGAAAATACAAAGCCTCCACACCTATTTTACTTGCCAGCAAGTCTGAAGGAATTTATTTTAAAACAGATCCCATTAAGAAGGCTCCTATGAAGGAACATCTTTCAGTTCACAATTTCTTTATTAGTTATTTTAGGCACACCTCTAGCGGCATTACTGAGAAATGTTTCAAGCATCAGGAAAAATTATGAGAGGTTTAAAGATTGAATCCGTTGGAAATCGCAACCATTTTTTAAAGATTCCTTAGAATAAGGTACATGAAGAAATTACAAGATTTTCCAAAGGCTATGTCAAAGAAGATGCAACCCAGAATGACCTGTGTGAATTTCTAAAATTGTACTCGTTTTCTCTCTCCTACCATAATTAAATCAGATCTCAAAATATTTAAGACACATGTGTGTATCTTGTCTTCCTCTTTTAATTTGACGTAATCCATTGAATAGTTTTAAAATGATAGTTCAAGGGGTGCCTGGGTGGCTCAGTGGGTTAAGCGTTCCACTCATGATTTTAGCTCAGGTCATGATCTTAGGGTGGTGAGATCGAGCCCCGCATTGGGCTCCTTGCTGGGCGTGGAACCTGCTTGAGATTCTCTCTCCCTCTGCCACTCTCTTCCTCCTAATCTCCCTCTCTAAATATAAATAAATAAATAAATAAATAAATAAATAAATAAATAAATAAATAAATAAATAATAAAAATCAAAAAATAAAATGATGGTTCCAACAGTAAGATCAAATGATCAGTTCTTACGGTGTTCTCCTGAAGGACTGTTGTTGCTATACATTTCTGAAGCAGACCCTGTTTATCCCCGTAAGGTATTTTGATTTTAAAGAAAAGGTTCAAGATGATTTAGAAATTTATTTTCTATTCAAGTCTGAGATTAAAGAAATCAAGTTACGTTAAGCAGAAACTAAGAATAGCTGAAGATTGGTTATATATTGCAGTAAATTGTATAATATACATTGATACCTCAGAATACATTTACATTAGTTTAATATTTGTACTTATTTTAATAAAATGAATTTTATAGAAATGATATTACTGAATGGAAAAGTGACTCGAGGAACACATTCATTGAAAGGCAAGCAGTTTAGACCATGAGTCAAAAAGTGGCATCACCATCTGAAGGAATCCAGTTGAATTCCCCACAGGACATTACCTGCCCTTCTCTAAAGTTTGTAGTGATTTTTTTTTTTTAATTTCTTTGGACCTTATGTTAAATTAGTTGGGTATATGAATCACCTCCTCTATTAGAAGACAAACTTTGTGAGTATAAAAAGAGGATATTATACTGTACAATCCTCTTGGGACCAGCACATGGTTCTGTACACACAGTATAACCAATAAATGTTTAGGGAATATAGATTGCATGAATTAATAAGAATATTAAAAATATCTACCTAGTAAGCAAGTCAACAACCATATTATGACTAAGATAAGGCAGAATAAAGTTAATTTATGTGAAAAAGCATCTAGCTCTCCAATAAACTGTGAATGCCAGAAATCCAGAAACCCATAATGTGAAACGAAGTTCACCCAAACCACTTCCAAATGAAAAACAATCAAAGAGAGGGAAAGAGAATGTGGTGGGGAAAGAAGAGAGAAAAGAAAGTGTGTGCATTTTTAAAAAAATAAAATTTGTCCTAAATTTGGTTTTTCCATCTAGAGTCCCTATATTAAGAAAATAACTGGAAGTCAAAATAATTCAATGTTTGTATGCAGATAGTTTCCATCATTAAATTTTTTAAACAATCAGTTCCATAAACATGAAACAGTTTATAATCTAGTCTTAGTACAAGCAATTGCACACAAGTTCAAATGTTCAAGATATCAAAATAGGTCTATTATATTAAAATTGTCATCACTAAATGACAACTGAAAGAGAGGACAAATATTTTAAACACTCTAGTTAATTTTTACTAAATTAAATACTGTTACTGATTGATTGAACATTGGATCAGGTGTCCCATCTACGATAATTGACACATTATCTTTCATACTCTGCACTTCCATCATTGTACAACAGAGCATCTTGTAAGGATGTTTCTTCAAATATGTGTTACCATCTGTCTTCATTATATCTCAATAGAAACAGAAAATAGTTTCCACTAAAGGTCAGCCTTGGTTGACATCAGAGAGAGCTAATAGCACCATAGACCAAATTTAAAGACAAGCCAAATGCTATTAATAAAACCAGGGCACTTTAAGTCATGCACACACTAGATGCAAAATTGCATCATTTGAGATTCTGAAGTTCATTTATATATATATATATATATATATATATATATATATATAAATTGGCAAAGAACTTGATGCTCACCATGGGAAAAAAGTATACTACTGAAGCATCTGTTCACTCACAAGCATCTGTTCACTCAAAAAGTAATATTAGTGTTAAGGAATAATTACAAATGAAAATAACAGGTACATTATTACTTACTCCCTACTTTTAAGTCCTCAAATATTAATATGGATAACAAAAGTCAAATTTACTAAAAGTCAAACTTCCTAAATTTAGTACAAATATCAGGAGTCAAAAATTCAAAAGAATTTCTAACAATGGTAATAATAATTATAATTTGTTGGGAACTTATTACGTTCCAGGAACTATACTAAGCACTTTACCTGAATTTCTTCAGTTAATCCTCTCAAATCTTATGAATACATACTACTTTTATCCCTACTTTATAGATGAGAAAACTGAGGTTTTAGAGAGGTCTTTTTAATTTTAGTTTTTGAAATAAGAACGATTAGTTTTTAAGTAGCAGAGTCAGATCTCCTCAAGTTTGATTGACTCTAAAGCCTGTTCTACCCAGTGCACTCTGCTACCCTCCAGGCTTGTGATAGACAGTCTACCATTACAAAATCCAGTATCTAACAAACTAGTGAAAATTTATCTGCCTGTTTTGCTTGAATTCCTTTTATATTATCAAAACATTCTAAAATCTATCTTATTTCTTATCTTCAAAAGTATGTCACTAAGCTTTCACCTACATTTGTGGGGGTTTTTATAGATTTGTTTTAAAATTCCCAATTCCAAGGCACCTGGGTGGCTCAGTCGGTTAAGCATCCGACTCTTGATCTCAGCTCAGGTCTTGGTCTCAGGGTAGTGAGTTCAAGCCCCGCACTGGGCTCCACGCTGGCTGTGGAGCCTACTTCAAAAAAAAAAAAAAAATTCCCAATTCCACTGATTCGAATAAGTCGACATTTTAGATCATCTTATGAATTAGTAACATACAGAATATGCAAATGATTACGGCCCTCTCTCTTTTGAATAATTTTTCCTCTATTGTGTTATTTTAGTATTGCTTTCTAACTCAGATTTGTTTTGTACAGATAAAACACTTGTACTTTTCACTTCTCAGAATAATCCAGAACCTACAAGACAAGAGAGGCTATACTACAGCAACAAGAGGTCCTAACTCTGGTTTGGGGGACAGGAAACACTTGGAAAAAGAAAATCAAACTGGGCTTAGAAAAACTAATTTGTTATCTGAACACATTTTCTCTCATAAAAGCAATGATGTCAATGGCATTTAAGGGCATTTAGGTTTCATACATTTCTAGAACTTGCCTGAATCCTAGGAACAGAAAGGATATTCAGAACCAGGAGGCAGAGGTTGGGAGTTTTTTTGTTTCATTTTCTTTTGTTTTTCTCCATTTTTTTTGGACATGGAACAGACTTTAGGTGAATTTCTGATACAGAATGAGTTAGTCTTTCTCTCTCCCTCACTCACTGTCACCTAGGTTGCTAGACACACACAGACACTCCTTTTCTAAACACAATCATTATCCAGGTTTTCTATTACCCAAAATATTCCATTTCAATGTGGCTGTTCTCATCTTATGAACTCATTCATACTAATATATGAATGCAAATATATGAAATGATGACCCTTCAAACAACCTAGATAGGGTTATACCCTGAAGAGAAATTTTTTAAACCAGGAAAATCCTTATGCATGGAAATTCTGAAGGCATAACCATTTAATAAAGCAAGAAATGCAAGCAGAATGAGGGAAAATATTTTCTAAAATGGGATGCCTAGGGGCACCTGGGTAGCTCAGTTGGTTAGGCGTCTGCCTTCGGCTGAGGTCATGATCCCAGGGTCCTGGGATCGAGCCCGCATCGGACTCCCTGCTCCATGGGAAGCCTGCTTCTCCCTCTCCCACTCTCCCCGCTTGTATTCCCTCTCTCACTGTCCCTCTCTGTCAAATAGATAAATAAAATCTTAAAAAAAAATTTTTTTTTAAGATTTTATTTATCTATTTGAGACAGAGAGAATGAGATACAGAGAGCATGAGAGGGAGGAGCGTCAGAGGGAGAAGTAGACTCCCCGCCGAGCAGGGAACCCGATGCGGGACTCGATCCCGGGACTCCAGGATCATGACCTGAGCCGAAGGCAGTCGCTTAACCAACTGAGCCACCCAGGCGCCCTTTAAAAAATTTTTTTTTAAATGGGATGCCCACATTGGAAAATGAGGTCTGCTTATATGTCTGCCTGATGGAGGTCTGTTCCCTTGCAGTTCTTTTCTTGGTTTCTTTCCCTCTTAGGTATGTTTGTGAACCACAGACTCTCTAAAAACTTTTTAATCTACAGTTGCACCCGCAAGGCACAGGTTGGGTAGGAGATGAAGGTGTGAACTCCAGGAGAGAGAGGTCTAGGCAGAGTAGCTGTGGTATACACAAGACCATCTGTAAGACTTGTGTTTATAAGCCAGTACAAACCTATAATAGCAAAGAAGTTAAAATACATAGAATTCTCAATTCTAGTACTTTGTATAAAAATTCTACACTCCAACATGTTGCCCCAAACTGTGAATTAGATGCTTTATATATTTAATCTCTATAATCACAGTCACTGTCCTTTCTCATTAACAAAACATTCTGTCCTATTTAAAATGTATTTGTTTTGGGCGCCTAGGTGCCTCAGTCAGTGAAGCCTCGGACTCTCGCTTTCGGCTCAAGTCGTGATCTTAGTGTCATGGGATTGAGCCCTAACCCGAGCCCTGCATACAGCTCTGTGCTCAGCACTGAGTATGACTGGGATTCTCTCCCTTTCCCTCTCTTTACCCCTCTGCTCCTCTCCCACGCACATGTGCACACACACTTTCTCTCTCTCAAATAAATAAATAAATAAATAAATAAATAAATAAATAAATATCTTAAAAAAAATAAAATAAAAAATAACATGTATTTGTCTTGACTGCTTCCTTTTAAACATATGATAAAAAGCCTGCCCTGTATTATGATAATAAAGTAAAGCCCAAATATTAATCCTTTTCCAAGTTGTTTGGGATAAAACTGCAAGTGGAACGACAGCATTCACTCATACAAATTATAATTATTTTCTATTGCTTCGCGTCCAATTTTAATTCACTATTTGTGCAATTCTGATCACCCAAGTACTCTCATTAGTTCGGGGTACACTGCAAATACTAATTTCATGGAATTTCTCTATTTGCCAAGAGAGGGGGATAGAATATGATAAGGTTATTTTTGCCTCCCTCTAGGTTAGTTTTCGGTTAGCAGTAAGACCAGATGCAGCCTTAGGACCTGACCTTGTGCTTGCTGGCCTCTCTGAGATTATAGATGTTTGGCAGAAGATCAAGTTAGAGCCCATTGTGCTGTCCCTTCTCTGCAGAGGGACTTGAATGAAGTATCAGAATGGTGCTTCATTCCGACTACTCCAGGCATGTTCCAAATTAATTGGGATTGAGCCTACATCTAGTGTCATGTGGTCAGGTTGCAGGATTTCACTCTAGGCCAAATTTACATACAAAGTAACAAGGGGCAGACATGCACTCTGGAGCCTGAATTGGCAGTTTGTAGGAGTGGAGGCGAGAATGATTGCTAAGTCAGACACAACTCTTAAGAATCCTATTCTTGGGGCGCCTGGGTGGCTCAGTCGTTGGGCGTCTGCCTTCGGCTCAGGTCATGATCCCGGAGTCCTGGGATCGAGCCCCGCATCGGGCTCCCTGCTCCGCGGGAAGCCTGCTTCTCCCTCTCCCACTCCCACTGCTTGTGTTCCCTCTCTCGCTGTGTCTCTCTCTGTCAAATAAATAAATAAAATCTTTAAAAAAAAAAAAAAAAGAATCCTATTCTTACACTCCTATGCTTACAAAGCAATTTATCTTGCTTCCCTATAAAGTCACAATCAGGGCACCTGGGTGGCTCAGATGGTTAAGCATCTGCCTTCGGCTCAGGTCATGATCCCAGGATCCTGGGATCGAGTCCCGCATCGGGCTCCCTGCTCCGTGAGAGCCTGCTTCTCCCTCTGCCTCTCTCTCTCACTCTCTCTCTGTCTCTCATGAATAAATAAATAAAATCTTTAAAAAAATAAATAAAGTTACAATCAGATCTTTATAACTACTGAATAATAATCAGGTAAAGTGGCAGTATTATCAAGCAGAAATAACCAGAGAGCACCGTATTTGATTTCTTCTTTCTGAGATATTTTAAGATGTATATGAAACCATATATTGATTTAAGATCTTGTAAGTTCCTCAGCATGTTTACATAATGCACACATGTTATAATAACAGATATGGAACATGGAAGAAGTAGTAAAAGCCCTATTATGGCCTGAATGTCAATAGTTGTGGCCTTTTTCTTCTGGCATTTAAGATAAAATGGGATTAATTAGTAGAAAACTGCTGAGATACAGCCAACATAAAAATTTAGCATGGGATGAGTTAAGATGGGGAAATGAAGGCAGCATATGACTTCGGACATGCAGCGTCTTTGAAGTTGATGTTGAATGATGGAGACATATCTAGGTTTTATGGTTTGAAGATCAAGCAATCAGTTTAAAAAAAAAGAAATTTCCCACAACTAATATAAACCAAAACAGATTTTAAAATCTGTACTTTTTCCAATTTCTAAATGGCAATAGGAATGTTATTATACTTGGAAAATAGAATAGAGCCCATTCCAGAAGAAACTAGGTAAACACTTTTTTAATGAATGATACCATACATTCAAACCCAATCTAATATAAAAAGTAGATAACACAATATATTAAAAATAGCAGCTGCTCAATTAATGTATATTGAATTAATTGAAAAGTAAATATAAAACTTTCTAATAAAAAGCATGAGCATTTTGACTATAAGACAAATAAATGAGGTGTGTAACACTAAACAGTTAAGCATATAAAAAATACAGAGCTTAATTAGGCGCTACCTGAATTAATCAAATCACATCTTCAGTCACACACAGTGAAGAGAAAGCTTATTTTGCATAGTACAAACTTTGGTAATCAATGGCACCGATAAGGCAATGAGCCAAATGGAAAAAAAAACTTAAGAAATAATAAAACAACATGAAAAGATACATGAACTTAATATATACATGTATCTTAAGAAAATAGGTTAATTCTAGATAGGCTATGTGAAAAGAGAAAAAAAATTAAATCCCATTGACTGGTTTCCTTTGTGACCTCATTTGTAAAAGTCAATTCTAAATATTAAAGATTTTTTCCCCAAAATAGATTATTTCATTACACTTAAATTCAATACACTACCTAGACATCTATAACATTTTCTTCAACTTTATTAAAAATTAAAAATATTCATTGTAGCAATAAATTTCTAACACCAACTTTGGGTACATAACGTCATCTACAATAGAACATTATAGATAATTTACAAGCACCCTAGGTATGTCCTTACCAGAAACTGCTAATTTCCATGACATACAACATGTCAGAAAATATCAGTAAGGATAATAACAAATCTAAAGAAGCAAGTTTTTTTTTTTTCCTTACTCATTGAGCAGCTTTAAGCACTACAGGAGTTCATCCTAATATGAAGGATTCCAAGTTTATATCTCATAAGGAAAAATCACTGAACAGCATTTATCCCAAGGTCCCAACAAAATGAAGCCTTAGTAATTAGCCATATGTATGCATAAAATAAGCAGCTAAGACAACTGTAAGGATGTTTTCACAATCTTCCCTTGTTTGCTTTTTAGCTTTCAATATTCAGATGATCTTTATTTTCTCTCTGGCTGCCAAACATCCCTATCAAATGTATTTTTCTTTAAGAGGTAATACGTCAATGAAAAACAATTATAATTTGTAATCATGGGGCGCCAGCTGGCTCAGTCCACCAAGCATGCGACACTTGATCTCAGCGTTGAGGGTTTGAGCCCCACGTCGGGTATAGAGATTACTTTAAAATAATAAAATCTTTTAAAAAACTATTTGTAAGCACATGTTTTGGATGAGTTCATTTTTTAAAAAAATGCTTGGAGCTTCAAAATACCAATTGCTCAATACAGCGCGCTCTACACTGGCCCATTGCTAAAAATGGATTCTCTCTTCCTTGGCAAGTAAGCAAGTTGTATAAGCACAAGTGACAAATTTTTAAACAAACTTTTACTCTAAGAGATCTAAGGAAGAGTGTGAGTTATAATCATTGCCTTTTACTCTTCTCAGCTCCAAACATAACAGATGAATAGTTCTGATTATACTGTTGGTGAAAATGCGCCCATGTTACAAATCGCAACACAAAAACCCCAAATGATGTTTAAGCTCCTCTGTATCTCACAATTGAATTTTCATAACAAATCATATTAGCAGGTCTTCCTTTCTCACTACAGCATAGAAATCTGCAAAAAATGGATTGTGATTTGAAACAAAAGCTTATCTGCCTCCTTTGTTTTCTTTTCTTTTTTTTTTTTTTTGGTCAGCACAAACTCAGAATAAGCATTTAATGCTTTCTTAAAGGATGAATAGACTTCCCATAAAAAGCACATTGAAATTATGGATAAAGTTATAACAAATATACTATTTGTTTTAGAATCTAAAGAAATTGAATCCCAACATGTTTTTCACTCTGATACATGTAGTATTTCATATTAGTCCTATTTGCCCACTCTCTTGTTTTGTTAACTGAAACATGAAATCTACCTGCTAAGCATTCTAAGTCTTTGTTCTCTTTGATTTTTCAAAATCCAGAGTGGCAAATAAAATATTTCCCTATGCCACAAGAATAGAAAAACAAAGGCTTACCAGCTCTCCTGTTAGCTTTACAATCAAAAACCTATGCCTGAAAATGGTGAACTTAGAAAAGTCAAGGGTGCCATGTCCATATTTGTAATCCAACACCAGAAAAGTTTCTTAAACACAGTATTCAAAAAATGCTTCCAAATAAATTGGGAATTATTATATTTGGGGGAAAAATAAGATATAACTGAGAAATCACGCATTTATCCATTATAATTTATACTGGTGGTACATTTAAGCCATAAATCTTAACCATTTTATCCTCCTATTCAATGTCCTTCTACTTGATTGAATTTGCTATCAAGAACAGGTGACTTATTTCACTCAACATAATACCCTCAAATAAGTCAAACAGAGAAAGACATGTATCATATGATCTCACTGATATGAGGAATTCTTAATCACAGGAAACAAACTGAGTGTTGTTGGAGTGGGGGGTGGGGTGGGAGGGATGGGGTGACTGGGTGATAGACACTGGGGAGGGTATGTGCTCTGGTAAGCGCTGTGAATTGTGCAAGACTGTTGAATCTCAGATCTATACCTCTGAAACAAATAATGCAATATATGTTAAGAAAAAAAAAGAAGAAGAAGAAGAAGGTAGCGGGAGGGGAAGAATGAAGCGGGGGAAATCGGAGGGGTAGACGAACCATGAGAGACGATAGACTCTGAGAAACAAACTGAGGGTTCTAGAGGGGAGGGGGGTGGGAGGATGGGTTAGCCTGGTGGTGGGTATTGAGGAGGGCACATTCTGCATGGAGCACTGGGTGTTGTGCACAAACAGTGAATCATGGAACACTTCATCTAAAACTAATGATGTAATGTATGGGGATTAACATAAGAATAAAATAAAATAAAAAAATAAAAAAAAAAAAAGAACAGGTGAGCCTCTAAAGGTCGTCTTTTGTAGCCGACCTAGTGTTAAGCTAACTTAACACCAGTTAAGAAATAAACATTTGGCACTTAATTTGGGCTATATAACCCAGTGGTACCAGTTTAGTTTTTTCACAAAATATCACAAAACTGTATTTATTAAAAATAGATTTGATTTTCCTAAACTACAGTCCCAATCAAAGAAAGAAAAAGAATAATATTATTAAGTAAAATTATCATGCAAATGCAAACAGAGCATTGGACTATGGACATCAAGATAAGATTATAAAATTTCAGTACATAAAATGAGTAACTTAAAACAAATTTTCTATTTGTATTTTTTAGTTTATTGGAATTTGGAAGGAAGGAAGTTCCTTGATAGAATATATGGCAAAAATATTTTAAAGGTATTCGAATATAACTGCAATAGCTATTGAATTTTTTTCCTACCAAGAACACTTTTTCACCCTTACGTGTGTATGAACAGTGTTCCCTTTGTATTGAGGAAATTGTTCTCCACTCCATGTGGTCTTTAGTGAGGCTATGGATCATGATGCCTTCTCCCTCTTCGCTTTGCTGCCCACCTCTTGTCACCGGGTAGACATGTTACTCTGGCTGGTTTAAATATGTGACAGGAATGAGCACTTGACTCAGAGTCCTTGTCTGGGACAGAGTATACTGATGCCCCAAAATAACAGCTCGCTCTTTCCAAAGCTAACTGGACGCAAAGCCTGAAATCTTTGGCAATTACCTTCATCTGATACTCATTTGAACAAGGAAAGAATGAGGAAAACAAAATCATAGGTAAAATTGACGAAGAGAGGTCATAAGAACATGGGTTGATTCTCTGGATCTAATTGCACTTGAGGCAATTTCCTCCCTCTGGACCACCCAGTTATATAAGACAGTAACCTTTTTTTCCTCTTAAGCTAGTATGAACTTGGTTTTTGTAGCCATAGTCATAATACAGAGGAATATCAATAAGAAGATGAAATCAAAGTTATATGGAATCATAAGTCAATTCAAAATAAAGTATTCAGGGCACGTGGGTGGCTCAGTCATTAAGCGTCTGCCTTTGGCTCAGGTCATGATCTCAGGGTCCTGGGATCAGGCCCCACATCGGGCTCCCTGCTCCGCGGGAAGCCTGCTTCTCCCTCTCCCACTCCCCCAGCTTGTGTTCCTGCTCTCGCTATCTCTCTCTCTGTCAAATAAATAAATAAAATCTTAAAAAAAAAGTCTGGTAAAAAAAAAAAAAAAGGTTTTTTTAATGCTTAAATACACCATAACCATATTATAAAAACATGAAAATATGTTCAAAAAGCACAGATTTTATTTATTCATTCATTGATAAATATGAATTAAGCAATTAACTACTTACCCAATGCTATATTAGACCCTAGGCCAAAAAAAGGAGAAGGAACTTCTCCGTGGAATGCTACCATCCACGGCCTTCCTATCAGCCCCAACCTTCCTACCACTGACGTGAATGATGTTATCATGAGACAATTGATCTACATTCAGTACTAAAGATCCTTGGATAAACAGAAGCCCAGAAGAGCTGATTCATAGTGAGCCTCACATTATAGCCAGTCTTTTTTTAAAGAGTCCCAGAAACTGATTTCCAATTTCAAGTAAGTTCTACCAGTTTGGGTTTTTTCCTGTGAATATATCTTTATAGTTAGCTCAGACTTTAGATTTTTTATCAAACCATGATTTTATAAATAGAGATTTCCACAACTAAGCAGTCAACATTCATAGCAGAACCTGCTAAAATCACTTAAACTGAGGTCTTATCAGATTGTTCATTAGGTACCTCTTCTATGAAAATTATTTGCCTGTATAGAAAATGATTTTGCAGTGTCTTCTCATTTCATTAAAACATAATGGAGACACCTTTCTTAGAAACTTTTCAAAAACAACACCACTACTGCTACCAACAACAATAGACATCACTGATAAAAACAATTTGGTGCAAAGTTCAGATGAAGCTTACATTTTCAGCACTTTGAATGCGGTTATTTTTTGAAATGTATATTGCACTTTTTTCCCTTTATGAATAATCTAGTTCAGTTTTATTTAAATTTCCTACACGTATGAGTGCTCATTCCCTTCCTATTTATATTTATGCTCCTCTACTTCCCCATTAGGTATTTAAGAACTCTGGCATTAGCTGCCATCACCTAGGATAATTCTTTTGGATCCGGGTTATTTATAAAACCAGTTTCACAACTGATTCATCTCTTCTGCTTAATACATTCTGAGGTACTCTATCAAAAAATAATTGTGGAAATAATTGCACTGAGTATAACATCCCAAGGTCTTGTTTTGGGGGGGGGGGGAAGGGAGGGAGGTTTTTCACGGAGTATTTTTATTTTTATTCTTCCCATGTTATTCACCAATCTGTGGTTTTGTTTTATTCTGAATGCTACCATCCACAGCACTACCTAATGAAACGCTGAACCACATGGTGCTCACATGTCAGTCTGACTAGTTCAAATAAAATTTCATTTTCAAAGAAAAGCCTTGCAACCACCTTTCCAAGAAACCAAAAATAATGGTTTAACATTCTAAGATATTAAAAATAATCTAAAGTGGAAAACAGAAGAATTATATCCCTGGTTTTTGTGGGCAACCGGAGGGGAGAAAACACAAAAGGAGGAACAATGAGTCAACTCTGAAGTTCTCTGACTTGCACATTTCCCTGGACCTCCACATCCCTAAGGGACATGCCCCATGGGGACTCCCCAGGTCCAATTCAACTTCTCCCTCTGCCCTTCTGCCTGATTCCACCATGTCCTTTAGTACTCCAGGCCCCTCTGTAAAAACAGTCTTCACCCTCCCTGCTTCCCGTTATTCAGAGTAGTCGGGAGCAAAATGCCCAAGTTACAGCTGACTCCCCTCTCCGTCCTTTTCAACCAATATCCAGTGATCTCTCAGGTTCTATCAACTTTTTAAGGTCTCTCGAATTCACCTTCTTATTTCCAGTTTCACTGCCATCACAATAACAACAACAGCAACTCATATTTTCCAGAGCCATCAGAGCCTGGCTCAGCAAGAGAAAAACTGTTCCCTGGAGGTTCTGCCCCACCCTATTCCTGACATGATTCTGACCAGGGCATGTTTTCCTTATGGTCCTTGACCTACTTTTACTGGGACAGACCTAGAATCTCAGTACCTAAGATACACCCTAAGTAACTATGGTCCATTGAAGATGTTGTTTCCCCTTCGACAACTAGGTTTCTACTCTGAATCACTAAACAGCTCTACAAGTTCCCCAACAAGAACTGTAGCTCTTTTCTAAATGCAGAGTCCCAAAATTCCACATAGTTTTTGTCATGGGAGTCTCCTTTCCCAGTTGCTGGTTGGGCCCGAGTCCCAAGGCCTAAGGATTTGGAACTATTTGATTTTGCTTAGCTACACCATCTAGAAGTCCCTGGAGATTTGATCCTCTCACATATCAAGGCCATACCCTTTTAGACCTAAGTCATTATTTAGAATTCCAGCCATCACTCTCAGTGGACTGCCCTGCAGAAAGATCAATAACCCCATCCTACATGGTCCCAACTTCTGACATTCCTAGCTTCCTACCAAATGTTCGAAAGCCCCGTCCTTCTGAGTTAGACCATTCTTAATCATTATCTCATTTAATTCACAAAACAACTCAAAGAAATAGAATTTTCCCCATTTGACTTGACGAGAATTTTAAAATCAGAGAGATTACATGACAGAAAGTACACAGCGTCACATAGCTAGGCAGTGGCGGAGTTGGAACTCACACTCAGGTCTTCCTATTCCCAATTTCATACTGTCTTCACTATATTAGGTTTCCTTTTGCCAGGTCTCTCACAAGGACTCTTCCAAGAGACTTATAAAACAACTTTCTGTCTTCCAAATTATCCTATACATTACCGTAAGGATATTCTTCCTAAACGTTCTCAGCCAGCATATAAATCTCATCCTTAAGTTGCTCTTCCATCATTCTCCAATTGCTTATGAAATTAGTGCCACTTCCCCAAACATTTGAGAGTTTCCATAATCTGGATCCAGCCTGCCCGTCAACGTTTATCCCTCATTATTCCTCCATTATCCAAGCCAGGCCACATTCCCTCCTGTGCCTCAGCCACTCAGCCCAGGCTCTTTCTGAAGTTCTACATTCCTTGTTTCTAATTTACTCCAACTGTCAGAGCACAGTTCAGATTCCACCACCAAAAGTCTCCCAGGACTTCATATATCGAAACTTATCCCATCCTTCTGTTAACTTTATTCTGGCCATATTGGCATCTTAACGCAAACTGCAAGATAGGGTTCCTCTCTATCAGCCAGAGTGACTCACCAAACTTTCCAGCCTCCTCCTTATCACCACATTCTGTAATTCTTACAGAAACCACCATATTCCAAACTCAAGTCATCATTATTTTCAAGCTCCTTTAGAACAGAGAATTTGTCTTTTTTGTGTCCCCTCTTCCAAGCTTAACACAGTGCCCTAAGCATGGTTAGAACTCAATAAATAAGTGGATGAAAGAATAAATCAGATAATGGGGGGAAGGGAGGTGAAAAAGAGGAAAAGTTTTCACCAGCATCTACTTGAGCTAATAATGAATTTTAAACTTTTATATTCCTAATTAAGGTTGGAGATTAAACCAATATTCTGATAACTGTTAGATATCATGTTTGCCTGGATAGAAATCTAAAAATTTTAAAATGATTTATTTCATTCCAAATGAAAATAAAACGTGAAAAAGATTTTCTGAATCAAATAAATTTTAGAGAAGGTATTAAATTGTTAACATGCAAAATGTTCATAACAAAGGCCTTCTCCAGTCACTCATTTTTGAAGTTATAAGAGAAAGAACCACTACAGTGTCCCTTTTCTCTCTCTTTTTTTTTTTAACTACAGTGAAGGAAGGCTCCAAAATGAAACTCCTGTCCTTGCTGATTACAAAGTTGATTCTGAACAAACTATGCTTCAACAAAATGTGATTTACAGCAAGGGGACCAGACCATCTAGGTCACTGGATTTGGGTGGGCAAGGGAGGGAGGACAAAAAAACCCAAGAAAATCGGCTTACATTTTTTTCTCAATTAAAGATTAACTTCAAAGAAATTAATTCATTGACGATAAGGCCAGGCATATAAATAACTTCCAGCAAAAAAAAAAAAAAAAATTATCTCTCAATTTAGCAAATATCTTGCCTTCAAAGTACCAGACATCTGAAAGACTTACATTTTCTGATTATTTACATTTGCTTAGCTTTGCATAAATCCATTCCATAGTATAATTTTTTTCATCCACTAGTTTGGTAAATCATAAAGAATAAAGGGATAGTCTCTTCTCTCTGCCCTTACCCTGATATAGATACAGTACACTTGTTTTAAATACCAAATATAATTTTTTGAAGATAAGATGGTACTTTGTAAGTATAAAGTGCAATTCAAATTTAAGGCAGAATTATAGCTTTTGTATATTACCAGAGATGGAGCAATCTCTGCCTTGAAGAGACATAAAGTGCTTGAATTGCCTTAAATTTCTACAAAGTGAGCAAAATCCCAAGCTATCAACATGTTGATAAAAATCTCAACCATTAGTTAGATCAACTTTGGTTGTAATGATTCTATTTGTCTGTCAACTTTGACATGTGACTACCGCTCCAGTTTCCCCAGAGGCTGGCTTCCCTAAGGATAATTTACTCCTTTTTTTCACAAAATAGCTGAAGTTTAACTATATTAGAATGAACACTACACCCATCGGCCCCCACCAGATGAAACTCAAGACGCTTTGCTTGCAATTTGTGGCTAAAATAACACAAATCTTTCTAACTGCTTGCCAAATCTTTCAACATAACTTACTCAAGCTAAAGTCCATGAAGAACTTCAGGCCAGAAAGACTGTAGTTAGAAATTCCACTCTAAAGTTTCCCTAATACAAATAAAATAGATGAAACTTAACAAATAAATATAACAAAACAACTTTATCTCCTCTGGTAGTCAAGTACCAGTTCTTTGAAGGAGAAATACGCAGTCACAGCCTATAGAGAGTTTTAAAAACCAATTAGTCACCGAGGATTTTGAATCGAACCTTTTATACAGAGGGGAAAAAAAAATTCCAAAGGGAGTAACCCAGAGACGCCTTCTCTCCTTCCCTCTATAATTGTAAAAATAACTGCAAATTCCCCAGCATAAATTTAAAATACATTCCACTGTTTTGTTTATTTACAGGATCAAATTATCCGCTCTTTTGCATTGTCCATCCATTTTCCTGTATCTTAAAACAAATCACAGTTACAGAGTACCTTGAATCCAAATATAAATCCACATAAATATTCATATAAATATGAATCCAAATATTTCCTATTTTTTATCTTGCAATTTTTTCTAAATACTAAACATAATTAAACTCTTAAAATAATAAAACACTGTTCCTGTATTTACATCCGGCCTGTCCACTAGATGTACTGATACGTAATAGAACCACGTCATATTTTTTTTCTTTGAAAAGTTCCATCAATGAGGGGAAAAAAAACCTACAGGCTACTTAAAAACAAAATCAATCGATCTCACTCGGTTTCTGAAAAACATGATCTTTAAAGAGAAATTTTAAATGCCAGAACCAAATGTCCGAAGACCCTGAGACTTATCTTTTTTTCCCTTCAGTAAATACCTAAAGATGAAAGGAAATGCTTTGACTTAGAGAATATACATTATTCACTCCCATTTTAGGATGGTGTTTACCAAAATATCATAAATACTTAATAGCAACTGTTCCAGGTGCTTCTAGCAAAAGGCAGTAAAATGAAACATAAACCTCAGCTGTGAAACGTAGGAGTTTTGCTTTGCATTTCCTCATCCCACTTCCCCTTACCCTCTTTAGGGGAGCCCCGATTCTAACAATCACCAGAGACAGTGCAACTGAATTCCAAACAGAAATATTATGAGCTCCAGTGAAACGACTAATCATTAAAAGGGAAAGAACAACAACGGCAAATACTCAGCCGCTGGTGCACGGTGCCTGCCTGATAGCTAAGAAACACCATGTTTGGAGGAGGGAGACATCACACATTCCAATCCAAATGTTTACTTTATCTTCTGGAAAGCCTATAAAACTTCCAAGATATCAAGAGAATGAGGAACTCCATGCTCACAGGGTGGAAGTGTCTAAGACTGTTCATGAAGATCTTGAACTTGGAATCTCAAACCCAAGCTCACAGAGTTCAATTTATAAGCATTAATACCAACAATTAACACCAACAAAATCCAGATCTTTAGAATTAATGCCTTGTTCTCAATACCGAACAAACTTCCTTCTTAATCTCTTTCTTCAAGATAACGACCACCTGAATGGATATCAAGATTACATCTTATGTTGTAAAATGTACCTAAAACCATATGCCTTTCTTACTCCCAGAAAAATACTCACAGAATTAATTATTCCTTTAAGAGCTTGAAATCCACCTTTGACAGGGAAAACTTGATCCTTGGAATCAGCAATTCTTTCCAGCTTTAGAAAAATGAGGAACATTTAATTAATGGGTAGTCGAGACATACATTTTATACACTTCATTATGTTTCAGTTATGTTCATCTGAAAATTACACCAGAGGATCAATTCACCAGTGTAGCCTGTCAGGAACTGAAGGAGATGGCACTAGTGTTACTCGAAACATAGTGCAATGAAATGAATTAGCCACAGGCCCTTTACATCGGCCTCAAGTTTGAATCTCAAAACAGTGCAGAGTTCTACTAGCTGTAAATGTCAAGAGACACAGGAATCTTAGTCATGTTCAACCAGAAATCTAAATGTAAAATCATCTGGTGAGCCAAGAAAAAAAAAATTAATATATAAACCTTCAAAACTTAACGAAAAAATTGGGGTTTGGGAATGAAAATTATTAAAGATTTCCTCTAAACAGATTTCCCAAATCCTTGCACTCCTAGGAATCAAGTTTTCAATCAAACTAAAACACCTAAATAAGACCGTCGTAATAATCTTGTCAGTTGAGTTCAAGGAGGAGTATTCATAATATTTTAATCCAAATGTGTGTTCTATAATATCAGTTCCTCCAAACCAAATGAATATTCAAGAAATTCTAGAGTTTCATTTTCAGTAATGAAACCTATCAAAATCAGACATTATTGATGCAGAGTTCAAAATCATTTTATAGAAAATCTTTAGCAACCAATTAGTGTCACAGTAAATCACCAGTGAAAAGAATTTGATGAACTACTCTTAAAACAATTATGTAATTTAGATTAAGGTTTGCAGATCTGCTGCACTCACTTGAGCTTGTTCAAAGTCAAGGACACCAACACAATAAACTCTAGCCCCAAATGACCTCGATATCTTTGCCTATGGAGAGAGAGAGAGAGAGAGATGGGGGGTTGCATTATTCAAATATCAGGCTATACATACAGAGACACACAGCAAAGTACACTGGGGTATAAGGAACAGTTTCAGCTCAATACTAACCTCTTTCTCTGCATATGATGGTACCAGACCGTCCAACTTACCATCTGTCAGAGCAATTACGATACTGGAGGTTTTTAAGCCTCCTGCTTTCTGAATTTGTTCATTTGCCTGAAAATATAGAATAATTATCCAACTAACAATTTAATCTTAACTTTTAACCAGCATGTTCCATCAGGCTGAATTTATGAGTCTGACAAAACCAAATTATTATAGACTGGCTTTTAAAACAGGGTATTTTGTGTTAACTATTTTATTTGAAATATGTATAGATTCACATTATAGAGTAGTTACTATTGGGTTAAAGGATACAAATTTTAAGCTTTGATTGACTAGTCTGAAAATAACCACACACCACAAAAATTCCTTAAAAAGCAAAATGCCATCCAAATTTTTCTTATCACCACGGTAAATCAGTCTCATCCTTAGAACAACTAAAAGCATTAAAAAAAATTTTTTTTAAAGATAAACATGTAATGGGGTCTTTGAGTTTTACTAGAAAGTTATAGTTTATTGCATTACAGAATAAGAAAACATTCTCTCCCATACTTATAAATGTGAAAGAACTTACTAGCTTTAGTCCTTCATGGATGTATGTCTCTCCTACTGGACTAACACCTTTTAAATCCTCCAAGCCTTTACTGATTTTGCTTCTGAAAATTATAAAATTAAACAAAAGAAAAATGAGCAAAGATCAAAATAAGCACTTATCAAAAAACATGGCAGTATTACAATTAAGGTTTCTTCAGTAAGAGGAAAGAACATGGGCATCTTTGAGGACAGATAACTTCTCATACTTTTTGCTATTTTAATAACTATTTAATAGCATTCGTATTTTAACTACAAAAAATAAAAGTACTGACAATATGAAATAACTTGAGAAATCTAGGTATATTCTAGGCCTTTTTGAGCTGAGAACAGATAACTTCTATCATATTTGACTAAATGCTGAGGAGTAAAACATTTTCCTTCATCCAAAACAAACAAGGATTGTGTAGGTCAGCTTAAGTGAAAAAGCATTTCTGAAGCACTTACCCACTTCCCTGCAAGTTGGAAATTTCTTTTGTTATCTGCAGGTTTCTGAGGCACATTACTTAACCCTTACTTACAGAAATTCACAGTTTCTACTTTTGTTTCCCAGAGTCCTATGTCTCAGAATCTAGTCACTCTTGTAGCATCTTATCACCCATCCAGACACCAGCTCATTCTCTTGAATACTGTAGGTACTTAGTACATATTTGATGATCAAATGAAAGAATAAATGGTTGGATGGGTGGATGGGTGGATGGCAATGGGTTCTTGAAAGATGCAACAGGAATGAAAAAGATGAAAAACTAGAATAATCTTTTTTCATCCTGACTAATTAGAGTCCCAATGCAGTATGTCTAAATGAAGTATGAATACCTTGTTAAAAGCTATTTTGTGTGTATTAAGTAAGAGAAGACTCATTTTTCAGAGTTTTTTAATATAGGTTCCAAAGACCCCTTGAAAAATAAAGAAACCATAAGAATCATAAGAGATCAATACAACAATGTAGCAAAAACAATCCAAAATAAACTCAAAATTTCATTTTAAATTTTTAAATTTAAAGGATCAGAAGAGAGATCTTAATATATTGCTTTCAGAATTTTAGTTTTTAAAAAGCAAGAAAAATACCTTTTTTTTTTTTTTTTGTGAGAGAGAGAGCACATGCCAGCAAGGGGAGAGGCAAAGAGAGTGAGTGAGAGAGAGAGAGAGAGAGGATTTCAAGCAGGCTCCATGCTCAGTGCATAAGGAGCCCGACATGGGGCTCGATCCAACGACCCTGTGATCATGACCCCAGCCAAAATCAAGAGTCAGACACTTGACCGACTGAGCCACCCAGGTGCCCCAAGAAAAAAGACCTTTCTACATAAAAAAGTCTTGCAATGGTAAACTGAAGTATAATGCTTTAAATAAAACATAAAGAGCACCCACACTATTAAGAATGATAGATGAAAGATTAATTATAAAAAGACAGATGAATGGATAAAGATGTGGTGTGTGTGTGTGTGTGTGTGTATATGCAATGGAATATTATGCAGCCATCAAAAAGAATGAAATCTTGCCATTTGCAACGACATGAATGGAACTGGAGGGTATTATGCTGAGCGAAATAAGTCAATCAGAGAAAGACATGTATCATATGACCTCACTGATATGAGGAATTCTTAATCTCAGGAAACAAGCTGAGGGTTGCTGGAGTGGAGGGCGGTGGGAGGGATGGGGTGGCTGGGTGATAGACATTGTGGAGGGTATGTGCTATGGTGAGTGCTGTGAAGTGTACAAGACTGTTGAATCACAGATCTGTACCTCCGAAGCAAATAATACATTATATGTTAAAAAAAAAAAGAAGAAGGAGAAGACAGTAGGAGGGGAAGAATGAAGGGGGGGAAATCGGAGGGGGAGATGAACCATGACAAACTATGGACTCTGAGAAACAAACTGAGGGTTCTAGAGGGGAGGGGGGTGGGAGGATGGGTTAGCCTGGTGATGGGTATTAAAGAGAGCACGTTCTGCCTGGAGCACTGGGTGTTATACGCAAACAATGAATCATGAAACACTACATCAAAAACTGATGTAATGTATGGTGATTAACATAACATAATAAAAAAATACAATTAAAAAAAGTATATTATCTGAATATCAAGGAACTTACTAGAATCATATGTAAAAGGATATATATATACATATCATACACTACTAAAATAAAATTGTATACATATAATATATATCATACATTATTAAAACATATGTCAAAAATAGTAAAAAAAAATTTTATCATACTGCAATGTTGTATTTCAAATATTTGAAATAAATGAGTCACTCACCAGAACTACATTCATGTTTTAAAAGTAACTTACTGATTATATGCTGATATTGTAATGAAAATTATTATCAGACAAGTTTTCCATCTTAAGGAGTTTCCCAAAAATATGTTTCAAAGTATGATCCTTATCTTCCTCCTTCCTGATTCAGTCATCTCTACCAATCCACACTGCCTCTTTTAATACTTGGTTTAAAATCAGCCTATTGTGAACCTATCTTTAACTTCATTACACTCTTTTTTCTAAGGTACCCCAAATATATCCACAATCAACTTCTACTATAATGAGTAATTTTGTCTCTCAAAAACTTTCTACTTTAAAATAATGTAATTAATTTAATTTAACTTAATTTAATCTAACTTAATGTTTTCACTTCTCAACTAGACTGGAAGTCCACAGTGGACTATCACCAGGTCTACCATTTATAATGTATCCTCCTACTCTGCACTTATTACTTATTATAATGCCTTTTACAAAGTAAGGGTTCAATAAATTTTTCAATTTACCATAGGAAAAAGATTCATAATTTCACAGATGATGGAGCAAATTACCTTCTTTATAAGCTTGTTTTATCTAAATATTTATGTTTAGTATCTACAGACACAACTTGAAACTGATTCTGTTTGAATGCAGACAAAAACCAAATATTTGGTGCTTCCGAGAAATGAGTGGCAGCGTGTCCTCAAGCATTAATGTTCGCTGCCAAAAGGGAAATGAGAAAAAGACAACTGAAATTCAAGTTTACACAAACAGATTTTGCATGATAAAAACTGCCTTCTCCATTCAGTTCAGATTCACCTCACCGTTTAATTCCTTCTAAGAACCAGACAACACCAGCAGAGGACTCTAAGCTACAAGACTTGCCCAATGTGGAATTCAGAACTTTTTTTTGGAAGGTAGGACTCAGCTGGCTTATTTCATTGGAAGAAGAAGAGTAGCCCTGGCTTTTCTATCCATAACCATACGTGACACCCTAATATTCTAAGTAGCACCAAATTCCATCATTACTTTTGCAGCTGCATCGTCATTGGAGCAAAGTGTTTCTTGCTAACAGTCAAGAACATCAATGCACATGAGCCCTGGTCTTATCTCCTTCCAGTGGAACTACACTGTTTGTCAGCCTCCGCCACCAGTGTCATTTTAGGGGAAACTAAAGCCAAACAAGACAGGGCAGATCTCAGGCCTTCGAAAGATGCCAAGCAACTAAAAATAAGTTCTAAACTTGTCTATTAGTAAACAGCTAACTGGGGGGATGCAAAATGTTGTAGGTTAAAAAGAGAACTCATTCATCTAAACTATGACTCTAAGAAAGCTCTAAAAAAAATAAGGAAGTGGGGGGTGATAAAAACAAAAGAAAAAATGCACATGTTATAAAGCTCAAATTCAACACATCTTAGATCAACCTCACCAAGTCTGGTTTTCACGTTAGGTCTCCGGCTACAGGAATAGTGATATTGAAACTACTTTGGGGAAAAAAAAAAAAAAAAGAAACTACTTTGGTATTTGTTGTGAAGCTGTAGTCAAGGGTGCTGCAACCATAACACATAACGTCCCCTCTAATGTCTCGTGGCAGAAGGTTCTCGTCATCCCTGAGTAATCACCATACACTTCCTCCTTTCTGCTAAGTACAACTATGTCAACTGTTTCTTGCCCTAACTTTTGGGAAGCCCACGGTAAATTTCTTACTCATTCACAAAATTCTGCTAAGTTCCTATGGTTATCATATTGCTACATCCTCTTTTCCAAGATCTTAACTTTTCTTTTTATATGTTATTGTCTTTCTACAATGTTATTATGTTCAGTGCAGCCCAATACCTTTTGGAAAGAGGCAGAATTGAAACAAATTAAATGGGATATTAAACCTCTGATTTTTTTGTTGAGAATCAGAGGGCCAAAATCTATAATCAACTCTTTTTTATTTCATAATTATATTGATTGGAGAGAAAGAGAGGGACAGACAGAGAGGCAAAAACACACTGACTCATTTTTTTTATCTCTAAAGTAACACTTTCCACTCTGTTAGTATCTCTCCAATTTCTCTGCTGAGTAGGGGGAAGAAGAGATAAGAGGGAAGGGAAAGGACATGATGGAAGGGAAGGAAACATAGCAATTACATTGTCACACTGCACTGTATCAATGGCTTTTCTCCATCTGTAGAACACTCTGGATTTTGGAAGGTGTTCATGATGTCATAATTAAATATATATTATAAACAGTGGCATAATCAAATGATTGGCAGAGAATTCTGACTTGCCCAACTAACACAATTAAGGCACAATTTTTTATTTGAAGTGTCTTCTACTTGTGACTAATGATATCATGTTTACACAGTACATTTGTATAGTACTTGAACTTTCCGATGGACACCATCTTAACTTTCCAGATTTCAAAACTCTTTCCAGATTTCACTCAATCTACATGCACCTGCTAAGTGCCTACCACAAGTGAACACTGAGTCTGTATAGTGATAATGAGAAGGGCTCCCATGTAGTCCACACACATCTCTACAGATGCACCTTAGTGCTCCACCATGGCTGAATACTGGAATCACCAAAGGGTTTAAAAAAAAAAAAAAAAAAAAAATCCCTTCTGGGCTCTAACTGAAGAGAGTCTAATTTACTTGTGGTTTGTGATAAGTTCAGGGTTATTTTTTTTAGAAATTCCCCAGAGTATTCTAATGTGCAGCCAGAATTAAGAACCTCTGATCTAATGTCTTTTTTTTTTTTTTAAAGATTTTATTTATTTATCTGAGAAGGAGTGAGAGAGAGAAAGCATGAGAAGGGGGAGGGTCAGAGGGAGAAGCAGACTCCCCACTGAGAGGGGAGCCTGCCAGGGGACTCGATCCCAGGACTCCGGGATCATGAGCTGAGCCGAAGGCAGATGCTTAAAAAACCAAGCCACTCAGGCACCCACCTCTGATCTAATCTAATTTAGAAACCTTTCCATGTCATTGGAATGCTCTTTTCCTTAACTATTTTGCCAGTCAGTCCTCTACTGAAAGGGTTTGGGGGTGACTAGGACAATCTTTTAAACTATAAAATACAGTTTCTCGGATGGTACAGCTTATAGCCAGAGAGAACTGAGATGAATTCCAAGTCCTATCTTGTTTCTTCATCTGTAAAATAGGGATGAAAATATCTACCCCATGGAGCCATTGTGAGGATTCAGTGGCACATAAGAAGTACTGAGTAAATTATAGGTACTACTGTTGTTAAGTTGATATTAGTCATTTCCCATGTTAGTAGGATTTTGTTCACCCAGGTTACTTTCTCCTTGATTCCAAGGAGACCTCCCTCAGCAAACTGAGAGGTGAAACATTTTGATACAGAAACCAGAAAGGAGAAGAGAAAAGAAAAAAGGAAGGAAAGAAGGTGTTACATTGAACTTTGGTGGGAGGAGGTTCTGGAAAGAAGTCAAATGGGAAGCTATGTAATGAGGGAGGAAGACTTATGGATTGGAGTAAATCAGAAGTGAACTGAAGGTCTAGTTCTACAACTAATAAACTGCATACACCAGCAGTTTACTGTCCTGGAGCTCAGTTTCCATCTCCATAAAATGTAAATAATAATGCCTGCCCAGTTGGGTTTTCATTCATTCCTTTTATAGATATTTATTGGGTCCCCACTATGATATTTATAATATAATGTTATTTGGCAGCTTTGAGCATTCAGAAGGTAGCAGGTGCCTGGACAGAGAGGGTAGTAGGAGAGACAGGAGAAAGAAAGTGAGAAGTGCCCAAAACAAACTCTCCTCCTCATAGTTTCTCCTTTCCACTGCCATGTTGCTCTTCTTGAACACCTATCATATCCTAATGCATATAAAATGTCTGGTACAAAGTGAGTGCTACACAGATATTAGTTATTATTCTTTTATCACATCATGAGTCAGGGACCGAGTGAGGTTATCTGCCAACCAACCCTCTATTCTTTCTTTATGTCACTCTGCATCAATGAATGCAACATACAGGTCAAGCAATGGGACCTTGGCCTCAATTCCCAGCCCTAATGCCTCCTAGTTTTGCAACTCTGGGTAAGTTATATAGCCTCTCTGGCCCTCCATTTCTCCCATCTGAAAAATGGGGGTGATGACGGTACTTACATAGTGGAGTTTAATCAAAATTAAAGGTACTATCACATGTAGAACACTTCATATACTGCATAGTCCATAGTATTCAATTATCAATAACCAACTGTTAATATCTACTCACTGTACTCCTATCCCTTTATCCATAGAAGAAAACTTAAGTACAAATTACCAGCTTTGTTAGTCATAGTTTATAAACCTCACTTGGGAACTGTCCCTTTAATCATCCCTCACAAAACACACAACCTTAAAACTTTATATTAAATCACACAAACAACAAATCATATCCATAAGTGTGCACTATTGTTCTTGAATAAATAGTTGAATACCAACAACCTCAAAATGTACTTCTTTTATAGCTCAAAATTTTAAGATATTTTTAAAAATTTGCAGTCATTTCTAGTTAAGAAAACTTCTATCCTCACATTGTACTAGAAAGTATTTCTACCTATTGTTAATTCTTAAGTCCTTAATAGTTGAAATTTAATAATACTATTTAAAATCATGGAGGTAAAGCAAAATGTGCCAATCTATCCTAACATGACTCAAGAAGGACATAATGGTAATATTAAAAATATAAAAGTAAAAGAGAATGTATTAATGTTAATAAACAAATATTTTTCATTTATGGAAAAGAATAAAAGGAATGAAAGGAAGAGGTTAATAAAAAATAATAAAAGTAAAGGACACTTCGCATTCAAAATTTACTGAGATGGATTATGGGTCACACTAGAATCTAAAGACTAGAGCCCAAATTACCAATCTAATTTGTTATTTTGGTCATATACAAGGTTTATATTTTTTCGCTAAGCTGGCATGTTTATATCAAAAGAGATTCATCTTAGAGTTTCATTATTACTTTTCATAAAATCTATAGTAGGTGATCTCCAATATGACCTCTGTCAATTCCTTCCCACTCTCTATATGCCCGTTCTCCCATCAAGAGATGGCATTTATCTCCTCCCCCCTTGAATCTGGCCTAGTCCTGCTACTGCTTGGCAATAGGATACGGCAGAAGTGATATTCTTGGACATCTGAGTCCAATCCTTTAAAAAATGGGGACTTTGTTTCCTTCATCTTGTAATACTTGCTCTTGGAAAGCTGTCTCTTGGAACCCAGTCATCATACCGTGAGAAGCTATGCCACATGAGGAGGACACATGGAGGAGAACCAAGTTATTCCACTGAACAGCTCTAGCTGAGCTCCAGAATCAACAACCAGCTCTATGCCTACAGCATCAGACAACATCACATGGAGCAGAGAAACCTCCCAGCCAAGCCATCAGTCCACAGAATTGTGAACGGTAATAAAATTGCTGTTGTTTAAGCCACTAAGTTTTGCGCTGTTTTGTCATGAATCAAAACTTGCTTATTGTTTATTTAACATGTCACTCTAAGGCCAACATGTGTCAATGTCTCTGTGGTCCAGAGCCCAGACCAATGAACCCAAGATAGCAGTTCTGGATTCATAAATAGCTGCTTACAAAATGCTCTGCACAATCTGGGTTTTGTGAAAAAATTCTCTCCCGCTTAGTCTACGCTTACCAAAGTGTGGTACGTGGCTCACACCTGAAGTCCATACTGGCTGCGTTTGGTATATTTTTTTTACCCCACTTCCCCATTCAATGCGTTACTAAGTCATGAGAAATTGACCTCTGCGTTTTACCACTTGGGTGTGCCAGGTTTGTCTCCCAGGTATGAGTAACCATGTATTTCATTTTCTAGAATATAAAGCAGACGTGGGACTGCACTGAAATAACTATTAGCATATCCATGACTAGAATCTTGAGCTGCTATCTTGCCCAGACCTCTCAGGATTAGCACGATGTGTGGCCCAAACGGACTTTTCTAACCAGAAGTAATCACTTCTCTAATACAATTAACAACAATAAAAAAAACTACATTCACTTCCTCTCACCACATCACTGGTTTATAAGAGAACAGAATGGGTTTAGAGGAAGAACATGTCTTTGAATTATGACAAATTCTGACTAATTGTGAAAAGTGCAGAAGGGGGAACCCAGCAAGTCTGAGGCAATGCAGTGGTTAAATGCTCATGCTCAGGAGTCAGAACTACACGTGAACCCTGGCTCGAACTACTTAGCTGTGTCACTTCGAGCAAATTCATTTGACCTCTCTAAACTACTCTTAGAATCCTGGCACCTGAGGATGAAAATGATTGCGGTAGTGTACATTGATAATCTCCAAATCCCATTTCAACCTTAGACTCCTTCCCACATCAATTAGGCTTTCTCATGCGTCATAGGCATTTAATCATCCCAACATTGCGATACGGTAGGAATGATTAGCTCCTTCTAACGGGCAAGAGAACTGGCCAGCAGAAAGTGAAATTACTTGCCCAAGGTCACACAACGAGTATATATCTTCCATGTCTACCTGACTTAAGGTCCACTCCTGGTGTTTTCATTTTAACAAGGAACCCTCAGGATCCCCCAAGATAGCAATTGGATATGTGTTATTCCTGAATGCTTTCTCCTTCCAACTCCTAAATTCCATTCTGACTCCAAGAGAGCTATCTCTGGCTAAAGAAGTCAGTAACATTTTTTTTTGAGCATTTTTTTTTGTTTTTTGGGTTTTTTTTTACAAATAATAGTGTTGAAATAAAATTGAAAAACCTTCAATTTTAAATGAAAAACCTTCAATTAAAAAATGAAGGTTCTCCCCACCCTGAATGTCACTGCTAAGAAAGTATCGTTGTCAGCAGTTTCTTGCATATCTTCCAGACTTTTTTCCATGCATTTATGATCACACACACACACACACACACACACACCGTAAAAACGGTTAAAGATTTTTTTGTTTTTATTTTAGAAAAATAAAATCATACTTAACAGAGTGTTCTGCCACCTGCTTTTCTCAATTAATGTATCTTAGATAAATTTTCATGTTAATATACATGGATTTTCCAATTCTTTTCATGACTACATAGCATCTCATTCTACATATTTTTTTTAAATTACATCAATTGAAACACATTTAGATTTAATACAGTTTTCACTATTATGAACAACATTTCAGTGTCCAACTTTGCACATACCTATCTTTGCACACTGGTGCTAGGATTTCAGTGGAATACAATCCTAAAAAGTAGAATGGCTGATAGGAACCTTCTAAATTTTTACAGATACTGCCAAATTTCTGTGCAAAATTAATGAACCAATTTATAAGTTACCAATTCTTATGAAGGACTGTTTTATCACAAGTAAATTTTTAATTCAGATTTTAAGGAATAAGAATAAATCTTTTCAAATAATAGAAATGTATATATTATCTAAACTTAATCAAATGACTTCTCTCTTTAAATTCCTATAAGTCTGCCTAAGGAATATTTTTTCCTAAGTAATTGATTATTGTGCTTAGGTTAAACAATTATATGACTTTTTCAATTTGGGAAAAAATACATTAAGAAGAGTATTGGAAAAGTTTATAACTGATCTACAAGAGTAGGAAAGAAACTTAGCAAATCTAAGTCATCATTTATCATTTCTCAAAGAGAGAAAATATATGATAGTAGTTAATAACTCAGGTTCTAGAGTGACCAATTCAACCATTCATCCAGCGAGTATTTGTTGAGCATCTACTGTGTGCCAGGTTCTGTTCTGGTATCAAATATGTGGGTGAACAAGACAAAGAAGACCCCTCTGCTCTCATGCAATTTATGTTAGGGTGATGGAGATAAAAATAAATTACTTAACAGAATAATTTCAAAAAGTGATAACCAAATAGACTATCACGACCAATCTCTGGGGAGGAGGGCCAGGGTGCCTGTGGCTAAGGGTCTCAGAGGAGGGGACGCATGGGATGATTCCTAAAGAATAAGAATGAGCTAGCCAGGGGAAGTTCTGGGGCAGAGAAAGGGCAAAATTCCTAATGTGGGAAGAAGCCTGGCCTGGTCAGGGAATGGAAAGACCAGTGGGCTAAACTGTGGCACACAATGTTACAGGAGCAGATTGGGTAAGGCAATCAGGTAGGGCTTTTAGGCCATTAGGAGACATAGGCTTTCTATTCCAGGCCATTAGAACTGTCATAAGCATGAGAGGGGCATACTCTACTTTATATTTTAAAAGACCATTCTGGCTAATATACCCTCACCACTATTAACTGTATGTCCTTGGATAAGCTACATTACCTTCCTTAGCTTCCATTTCCTCATTTGTAAAGTTAAGATAATAACAATATGTATTACATGTATTAATATGAGGATGAAATGAGGTAATGAATGGAAAGCATTTTGCACACTGCCTAGCACATAATAACTGTTCACTAAATGATTTTAACTAAATCACTTTTACATCATTAAGATCATATTGAATAGAAGTGAGCATAATTCACTATCCCCAATTATGTAGCATAATAACTAAAAATATCCTTTAAAATTGCTCTTGATTCAAATTCTCTAATACTGAGAGGCCAGATTTGTCCATATTGAATCAACATGGCACTTTTATCTGATCCTATAATACAGCCCTGAGCTATTTAAGTGTATGCGCACACTCCTTACTCTCACACACGCTAGATTATCCATCTTTGTGTTGCCCCCAGAGCCCAAAACACTCAATACATCATCTATAAGGTAGGCAAGCAGGTAGGTAGATAAGTGGATGAATGAGCTAACAGATACACAGAGGATAAAAATCATGTGGGCAAGAGAAGAGTGTTTCAAACTGAAACACTTAGAAGAGTAAAGTTTTTATGAGTATATAAAATGTATAACTGATCATATCTTGCCAAGTTTATTATTCTATCCATGTACTCACAGAGTATTGGACACCATGTTGAAATTCTATAAGAAGACACTGCTCTATTGTAAGGATTACTGCCTTCCAATCTTCTTCATCTCTACTGAAAATATTTAGCAACACTCTGAGAAACAGGAAAGAAGTACTTCTCACAATAACCAAAGGAATGAAGAATTATGAACAACAGAACCAAAATTGTGAAACCCACTGTGTGTCTCATTTAGTCAGGTCTCTCTGTGATGTGACCTAGGACATCAGGAAAGTTTATAGGTAGAATTCCAATGTCTAGGCTTTGAAACAAAGATCCACAATAGTTGTGGAAGCATTTTTTCAGTAATTTTGTATCTAAATATGTGAACTGTTTCTACACACTTGAGAGCAGGTAATGGATGAAAAGTGACCCTATACCCAAATACCCAGCACAGAGAAGTTTGAGAAGTTACTGACTTAATAAAATAAAATTAGTGAAAGAACAACTAGGAGCAGAAAATAATACCCTTTAATGGAGACTGCTCTGTGATATAAAAAGTACTTTTCTCTGCATTGTCTTATTTTGTCTTTACAACAACTCTCTAAGAAAGCACAGAAGAGTGTCAATAATAAAGATTTAAAAGAGAAAGAAAGAAAACATGGCCAATTATGTCTGCGGTTTACACACATAAAAGTCAACACACTGAGCAGATGATTTGCCCCACGTCTCTCAATCAGTAAGTGGCACGGCTATAATTCTAACCGAGGCCTTCTTAGTGTACTTTCTGCCACCCCCCACTAATTCAGCATGCCACAAATAGTGCAATTCATTAAAACAGAAGGTATTTCTATTTAAAAAGAGACAGAGGAGTGAACTGTATATAAGTTGTAAGTAGCATTATTATCACTTCTCCTTGAATATTATAAATCCTTTCAAGCAGGACAATTATCCCTATTTGTAAGCATCATTCCTCACTAATCATTAAAATACTACATATTCCCTAGCTCCAAATAATAATAATAGTAGTAGTAACAAATAATAGCGATGACAGAGCTTTCATCTCTTGAATACATACGCACCAGACTCTGTCCTGCATTCTCCACATTCACTGACTTCATTCTCACAACAACCTTATGAGGCAGATACTGTTATCACCATCATCATTGTCATCATTACAGAAATGGACAAAACTGAGGCATAAAGAGGTTAAGTATCTTGTCCATGACCATTTGGCTAGTAAATTGGTTCAGTGACTCTTAACTGCAACATGCTTATGTTTATGCTACCTCTTCAAATAGAAGCCTCTTTATCCCAGTCCTCTCCTCTTTTAGATTTAACCAACGATAAAGGAAGAATCTCTAATTTAGATTAACATTTTAAACCCTTTCCGTGCATTTCTAAACAATACCAGTTTTGTTGACCAATCACTACACTTCATCTTCAAAGTGCCTAACTGAGAACCTGGCACAGCATACGCAGGTGACAATTACTGAGAGTCTACTCTGTGTCTGGTGTCATGCTAAGTGCTTTTCCCTACATAAGCACTCTATAAATGTTAACACTGTTCTTTCTTTCTTCTAACGAATAGACTCCATTAGGAGATCTATCTGGATCTTTGAAAATTAAGCTGGGCAATGGACAAAATTTCTTTTCATGGAAGCAAAGCTATTGTATGTGGGTTACAAGGGACTACTATTGCTCTGACTCTTGATGACACCCAGATGCACACAAGAAAGTATGGAAGGAAAGTATCAATGAGAAGACGGAGGTCATAAGCTGGACTCCTCATCTACAGAGGTATTTCCTCTCCAGAAAAAAGTAAACTTAAAGCACAAATAAATTAGAAGTTTATACTGCAAAGTATAAATAAGTTCTCTCCCTGAGTCCCTTTAAATATTATGTTTCTTTAACCAGAGTTTAAATAAAAAGTTGAAACAAACAAAATACATAAATAAATATTATATTTTCTCGACATTTTTAAAGAAAAAAATAATTTATTTAAAAAAAGCTATATTCAAGTATAACTTTGCAGAAATCCACATATTATGCAAAACAAAGTACACCAGCCTCCCTTACTAAAATGAAAACTAAGGCAGAGATCTGGGTTTCATTGTACATTCCAGAACCAACAAGAATGATATCGATTTTCAGATTATCTGCTCTTTTATATTACTCATACCTCCTTTCTCCTCTATTAGTGAACAGAGCTAAACTGTCTGCATTTGCCTGATTCCACTGGGAGGCCTGAATCACCACTTGGAAATATCAATCATTCCTTTAAGATTAGTCTCTACTAAAAGCCTACAGTGAAATGATAATGCACTAACCTGTCTCCAGTTAATGGCAAAATAATGGTTGCTTGAGTAGAAAACACAATGAAAGATAATCTCATTTGAGGGCTGCAATATAAGAAAAGAGGCAGTTAAACATTTTTAAAAGAAATATTGATACAATACAGATACATAGCTATGGAGTCTCAGTTAAAATCAGACTCTGATGGTCCAGGCTTCTTTTAAATGGAACTCCCTAAACAGATACACTAACTCTGCTCAACATTACTGCATAAGCCATCTTGGATTTAGTCAGTGCTTCTCAGCACTCAATCCTCCATGACCCACAAGGCCACTTAGGGAAGAGACTACCTAGAAAGATGAATTCTAGGCCAATGTAAAATCCTTTCGTAGAAAATACTTCTCCCTTTACCTATTTCCCCTGTTCTACCTCATCTCCTTAAAGGAGGCCAGACCCTTCTGAGCAATTGTCATTAGCAATATTTTGGGCTGGAGAGCAGTCAGTTTGATTTAATTACCACAATTAAGAGACAAAAGTGATCTGGAAGTAAGAGTATCATGGACAATGTGAAAGAGACTAACAAATCTGTTTTGATTAGACATTTCCAATTGTCCTAATCTCAAACATCATACTTCCCACTGGCAACACCTGCCCCAGTCGGCTACATCTTTTGAGCCTTAGGCATTTATCTCACAGAATGGTTCTTGTCTCCAAGACACTCTACACAACTACGACTAAGATCTGAAACTGAAAACAGGAAACTAAGATCTATAAACTGAAGATCAGAATGATCTCAAAGGTTTATCCATATTTGAAGATATTCTCTCCAGTAGTCAGCCTTTATTCGCTTTCTACAATGTATTATGAGTTAGTAACTAAGCAACTAAATTTGAGCCAGAGAACTGTGTTATCATAGAATTCCAACTTGCAAACCAGACCAAATCAATAAAAGCCCCACTTCTTCAAAATGGTGTATTGAAATGATCTACTACTTTCGATCAAAATCTATGTGATGCTCTCTGCACACTCTCAGATTAAATCAGAAAATTTATAAACAACTGTCCCTACTGCATTTAACATTTAAAGATAGAGGGCCTTATTTATTTTTCTTTCCTAGACAGTTTTACTTCAGACCTTGTCCAGAAATGAGAGTGTTATACTTGGCTTCTTAAGCAGGAGACTGATGATTGAACATGGACAAGCATACATTTTTATAGGGATAAGTTTACTGCTGCCAATAACTGAAAGCAAGGATTGCCTAGGCCTCTACAGATTGTTTGAAGTTACTTGCAATATGACTTTCAAAATGTTTTGATCATCCAAGCCTGTTTTACAGAAAACATTTGGGCTAACAAGACTGAAAGAAGCAATATTTAATGATACAGCTCCTTTTTGTGTCCTTTCCATTATCTTGATAAACTTGCATTTGCTCACTGCATTTTTTTCTTTTAAAAAAAAAAAAAAGAAGAAGAAGAAGAAGAAGAAAAAAAAAAAAAAAGGCTCAAAAGCCTGGTGTTCTGGGGTTATTTTTAAATAGAGATGCCACTAATTCCTAGTTACCTCTAAATAAGAGAGTAAGCTGGATTTCACAGCAGTTATGCTTTTTATAGGAGAAAAAACCAGTCTTTCCTAGTAAGGCTTATTGCATATATAGAACAGTTAAATTTTAAACCAGCCACACACCCACACATTGGGTAAACACAAGTCGTCTCTTTAAACACACACAAGTGCCTTTTCTGGTAGTGGGTTATTAACACATGTTCATTGGAAGTTTACCAACACTTTTTTTTTTTTTTAAATGAGGACCTCTACAATGCTAAGAATTGTGTGGAAAGAAAAATACATTATGGATACTATTAGCATAAAATTTGTTTTATGTGATAAATTATGAGAAAGCGCAACTAAAATTCAAAACAGATGAAAAATCAGAAAGGAAAAGACATTTGTAATAGTATTTGAAGATGCTTCCCAAGGGCCTGAGCCAAGTTTCTGGGATCCAGATGAAATAAGCCCTGAACAACTGAAGGGCTGTCCTAATAAGTACATGTGTGTAATAATGGTCTTGAGGCACTTAAAAATCAACATTTCATGAGAGGCTTTCCCTGCGAAAGGTTTCAAAAAAGGAATATCTTACACTTCAGTCTACTTCCCTCCACCTCAAACTCCCCTGCCTGGAAAAGTAAAGTAGGAGAAATACCTCACAAATCTCTCGGTAAGTTGCTGGACAAAATTGTAAATTTCAATCCAATTATTTGCCACACTCCCAGACCTGTAAAATGAAATTGAACTGATGAGAAACAAACCAAAAACAAAACATTTACGTGGGGGGTAACCCGGCCTCTACTTCAAGCAAAGTAATAGTATGGGCAGCTGAAACTTAGGCGCTAAAAGAATCAGGGAAGCCAACCCATCTTCAGGGACCACCTGCCCAATTTAGGATCCCGCCTCTTCAAAATAAACACAACCCTCCTTCACAGGAAATGCAAACCACCTTGAGTACTTTGACCCTGGGGTTTTCCTGGCTACAACGAAAGCGCTGTGATCTGGACCAGACCCGGCAAACTTTAGCCAGTTGAGGGGGCGAAGCCAGAGGGGGCCGAGAAACAGGGATGCAGACAGCTACTCCAAACAGACACTCTCCCATTTCCCAAGAGGCCCCAGGACTGGCAAACAGTGACCACCCCACCTCCCAGAGAGCCCAGCAGCTCGGGGCTCCTCCGATCACCACCCAGCCAGCACAGATAAGAAAGCGCTTGCCCTTCGGACGGGCATAGCACAAAGCACCCGTCGCCGGCTTTCTAGCACCCCTCCCCAGGGCGCACACGCATCTCCGTCTCCCCAGCCACGGCTCATCCAATGCCACCCACCAGAAGACCCTGGACCTCCCTCCGGCACTCACTTGTCCAGGACGAAGTAGAGATCAAAGGCTCCTCTGCAGGAGGGCTGCTCCTGGGCGCTCACCGGCCCCCCAGGACCGCTGAGCACCAGCAGCCACAGCCCGGGGACCAGCCAGCTCCCGGGACTGCGGGCCCGAGAGAGCCCCGCCACCATCCTGCGGCCAGGGGCCTGCGGCTGCCTCCTGCTCGCAGCCCCCTCGGCTCGACTCGGCGGGGACGCTAAAGTGGTAGGAGTTACCAGGGACGCACCCCGGGGTAGGGGACAGCGAGCTGATGAGGGGGGCCGGCGCCCGGGGCAGCAGGACCCACTAACCGACAGAGGGAGGGAAAAAGGAAGGGAGGGAGGTCCTAGGAGGACAAAGGGAGACACCGCAACCGCCGCAGCTGCCGCCGGAACTCTTGACGAATCCCAGTGGAAGAGCGATCCAGTCCTCCCCCTCCGGATTCCGGAGAGTTCCTGCAGACAAGGAGGGCCCACGGCGACAGCGCTCCAGAGAAGTTCCCCCTCGGCTTCTGGCCGAGCCTCTAGCACCGGCCGCGGAACCCGAGCGGCAGTCCCATTCCGCCCGGGGCGCTGAAGTCCCGCGGCTGCAGTGCGCGGCGGGGCAGGCGCCCCCGGGACGCGAGGACGGCCGCACAAACTTGGAGCGAAGATCCCCGTCCGCCGGTTCCCTTATCCCGCGGCCCACAACTCGCCTCGGCGCTCCAAACTTTCTTCCTGGGGCTCCGCTCTGGCGCAGTGCAGCCGGGCGGTCCCCTTTAGGGTGGAGGCTGAGCGGGCCCTGGGGTGAGCGGCTCCAGAGAAGCCGCTTCAATCAAGGCCAAGAGCAAGATCTGGCCGGGTCTCTGTGTGTGTCAGTGTGCGTCTGAGGGCGGGGCCTGAGCTGAAGCCGCACACGCACACTTGTGGGTTCGTGCGGAGTGGAGCAAGACTAACGCTTGCCAGATTTCTGAAGGGGAAAAGGAGTTCAGAACAACAAATGTCCCCTAAAACTAAACAGACCCGTGTAGCCTGCAGGCCCGGCCTATTTCAGCCGCGGTGTGCAAAGGCACTCTGTGGCTGGGACCGGGACTAGGATTCCCAGGGACGCGGTGGCCTCCCCACTCCGCCCCACCCCCACGGCCGCGGCGCTCGCGCCGCTGTACTTGCCTCGGGGCTACCTAAGTAAGGCGACTTCCTCTTCGTTTAAACCTACTCTGAAGCTTCGTCTCACAGAGCCCAAGCGGGGCGGGGGAGGGGGAGGGTGGAGTCCAGGCCCTTGGCAGAACTCTTTAGGACTGGAAAGTTGTTCCTCAAAATATTCCATCCAACTGTCATCTACCCCAAATTCCAGATAATTAAAAATTTCATCTTGCAACAAGCTAGGCCGTCCTTGCCAAACTTGTGCTGGAGCTGGAGTTTGAGTTCATTCACATTCTCCGCTTACTCATTCTGCGTGCGTTCTGCCTCTCTCCTGCCCATCACCTCCACCTGTGACTTCGGCCTTCCCCCTGTTGAAACTGGCTTTCAGAACTTGCAGTCTCACTGACGGGAATATGAGGTGTCCCCTCCTCCTTTATATTTTATCTAAGTCGATGCTTTATGAGAAAAAGTTCATATAGTGCTGAATCACATATTGCCTTTTAGCATCTCTACTGTTTGTTGTCATGTGTATTGAACTTTTCATTTACATTATCTTCCGTGTACAACCAAATTTGTAAGCTCTTTGGGAATAGAAACCAGTCACTTTAACAAAGATTTACTGAGTACCAATTATCTATTAGGCACTGTTCAGAACAAGATGACAAGCCCCGGCTTTCATGAAGCTTGCAGTCTGGTTGAGGAGGAAAACCAGACCAAGATAAATAAGTAAATATCCATATTAGCAGGTGGTTTGCAGAGAGTTAAAATATGGTAATATGATAGAGAATGACTGACTAGGTGACTAACAAAAGGCAACCAGCTATTCCAAGAACCAAAAGACGAAACGTTCCTAGCTTTTGCAGTTCACCATAGGGATTGGCTTAGCACGTTTAAGAAAAAGGAAAGAAAAGCAGAATGACTAGAACTTTGTGGGTAAGATGAAGTAAGAAAGGCAGGCAGGGGCCAGATTATGTGGTGCTTTGTAGACTGTGACAAACAATTCGGATATTTTATATTAAGTGCGATGGGAGTCCATTAGAGGGTTTTAACCCATGCAGTGGGATAGAGGATAAAGTATTATGATCTCTGCTTTTCAAAGATCATTCTAGCTGATATGACACAATGGATTTGGAAGCAGCAAGAATGAAAGCAAGGAGACCAGTCAGGAGGCTATTATAATATCGGGGCACAATAAAATGGTACCTTGGACCATCACCCCTATAGCAGCTAAACTGAGGGATATGAATGGATGAAAGCTTTAATAAACTCAGACCCCCAGTTTGGAAATATCTGCCACTTGGTGATGGAAATTCCAGTACCATCCGCTTCTTACCTGATGGGGTAGAGAGGGTACTGATAGGACAAGTGGTTGGCTGACAGAATGGAAGATAACATACTTTTGTTAGAAATTTCAAATAATTGAGCTCTAGAAGAAAGTCTAAGGAAAGGGATGAATATATTCAAAGCATCCTGAATCTGTCCTCTTTGGCTTCATCTTTTCTTGAGGTTCCAAAATTTTGATTCCTCTGTAGCCATTGGTTCTCCGGGGATGTGCTATACCTCCTCTTCTTTCACATTTGGGCCCCACTGTGGACACACTAATCACTTTGCCTTCCCACAACGAAGCTGAAACAGGCTGACATCTTCAGCAAACTTGTATCAGCAGCCTGTTAAAGTTTCTTGTCAAGGTTTTTATTATTTAGTGTTGGTTAAAACTGGTCTCCATTTTCAACTTTACTTTTAATCAAGACAAATCAAGGATACAATATACCTTAGCAATTAATACCATATCAGTACATGACTGAATAAAATCTGGGGGAAATCTGTCAGAAAGTAGTAACTAGTTTAAAAGGGGGACAGAAGATGAAGAAGCTCATGAAGAGGCTCACCACGTACTCTAGCCTCATGATGAAGTATTCTAATTTCACATTTATTGGCTTTCTTTTCTCCTAGCTTCTTTTTGTTGTTGTTGTTTCAAGTATTTATTTAAATTCTAGTTAATTAACATATAGTGTAATATAGGTTTCAGGAGTAGAATTTAGTGATTCATCACTTACATATAACACCCAGTGCTCATCACAACAAGTGCCCTCCTTAATGCCCACTGCATTTAGCCCGTCCCCCACCCACCTCCCTCCATCAACCCCCAGTTTGTTCTCTGTAGTTAAGAGTCTCTTATGGTTTGCCTCACTCTCTTTTTTCTCTCCCCCTTCCCCTATATTAATCTGTTTTGTTTCCTAAATTCCAAATATGAGTGAAATCATATGGTATTTGTCTTTCTCTGACTGACTTATTTCTCTTAGTATAATATACCCTTGTTCCATCCATGTCCTTGCAAATGGCAAGATTTCATTCTTTTTGATGGCTGAGTAATATTCCATTCCATATATATTCCATACACACACACACACACACACACACACCACATCTTCTTTATCCATTCATCAGTCAATAGACATTTGGGCCCCATTCCACAATTTGGCTACTTTTGATAATGCTGCTATAAACATCGGGATGCATGTGCCCCTTCGAATCAGTATTTTTGTATCCTTTGGGTAAATACCTAGTAGTGCAATTGCTGGGTTGTAGGATAGTTCTATTTTTAACTTTTTGAGGAACCTCCATACTGTTTTCCCACGTGGGTGCACCAGTTTGCATTCCCACCTCCCTTGGCTTCTTGATTCATTGCCTGCTCATCTTCTCAGACCCTAAACTAAAGCAAAATATCTTGAACTTAAAACTTGTTCTTCCTCAAAATTCCCAGGCCCTCCTGGTGTCTTCCTACTCAGTTCTTCTGTCCTGACTACAAGACCAGCTGAGCTGATTGACACACTAAAGCACATTACATTCTTTTGTTTATTTGTTTGTCTGGATAATTAATTGAGCCCATTTCTGGAAATCTGCTCATGGAAGATCTATTATGAAGCAGGGAAGTGGCCTCACCTTGCAGAGACAAATAATTAATCAAATCTCTTTTACCTAGCAAAAATTAGGGGAAGGTCATTAATTATGGAGGCAACCAACTGTCCAGATTTGCCCCAGACTGAGGGGTATCCACAGAGACAGGACTTTCAGCGCTAAAACTGGAGCAGTCCCTGGGATGGTCCATGGCGAAGGAGGCTGTTGGCCATCCTATTCCCAAGTAATAGTGAGGGACAGGGAAAGCAAGAGCAGGTTTGGGAATTTCACCAAGGCATAAGAAGGAACAGTGTTGACAGTACCCCTTTCTGTTCCCCTGTCTCAGGTGAGAGGCCTTCGGCATTGTGTCAACTGAACACTAGCCAGGTAAGGTTACAAACTGACTTTTGCACCTCAGTAGACATGCTGGAACCCTGTGTAACTTTCACTTGTAAATAAAGAATGGGGTAGGGAATGCAGATGTCTGAGCAGAGAGAGAGAAGTTAGAGTGAATTAGAGAAACAAATCTAAAATGCTTTTCTTTTACCAAATCATCTGGACTTCTGCTGAAGTATTTTGCTTCACAATACATGCAAGCCTCTATTCTTTGAAAATGACTCTTTGTACCAAACCAAACTTCTAATTCAATATTAGAATTGATCACTGTTACATAAAATAGGCTAATAAATCCAAAAACATTTTAAACTCCGTTTCATGCAGTTCGAATTGCTTGAAATTGACACCTGATAACTAAAAGTGTTCACTATCATTGTCTACCTCTTTTACCTGCAGAGCTCCTATGGAAGTCATATTAGATTTTATTTATTTATTTTCTAATTTTTTTTTAATTTACTGACTTTCATTTAACTAATGTTTCTTGATACCTACTATGTATCTATTGCTGTTCTAAGCACAAATCTTATTCCCTGCTCTCAGGAGTTCACTTTTCCAATATCCTATCATCAAGTTACTTCTAACTCCCCCCTCCCCCACAAACAACTAACAGAAGGGGCACAAAGGCGACAACAATAAACAGAAAAATAAAATAAACATATCCTTTATGTGTTAAAAATCACATTATCTATATTGTTTTCAGTAAATATCTTTGTATGACATCCACAATGACAAATATGACTCTCCTGGAAGTTAAGTACCACACTGGAAGTGATTCATATCCACATTACATGTGGAGTGATTCATTATATGATATCTAGAGTGATTCAGAGGAAGAAAATAAATCTTCATACCAATAGGTGACAAAGCTTATTTAACTTGTATTGAGTACAGTCATTACAGTAGATTTCCCCAGTACCTGAAATAGTTCCTGAGAGTGAAGTAACCGCTTTTGGGAAGTGTGATTGCTACTAAATTAACATCTCTATGCATGACAACAGGGTCTGCATTTGGGATTAAATGTGTTTTAAATCCAGTTTCCCAGAAGCAGACCTGAGACTCTGAGATTCGCATGCAGGAGGTATACTGGAGCATGCTCCCTCAGAAGCAAAACCTGGAGGGCAACGGAAGCAGGTAGGAATGGTCAGAGGGAAAGCTGAACCATGGCACAGTTGCAAAGGAAGCCTCAGCCAACCCCAAAAGTAGCTCTGGAGCTGGGATGGTCCTTTCCAGTGGTCCTGAATTGAGTGAGGCAACGGGGCCAGTGTTTTGTGTCCCCTCAGGGACCAGTCATTAAATGTGGGCTGCCCCTACAGAGGAAGCATACCCTTGGGCAAAGCAGCTTCCTTTGGCTGAGGGCAATTAGAAGAAAGAACTGGGCTAGGAGCTATCAGCAGCCCAGCTCCTGGCTGTGGGGAACGAGGGCCTCAGTCCCCTAGGAGGAATCCAGGTGTTGCAGCCACAGCATCCAGAATATCCACAAAAAGCCAAGCTACCTGGCAGCTGGGTTGATAAAAGTCTTATCTCATGTGCAATGTCAAACCTTCACAAACTAGGTCAGCTCAGACCAGTGTCCTGGAATGAAAGTCATGTAATTGCCTCCCTTCTTCTCCAGATCAGTTTCTCAACGCTCAGTGGAATTTTTCTAGTAGTATTCCGTCTTCCCACTTCCACACACTTCAGTGTAATCCATTTTCCCAAGTGTAAAGTCAATCACAATAATCACCTACCTAACAACTGCCAATGAGGGATCATTTCCTAACGATTTAAGGCCCTCCACCATAGCAGCACAGATCAGCTCTATATCCACACCTCGAACAAGACCCCCACATATTCTATGCTCCAGAGAAACCATGATAGTCACTGTGTCCCCACATACACAACTATACCTTTGAGTCCTACCTCATTTGTACCCCCCTTTCCCTGACATCATGTTCCAGGTGTCAAATTCTATCTCTTCTTTCCACTCCCTTACAGAACCATTCAGGCCAAAAGCCATTAGATGGGTGCAAGCAAATGGTGTCAGGGTGGACAGGAGCTATAGTAGTTCAGAGCAGGATGTCAGAGGCCAAGCCGATTGAGGACCATCCCTCTGCTACAGGGAGGGGCCGCCTGGCATGGGGTACTCGAGCCCAAGAAGGGTGAGAGAAATGTCCACATGGGATGGAAGTGGCCAAACACGAGGAGTCAAAGAATGGCCCAGGTGAGGAGGTTGTGTGTGTGTGTGTGTGTGTAGAGGTGGCCCAGACCATTCTGAGGTTTCTGAGCCTAAGTGAAGGGAGAAGAACATCTGTACGAGGGGGATGCTCATTGTGGAGTAGATGGAGCCCAAGCATGGATTTGTGCATGGGTGTCACCCTGGTTCAGGGTGTCCAAGCATGAACAGGGAGAGGAGAGAGTCTACACTGGAGAAAAGCTGTCTGGAATGTTGGAGCGTGAGTGGAGCAGGAAGGCAGCTGGCGGCAGAGTGCAGGGTATAAGAACCAGCCGTGTGAAGAGGAATTCGGCACAAGGCTGTCAGCCTGGTGTGGGGCTGAACCCAAGCAAGAGTCAAGGAGAGCTTCCGAACAGGGAGCAGCCCGGTGGGGGGTACTGAAACCCAAGTAATATATGGAGGACTTTTTTTGCAAGGGTCACCCCTTAGGGTATCAGAGCTCAGATGGGTGTAGGAAGTGCCCAGGCAATGAAACAGCCAGGTTCAGAGTGTCAGAGTCTGAGTGGTGATAAGTCAGAACTCCTGTAGGATGAAGGAATCAGTGTTGGGGGGCAGGGAGCAATGGTGACAAGAAAGTAATTACATACAAAAGGATTGACAAATTCAATAAATAGAGAAAAAGGAAGGTACATTTTTCACCATCAGATAAGGAAGTTACAAAGAAGAAATTGGGAAAATAGTTATTCTCATAAGTCCTTGAGGCATCTTGACACAACTTGATTCATATTCCAAATTTCAAATTGGAGTCATTTTGCTGTTTATCGCCTCCCACCTGGGGGAGAGGTGAGAATCAAAGAAAAAAGAAGATTGGAATGGAGGACACCATGAATGCACTCACTCAACACTGATCTAACTCCCCTCTAAACAGTCCTTCCGCATTCTAGCAAAAGCTTAAAATGGGCATTTCCCAAACTGCCCTGTAGGCAGGTTTCGTCATGGTTTAGATTCCACCTGCGTATGCTCATGCCAGACTCTGAATCAGAACCAAGTTACAGGAGGAGAGAGGCAGGGCAGGGAGTGTCCCTTTTGCTGGTGCAGGTCATAACAGAGGTTGTGCCCAGGAGGCAGCATCTGGGGCTCATGAGGTGGTTCCCGGGCTCACCTCCTCCCTGATCTCCACAGAGCTGGGCAGGTAGCTCCCTTGCAGCCCAGTGCTGGACTGTTCTGGGGGAGTTGCTCCTGAATGCTTGGTCTTCACTCTCCTTCAACAATCCAAATGACTCTATGAGCTACTTGTATTCCTTAATAAGTCCGTTTCATTTAAAGTAGCTACATCAGATTCTGTTTTCAAAGACATCCACAATTTCTAACATTCTATAATCTTTGTGAAACTTAAGTTAGTCATTTTGCTGCCATTTATAATTACAGTAAAAGGTTATAAATGGAAGAAAAGAGATAAGAAATTGTGAATTTTTAAATTATCCATTGCACTTATTTGATATCATTCCTCTCCTCGATATCATTCCTCGGACTCTGGAGGAAAAAGAGAAATTAGATTTTAAAAGAAGAAGAAGATCCAATCTACTTCTTTGAGAATCTTGCAAGACAAGTATAAATCTTTTTAGCTACTTATGGACACAGAAGTAGGAATTTTAAATAACAAATTCAAAGAATGGGAGTGACTGTAGATAGAAACAGACAACTCAGAAGGGAGATGAAACAAGTTACAGCTAGGAATGATTAAAATTGCAAAGGACATAGGTAATCTTTCAATCTGCTTCTCCCAGATTACTTTAAACAAACAAGTTGCATATTTACTCCTACTTTTAAGAGGGTACAATATAAAATAGCTTAGAAGAGTTTAAATTATCTTTGTAATATTTATTTTATGATGTGTTATAGTAATATAAAACTTGATAAATAACAATAGAAACAAATGTGGATAACAATTTATAGTTTTTAAGATGCTTCTATCAACTTTGTCTTTTTGATCAACATCGCCCGTTTTCAACCAGCTGGTTTTGATGCTGGTTGCATTAAAAATTAACAGTACTCAATCTTAATTCTTCCATATCTATCACCTTCCTCAAAAGAAACAAACAAATAAAAAGGACAGGATGATCCTGGGAGTTGTATCTAAGGACAATGTCTAAAGAGCGACGTTCTTAGCTAATCCGTTCAGCTGAGAGAATTCAAGTTTGTCCTTGTTTTCTTGCCTGCAATCCATCATGGAAGAGAGGCATCCTATACCTTTGTCTCCACCATTTTCATAAAGCAAAAAAAATTTTTTAGAAAGGCTCTTTTAATATCTTTCAATAATCATTCTCAACATGAATGGGCTAAACACTCCCATAAAACAGCACAGGGTTGCAGATTGGATAAAAAGACAGGACCCATCTATATGCTGCCTACAAGAGACTCATTTTGAACCTAAAGATACATCCAGACTGAAAGTGAAGGGATGGAGATCCATCTTCCATGCCAGCGGACCTCAAAAGAAAGCTGGGGTAGCAATTCTTATATCAGACAAATTAGATTTTAAACTAAAGTCTGTAAGTAGAGACACAGAAGAACACTATATCATTCTTAAAGGGTCTATCCAACAAGAAGATCTAAAAATTGTAAATATCTATGCCCTCAACATGGGAGCAGCCATCTACATAAGCCAACTGTTAACCAAAATAAAGAGTCATATTGATAACAATATGTTAATTGTAGGAGACTTCAATACTCCACTCTCAGTAATGGACAGATCATCTAAGCAGAAAATCAACAAGGAAACAAGAGCTTGGAATGATACATTGGACCAGATGGACCTCATAGATATATACAGAACACTCCACCCTAAAACAACAGAATACTCATTCTTCTCAAGCGCACATGGAACTTTCTCCAGAATAGACCATATACTGGGTCACAAATCAGGTCTCAACGGATACCAAAAGATTGAGATTATCCCCTGCATATTCTCAGACCACAATGCTTTAAAACTGGAACTCAATCACAAGAAAAAATTTGGCAGAAATTCAAACACTTGGAAGCTAAAGACCACTCTGCTCAAGAATGGGTCAACCAGGAAATCAAAGAAGAACTTAAACAATTCATGGAAATCATGAGAACGAAAACACATAGGTCCAAAACCTACGAGATACTGCAAAGGCGGCCCTAAGGGAGAAATACATAGCCATCCAAGTCTCACTCAAAAAAATAGAAAAATCCTGAATTCACCAACTAACTCTACACCTTAAAGAACTAGAGAAAAAGCAACAAATGACACCTAAGCCATGCATTAGAAGAGAAATCATTAAAATTAGAGCAGAAATCAATGAATTAGAAACCAGAAACACAGTAGATCAGATCAACGAAACTAGAAGTTGGTTCTTTGAAAGAATTAATATGATAGATAAACCACTGGCCAGACTTACCCAAAAGAAAAGAGAAAGGACCCAAATTAATAAAATTATGAATGAAAGGGGAGAGATCATGACTAACACCAAGGAAATAGAAACAATTATTAGAAATTATTATCAACAACCATATGCCAATAAACTGAGCAATCTGGGTGAAATGGAGGCCTTCCTGGAAACCTATAAGCTGCCAACACTGAAACAGGAAGAAATTGACAACCTGAATAGGCCAATAACCAGTAACGAGATTGAAGCAGTGATCAAAAACCTCCCAAAAAACAAGAGTCCAGGGCCTGATGGATTCCCTGGGGAATTCTACCAAACATTCAAAGAAGAAATAATGCCTATTCTACTGAAGCTGTTTCAAAAAATAGAAACAGAAGGAAAACTTCCAAACTCATTCTATGAGGCCGGCATTACCTTAATCCCCAACCAGGCAAAGACCCCATCAAAAAGGAGAATTTCAGACCAATATCCCTGATGAATATGGATTCCAAAATCCTCAACAAAATCCTAGCTGATGGGATCCAACAATACATTAAAAGGATCATCCACCACGACCAAGTGGGATTTATCCCCGGGATGCAAGGGTGGTTCAACATTCGCAAATCAATCAATGTGATAGACCACATTAATAAGAGGAGGGAGAAGAACCATATGGTCCTCTCAATTGATGCAGAAAAAAGCATTTGACAATATACAACATCCTTTCCTGATTAAAACTCTTCAGAGTATAGGGATAGAGGGAACATTCCTCAAGTTCATAAAATCCATCTATGAAAAACCCACAGTGAATATCATCCTCAATGGGGAAAAGCTGAGAGCCTTTCCCTTAAGATCAGGAACACATCAAGGATGCCCACTCTCACCACTATTGTTCAACATAGTACTAGAAGTCCTAGCAACAGCAATCAGACAACAAAAAGAAATAAAAGATATTCAAATTGGCAAAGAAGAAGTCAAACTCTCTCTTTTCGCAGACGACATGATACTTTATGTGGAAAACCCAAAAGACTCCACCCCCAAATTACTAGAACTCATCCAGCCATTCAGTAATGTGGCAGGATACAAAATCAATGCACAAAAATCAGTTGCTTGCTTATACACTAACAACGCAACTGTGGAAAGAGAAATTAGAGAAACGATTCCATTTACAATAGCACCAAAAACCATAAGATACCTTGGAATAAACCTAACCAAAGAGGTAAAGGATCTATACTCTAGGAACTACAAAACACTCATGAAAGAAATTGAAGAAGACACAAAAAGATGGAAAAATATTCCATGCTCATGGATCGGAAGAATAAACATTTTTAAAATGTCTATGCTACCCAGAGCAATCTATACCTTCAATGCCATCCTGATCAAAATTCCAATGACATTTTTCAAAGTGCTGGAACAAACAATCCTAAAATTTGTATGGAATCAGAAAAGACCCCGAATCGCCAAGGAAATGTTGAAAAAGAAAAACAAAGCTTGGGGGCATCACATTGCCCAATTTCAAGCTATATTACAAAGCAGTGATCACCAAGACAGCATGGTACTGGCACAAAAACAGACATATAGACCAGTGGAACAGAATAGAGAACCCCGATATGGACCCTCAACTCTATGGTCAAATAATCTTTGACAAAGCAGGAAAAAATATTTGATGGAAAAAAGTCTCTTCAATAAATGGTGCTGGGAAAATTGGACAGCCACATGCAGAAGAATGAAATTCGACCATTCTCTAACACCATTCACAAAGATAAACTCAAAGTGGATGAAAGACCTCAGTGTGAGACAGGAATCCATCAAAATCCTAGAGGAGAACATAGGCAGTAACCTCTTTGACATTGGCCACAGCAACTTCTTTCAAGATACATCTCCAAAAGCTAGTGAAACAAAAGCAAAAATGAACTTTTGGGACTTCATCAAGATAAAAAGCTTCTGCACAGCAAAGGAAACAGTCAACAAAACAAAGAGGCAACCCACAGAATGGGAGAAGATATTTGCAAATGACACTACAGAAAAAGGGCTGGTATCCAAGATCTATAAAGAACTTCTCAAACTCAACACCCAAAAAACAAATAATCAAGTCAAAAAGTGGGCAGAAGATATGAAAAGACACTTCTCTGAAGAAGACATACAAATGGCTAACAGACACATGAAAGAATGTTCATCATCATTAGCCATCAGGGAAATCCAAATCAAAACCACACTGAGATACCACCTTACACCAGTTAGAATGGCAAAAATGGACAGGGAAAGAAACAACAAATTTTAGAGAGGTTGTGGAGAAAGGGGAACCCTCTTACACTGTTGGTGGGAATGCAAGTTGGTACAGCCACTTTGGAAAACAGTGTGGAGGGTCCTCAAAAATTTAAAAATAGAGCTACCCTATGACCCAGCAATTGCACTCCTGGGTATTTACCCCAAAGACACAGATGTAGTGAAAAGAAGGGCCATATGCACCCCAATGTTCATAGCAGCAATGTCCACAATAGCCAAACTGTGGAAAGAGCCGAGATGCCTTTCAACAGATGAATGGATAAAAAAGATGTGGTCCATATATACAATGGAATATTACTCAGCCATCAGAAAGGATGAATACCCAAGTTTTACATCAACATGGTGGGACTGGAGGAGATTATGCTAAGTGAAATAAGTCAAGCAGAGAAAGTCAATTATCATGTGGTTTCATGTATTTGTGGAACATAAGGAATAGCATGGAGGGCACTAGGAGAAGGAAGGGAAAAATGGGGGGTGGGAAATTGGAGGGAGAGATGAACCATGAGAGACTATGGACTCAGAAACAAACAGGGTTTTAGAGGGGAGGGGGAAGGGGGAATGGTTAGCCCAGTGATGGGTATTAAGGAGGGCACGTACTGCATGGAGCACTGGGTGTTATACGAAAACAATGGATCGTGGATCACCACATCAAAAACTAATGATATATTGTATGGTGACTAACATAACATAATAAAATTAAAAAATAATAATAAATAAAAGAAAAGAAAAGAAAGAAAGGCTCTTTTAAGCTAAGCACTAATTTAAAGATTTTGTAGGCAACATGAAAAAGAAAACTTTTTTTTTTGCTTGTTTCAAACTTTTTTATATAACATTTAAACAGTCATAGTGTTTCTGCTCCAAGATATTTAAGCTTTAGTATAAACTATTTTTTTAGATAAAAAAGTTTGAAATGTAATTTTGCTATTTGGAGTGCCTACCATAAGTACTACAATTAAAAAGATTTTTCATAGTTTTGAGTCCTTGTGTTTCTCATGGAAACCGCTTGATTAGTGCATATCCAACTTTATTTTAACAGCACATATGGCACATAGATTATCTATCCCAGTTTTCTTGGGAAGTTCTTTGAAAGGAGCAGTAGGAAAGTTGTCAATCCCCAAATGGCCAATGGGTTTCACATGTAGCAAATTTGGCTAGCAAAAATACCAACTTAAGTTCAATAACACTGGACTGCAAGTGCCTGAGGATATCTTTTAAAGGTAACTAAACCAGAGGTTTGCTTTTGGCCCTGATCTTTCTACAGAGTGAATACTTCTTCATCAAATAAAGGGAGCTTCAATTGAAGAAATCCATTTTTACAGAGTTTTAAAATTTATTAATCATATAATTATTTAATGCTTACTCTCTGCAAAGCACCGATCCTTGGGATACCCAGAGCCTATTAAGAGAGATACTCTAGTTAGATCTTTTACTTATTGAACTAAGATACTTAAACAAATCAATGTGGGAAACAAAGGCAGAAGAAAAATTATCAAATTTCCTTACTACCTACAGCCCACTGACAAGTCCTTGAAACGGGCAGAGTAATATTCCTCTAGGAACTCAGCTGCCTGGATGTTAATACTTTGCTAAGGGCAAAAGGCAATTTTAGCCCGACCCCCCACGATCCTGTAAGTCTACTTTAACATATAAAAATTCTTTGGGAAACTTCCTTTATCTCTATCCCCCATGATACGTGGTGGCAATCATCCCCCAAGCATATGACCCACCGATATACATCTGAAGGGTCTCATGACTAAGGTTTTATTAACAGTAACAAATGACCTTTTCCCAACCTTGCTTCCAAAATTCGTTAGAAACTTACGCTATCCCTAACCCCCTCCCAACCTGAAAGTACATAATCAGCCACTCCTCATGAGCCCACTGCAGCTCTTTCTGCCAAGGGTCCTGTCCCTGTTCTTTAATAAAACCACCTTTTGCACCAAAGACATCTCAAAAATTCTTTCTTGGTCGTTGGCTTCAAACCCTAACGTCTTTCCTACATCACAAATAACCATGATATCAATATTAAAATGATGTGATGGAGTGTAATGGGAATTTCAAAGAATGAGAAATTACTCTTAGCCAGAGCGATCAGGATTAATAAAGGAAAGAGTATTTAAACTACATCTTGAAAGATGGGTAGCACTTTTAAGATTAAGACAGATGAAGGGAAGAAAACTGTAGGAAGAAAAGACATAACCAGCTTCTACCTGAGGGTCGGGGGTGGTAGAAGGATGACATCAATTATCGAGATGAGTAGAAGAGTAAGCATATTTTAAAAAATAAGCACAACTTTTTGACTCCCTTCTTTATCTGTCTCATGGTAGTACTAGTATCAGAGTATCAGCATTGTGTTTTAATCATGCATTTTATTATGCTTTCTCTGGAATATTGTCATCATACTCTTAACAAATAGTATGACTACATATTATTTTAAAGTTGATATAAAGGCATTTTGTATAGGAAATGTGCTTGAAGAAATGACAGTTTCCCTGTGCCCCACCCCAAGGGAACAGAAGCATAGAATAATGAATGTACGGAGCACCTAAAGGACACAGAAACTTAATTTCAGTTGAGCACTCAGTGCATGACAGGATAGAGTAGAAAGCAAAGCAAAGTTGGATAAAGTCTAATATGTACAGTACTTTAGGTGAATCCTACCTACCATCTGTTTTTATAAATAAAGTGGGGGTTTTGTTTTTTCTTTTTTAAGTAGGCTCCACACCCAATGTGAGACTTGAACTCATGACCCTGAGATCAAGAATCAGATTCTCTACCAACTGAGCCACCCCGGTTCCCCTAAATAAAGTTTTACTGGACCCAGCCATGCCCATTTGTTTACTCACTGTCTGTGGCTACTTTTTTTTTTTTTTTTTAAAGATTTTATTTATTTATTTGAGACAGAGAGAATGAGAGAGAGAGAACACATGGGAGGGGGGAGGGTCAGAGGGAGAAGCAGGCTCCCTGCCGAGCAGGGAGCCCAATGCGGGACTCGATCCAGGGACTCCAGGATCATGACCTGAGCCGAAGGCAGTTGCTTAACCAACTGAGCCACCCAGGCGCCCTGTCTGTGGCTACTTTTATTTACTGTCTGGCCTTTAATGAAAAAGGTTGCCAAACTCTACCTTACACAAAAACATTTTAGTGTATGTACTCTGTGTATAGAAAAAATGAAGACAATAAATTTAAACATCAGAGAGGTCTGAACAGAGCTATGCTTCTGGAAGCATGCTCAGGTTGCTGTGCCTAAGACAAGTTAGAGGGGAAAGACCCTGACGAGTCAAGAGCCCTTAAAGCTATTTTCAAAATAGATAAAATTTAGCATTATTTTATTGCTTTCTATCTTGTCTTCAATGAAATACTACAGCCTAGATTCATTCAAAACTGTGAATTTAACAGTAAAATCAGAAGAAAAACACTCTTAAGAGTGGAAAGGTAAGAGAATTTCTGTGCCTCAGAAAAATATATGTAATCTGGAGGTAAGATGTGTCTGGAAAAATGTCGGGAGCCTGAGCAGCTATGCATGGACTGGAAGAGAAGGTGCAGAGGAAAGAACACGTGGTTGAAATAGGGTCCCAGGATGCCTTGACAGTAAAGAGTAAGCCTGCCATTTCTTTTTTTTTTTTTTTTAAAGATTTTATTTATTTATTTGAGACAGAGAGAATGAGAGAGAGCACATGGGGGGGGGGTGTCAGAGGCAGAAGCAGGCTCCCTGCCGAGCAGGGAGCCCGATGTGGGACTCGATCCAGGGACTCCAGGATCATGACCTGAGCCGAAGGCAGTCGCTTAACCAACTGAGCCACCCAGGCGCCCAAGCCTGCCATTTCTAAACCAGTCTTGAATTCAGTCCATGAAGGTCATCCCAAAAAAGAAGTAAATTTGGTTATAGTAACAGATACCAATGTGAACCAGATAAAGACAAAAGGAAACACTATTAAGCTATAAAATGTGGCTACATTTAGACTACAGTCTAACCTGGAAGGTCCGGGTCCCAATTTCAAATTCTCTGGCAAGAAGATTTTGCTGTATTGATTTAGTCTGGATCAGGTGTCCACGCCAGATTGCAACTCAAGTTCGGAGGCATGAACATGTAACGTGGCCGCCAGGGCGCCATCCCACGTGGTGAGAGGACATTCCTAGAGATGGGGTGTTAGGAAGATACTTCAAAATGTGTCCTCCACAAGAAGCATAACTCCTCTATTGTAGAGAGTCATCAAGGAAGCGAAATTCACTTTGCAAAAATTCTGCTTTCAGCCACGTTTTTTGGATACCTCAGTTCCACAGAGTGCAATATCTGTATTGTATATACCAATCTATCCTATCTCCTCTCTCACATCAGACAAAGGAAAGGCTGAAAATGGCTTTTATAAATTAATTTTTAAACAATTACAGTCAACATTTTGATTGATAATCCAACGAACTACTAAAGAGAAATAAAATGCAGTGCATGGTTCAACCAACAAGCTTCTGTTTTTGAAACTCTGACCTTGACAAATTTGCATTTTAAAGTCATTCATTAATGATTTCCTTTCCGTGGCACAAATACTGAATATAAACCAAGGGAGCGGAGTATGCACAGACATCAATATGTAAAAGATATTGCTGATAAATTCATTGAATCTTGAGGTGATTAGTTTAAAACTCATTGAATTTCTAGTCTTTGAATTAATGCCTTTTTTGTTCATACATGATATTGTACAAGAAGAATCATGTGGCAGTCAAAAAAATAAGCTAACACAGTTGATATCTTCACCATTCCTCATATTCTTGACACTTCTAACAAAATGGTTTTCCACCCTGAATTGACAGTCCAAACAGAGGGACTTCACATAGAATTTTAAACTGCATTCGTGTTAGATGCTATCACAACACAATACCAAACTCATGAGATCAAACAAATAATTTCTCTTTTCCCTGATGCAGACTTAAGAAGTGTATCATCCCTTTTAACTGGTAATTTTTCTTACAAGAGTACCTTGTAGGAAGTAAAGTACACTGACGTTCTTCATACATTACTATATGCTGGGATTTAAACTGAAAGCTAGTTCCATAGGGAAACAAGGAGAAAAAAAAAATAGTGTTTTTAAGTCTCCTTCTGTGGCTTACTAAGAAAGTTAATAGTGCAGACTAAAAATGTATATGTGAATATGAAATAAATTTTTGAAGAAATATGACAAAATATTTGCAATCACCACTTTGCTAAAAGCTACAAGCTATTCCATTTCCAGCATGTGAGGGGATGAACCCTGTGACTGTAGCTGCATTATTGGCTCTTTCTTTAGTCAGACTTCCACTAGCAAAATAGATATTTAATATTCTTGATCCTAATGCTTCAGGGAAAAGTTTTGGATTTTGGGGGGGGAGGGGAGGTATTTTTCCTCTCCCTCTCTGTGCTCCTCTCATCCTAGCTTTGAGGACTTATTGATCCCATAATTATACACATATGTCTCTGAAAAATTTGTCTGTGAGCACATATATGTAGATTAATTACTTCCCATGTATTAGCCTTAGGACCTGCCTCAGATAACGAAGGTCTTCCTTTCTTTTTACCTGTGCCTTTAAGTTTTGCATCCTCTTTGGATTAAACATTCATTTCTTTCAACCTTCCTTCTCTGTCAGGCTCGGCATTTGTAGCTTTTATACAAATTATATAATCTGACCCTCACAATCATTTTCTGGAAAAGATCATCTTCCTGAATGAGAAAACTGAGGCACCGAATATCCAGACTTAGCTAGTACACATTGCAGAGCAGAGACTTAAATCCAAGTCTTTTTTTTTTTCCTAAAGATTTTATTTATTTATTTGAGAGGGAGAGAGCATGGGCGGGAAGGTGGGGGAGCCTGATGTGGGGCTCAATCCCAGGACCCTGGGATCATGACCTGAGCTAAAGGCAGATGCTTAACTGACTGAGCCACCCAGGCACCCAAGTTCAAGTCTTTTGATGGATGCCACGTGTAGTTTGCTTTCCACTATGCCTTGTCCTTTGCTCTGCAGGGTCTTCCCACTAAAGGGCACAACTTCTACAGGTGGCCCTCTCTGCACAGGTCTCTGCTTCTAGAATCTTCTCCTTCCTGACCTATTCATTCCTCATCCTTTATAAATCATCTGTCTATTGGATTATCCAGTTTGAATGTTTTCTGTTGCCTGCTGAGAACCTGATTGGTACCGCATAATCCTAAACAGCATTCTCCAACTCTCTACTAACTTCCATCCCAATTCCCATTTCTACCATGCTCCATCTCAACTGCTCTTGCCCTTGCTCCCATTGAAGTACTCATTCCTGCGATCCTTGTTCTAGACAAACAAGTTCTTCCAGTTTTTCTTATAAGAAGAAAATAATCTGATTAAAAAAAAAAAACATTCTCACTATATTTCCATTACTAATAAATATGTAATGTATTACCATTCTACCCCATCTCCAAACTGGCCAACAATATTTGCATATTTGCCTTGATCTCAAAGAGTAAATCTCTAATGTCAGCATGCCAGGTATCTGCTGCAGGTGGCTTAGGGTCAGATGTTTTTGACCATGCAAGCTCAAAGATCTGCAGTTAAGGGGAGAGATTATTGGCTAGGGCTGAATTTCAAAACTACTTTTATAGCATCTAAAGTACTCGCTCCCTGTTTTGAATCTGATTGGTAATAAAAAGCATCTAGTAGATAAAATGTGATAGGTAATACATTAATATTAAACAAGAGTAAAAGAGTATGTATAGATGGAAAGTTCCAGAAGAGCCTTCTGTATAGGATGCTTATATATGGTTTCCGACTCTAAGCACATGGGCAGTTTGCTTAATTAAAAAAAAAAAAAATCAATGAGATAATACAGTCAAATCATTTTTAATGAACATATTCTTTGTCATTCTATGTAATTACTTATTCTTTTCCTATTTAATATGGAGCAAGAAGTCTTATATACGTTTCAACTAAATAAAATATGAATATAAAAAATATAACCATTTAAAAATTTCCTATGGACTTTTTTCAAATAGACACATTAGAGAGGATTGGAGATTGGATTGTCCGTACATTATCAAGTAATAACCCAAATAAAAATATGCTTCCAGACATGTACAGATGGCTGTTTTATAATCACTGAAACTTAAGAAATGATGAAATATGGTTGGCCTTTAGGTTTCCTGGATGAAGTCTAATAGAGGATGCTTTAGCATCTGAGGATCCAGAGGATGTATAACAAGTGTTATCACCAAGATAATGTTGGATAAAGTCTTCAGCCGAGCAGAAGTAAGAAAGCAGCCTGGGGCCTTGGGAACCTTCTGTCTGGCCTGTGGCATCGTTATCTGCCACAGTATCTAGTCTGTACAGAAACCTTATTTTAATTTCACTTGGGATCCATATGTTTCTGCCGACCTTTCCTTGCAAAGATGACTTTTTTCCCACACTTTGCTATTTTCTGCTTTCTAAGCATGTGGGTATTTTTTAAAATTCTTTTGGTTTTGTTGAAGTGACATTTCACTAGCTAAGACAAACAAAGCTTCCAACATAAGGGTGGTGATTAAAAGAGTTTGATAGTATCTTAAATGTACACACAATGTAAGACTATCACAGACGGTGCATTCTATACTCTGACACCAGCACCTACGCTTCTAAAGCCATATTTGTTTAATCCAATAGATTAATCATCCTTGAGCTTCGTTCTTATCAAATGAGCTCAAGTTCACTTTAGTGCGTTGTTGGGCTTTCTTTTAATGGACTTAAAAGAATATGAGGAAACCGTAGGGACATATTACTCATTTTCAATCCCTGCAGAACTGAGTTTTCCAACTGTCATTTAAAATATATAATACTCATCAAGAAGGCATGCCTGGAATGTGACTTGATATAAGAGAAGGCTGTAACCTAACCAACTGTACTGATACAGCTGAAGAATAAATGTCACCAGATGGCCTGCGTGAAGTCAAGGAACACAATTCTGTCAGTGTACTTTCAGCACCACCCAGAGATGAAGGTGACTCGGCCATCTGACATGGACATTCTGGTTCCTTGGCAAATATACCCTTAGGGTGTGTTGGGGGACATCATGTGTCATAATCTGATGATATCAGCCATTTAAAACATCCCATAACTGTTTTGATTGCATTTCTACCAACTCATTTGAATTTCCATGGAAATGTGCTGTTGTTTTTTATCAGGAGAGAGAATGTGCAAACCAGGTGATACCAGTATTTTAGTTCATTTGGCACTGTACTTCTCACTGAAAATTAATAAACATACTGTCACACTGAGTTATAAAAATAGGTAGCTGTAACAAAATTATTCTCTCTATCCTGCTTCCATAGCTATGCTAATGTTTAGGCAACTTTTGTAGTTTCCTTTTCTTTTTACCACTCTTCCTCATTTCTTACCTCCTAATAAACCAACTGTGACTTGTTATCCTACCTCTTTTACAGGGCAATTATGAAAATGAAGTAAAAGATACAAGTGAAAGAACTTTTATGAAATACAACAACTATGTACTTTTGAAATTGAAAATAGGGCTTTCCACATTGCAAGTACTCAATAAATATTTTGGATTTTTTTTTTACGTGCCATCTTGTTCCACAAAGGAGTTAAGGTGGAATAGCAAAAGATTATTTAGGAAATTTATCTCTCATCTTCTTTCTTCCTAGAATTGATATTCTTTCTTTTAATCTGGTTCCACCCCTCACTCACTTCCCCTTCTTTTTATATACTGTATGTGTGTGTGTGTGTGCACTCAGAGCTAAATATTTATTCCTTTCCTTATTCTGAGGTTATTTTTTTTCCCATCATTCACAAAGTATTGTCATAATAGTATTAGTTAAGCTTTATTGTGTACTATACTAAATATTTAAATACACTATCTCATTTAATATTCAAAATAACCCTAAAACGTAGCTAGTACTTATTGGCTGCTTACTGTCTGCTTGGTCCTATTTTTCCATTTACCAAGGAGAGAACTAAAGTTCAGAAAATTTAAGCAACATGACCAAGGTCACAGAGATTATAGGTAGAGAAGCTAAAGCTTGAATCCAGATATTTGACTACATGGTGTTCTACTGATTGTCTTTATATACATATTTTTAGAGTAAAACATTTCTCCTTTACCTACCCAACTCCCTTCCCTTCCCCTGACAGAAGGAGGAAAATTGATAACACCATTTGAAACATGTTAGCACCGTTTTCTGGTATTATCACTATATTTTCAATAAACGTGCTTATTGTGATATATCCTGATTTTTCACTAATGACTACATGCTATAAAAGATGGAATTTAACTCCCTATACCACTGCCTCACATGCAAACATTTCCTTCCCCCATCTTTCCACTCTAAAAAAAAGTTGTATTCCTGACAATATCTGTAGGTCGTTTTTCATGAGCTATGTTTTTCCACAGAGGAATCCTACAATCTCCTGCCTAAGGAATATAAATTGAGCCTCCAATATTCTGGGTATTAAGAACCCCATGGAAAAGGGTTCTGAGAGTCTCATTTTTGAGAATGTAGACTTTCACATTTCCCCCATTTTTATTATGGTATCTTCCCAGCGTATCCACACTTAACTGTCTAGCATCTCCAAAAGCAGAACATCCTCGGATTCAACCAGTTAACCTTCAGGCTTCTGCTTGGAAAAAGTGGGAATAAAGAGGAATTGGGAACTCCTCCTTATAACACTGTCAACCCATTCCCTGCTTTCAGCTCTGCCCTGCATTCCCACCTTCAGAAGCACCTGGTGGTTTCAATTTGGGAGCCTTTCCAGGGTTCAGCAGTTTTAATTAATTTACTGGTAGGCTTAGGTTTCAGCTTTCCTAGACCTGCTAAGTCAGTTACCATTCATCCATCTGCTTGGCAATTCCAAAATTATCTGTTGTTCCAAAAATGTACTGGAACGTTAAATGACTGATTGAGAGGTGAAGTCTTATACTTCGAATTAGCAAGCCAGATCAACCAATGAGAACACACTTGTCCACAGTGTTCTCAGTATCCTGGTCCTCTCCAAATCTATTTAGGGAAAGGGAATGTTGGTTGAGAGAGGAAATTACAGATTATCCGTTCCATTTAAGTCAACAATTAAATAACCTTGTGTGAAAATTACTTCTAAGATCCATACTTCCATCACTACTGTTTCACAAAGAATTTTAGCTTGTCTACTTGCATATATGGTCTCCAAGGAGACCTATCTGCTTCTTGTCAGTATATGCCCAATGCTAAGCATGCTGCCTGACCTATAATTGGTGCTCAATAAATGTTTGCTGAAAGGATGAACACAAAGATGTACCCCTCAGGTAGAGGTTTAGTTCAGTTCAGCAAGAAATGATTATGATTCATGATCATAGAGAAGAGCAGTGAAATCCTCATGAGAAACTTCCTTGTTCACAAGTGCTGCAAGAATATGAATCCTTTTATTTATTTATTTTTTCAATGCAGAAGATTCTTTTATCATAGTATGGGGACAGGACCCATGGGCAGAAAGAGCTGCACTGGGATTGTGAGGAGTGACTGATTATAAATTTTTCAGTTTGTGGGGGTTAGGGATAACATAAGTTTCTAAGGAATTGTGTATGATGAAAGCAATATCTCCAAAACCTAGGATGGCTGGCTATTGTCAAGATAAGGTTGTTTTTAATCTTTAATGGAACATCAACATTAAGGTAGCATGAGTTCTTTGAAGAATGTCATGCTCTGCATGTCTCAGGAATTTATCAGTGGGCTGCAAGTTGTAAGGAGACTTAATTTTAGCTGCATTTATTTTGTCTTTGCTCTCCTCATCATTTTCCCCATGAACAATTTTGACCCTTAAATCTTTAAGTTTGCTGAGGGTGAAAGGTCTTATCTTCTATAACTTCTTCCTGCTGAATAGGGTGTAAAGATGTCCCTACCTATGGATCAACATTGGTCAGTTGGGGATGTAGGAGTTATGAAAGGCAAAGGCAGCTAAATCCAAGGTAGACATCATATATGACTCTTCTTGAGTTGAAAGGATCATCTGTCAGCTTGAAGTTACGGCATTCAAGGAGTCTCAGGACCAGGTAAAGAGACTTTGGAGAAGACAACAAAATAATATTAATATTATTATGAGAATATGAATCCTTTTAAAGATATCCTACCTAAGGTCTACTTTGGATAGACACTGGACATTTAAGAGGAAAAATATATCTAATTTATATATGCTTCAGGGGCACCTGGGTGGCTCAGTCGGTTAAGCATCCAACTCTTGATTTCAGCTCATGTCATGATCTCAGGGTCATGAGATGGAGCCCCACGTCAGGCTCTGTGCTGGGCATGGAGCCTGCTTAAGATTCTCTCTCTCCCTCTCCCTTTGCCCCTCCCCCTGCTTGCACACATGCACGTGGGCTCTCTCTCTCTCAAAATAAATAAATAAATCTTCTTTTACAAATTTATATATGCTTCACATTTGAACCTCATCTTCAAACTCAGATGTTCAAGAAGTTAGTATTACTTCCTTAGTTCTAACTACTAAATTTCTACTGGGGTAGAAAGTCCCTCAAGTAATTAAGTAATTAATCTCAGTCAATCCCAGTAAGTCCCCAGTCCCTTTTTTTCAGGGTGCATCCACAATCAGAGGGGCTTCTTCAGTACCAAGGCATTTATATATGTGGAAGGAGTAAAGAAAGGACAGGTAGAATCTGGTTCTCAGTGTCATCTGTCTGCATGGCATGTGCCAACCCGTTCAGTCTGCAAAGAGGGAGGGATGGAAGATGAGCTTAGGAGAAAGGACATTAGGAATGGAAAATGCCAAGAAAAGCTTGATTAATATCTCAAAGATATTATCCCACCTTTTCCAATTGGAATCCCATGGGGTTGATTTCCTTCAATTTTAATTTTATCACATTTTTTTTTAAGATTTTATTTATTTTTTGACACAGAGAGAGACAGCGAGAGAGGGAACACAAGCAGGGGGAGTGGGAGAGGGAGAAGCAGGCTTCCCGCCGAGCAAGGAGCCCGATGCGGGGCTCGATCCCAGGACCCTGGGATCATGACCCGAGCCGAAGGCAGACGCTTAACGACTGAGCCACCCAGGTGCCCCAATTTTATCACATTTTTGCCCAAACCTCTTCCTTGTCTTATCTGTCTTTCCAGGAGTGCTCTGTACCCCCTTCCCACATTCCCCAGTGGTTTATTTCGCCTGACCCAGGCTGTTTGTTTCTGTCTCACAGTTGTCCTGCTGCCAACAGGGTGGGATGACCAGGCTGCGCCAAGCTATCCAGATAATATCACTCCTGGCAGGAAGAGAGATTTGCAACAGTAATACATATTGCGCCTTCCTCACATTCCGGACACTCCCAGGAATCATGTGGGGCCCACTTGTACATAATTGGCTCTCCACTTCATTCATCTGGCAGCCAAGACCCATAAACTAAATCTGGTTTCCAGCAACAGCAGTGGTAACATCAGTATCAAAACTAGTTTAGTCCATTCCACAAATGTAAAATTTTTTAAATTTGCTTTGACAAATACTCCTGTGAGCAGTGTTTCTGGAGACCACCTCCAACCATATTTTTACTGAGAACTTGTCTTTTTATAGATCATAACAATAATAACAACTGACATACAGTGAACCTTTTTCTGGGCTTAGGCTAAATGTTTTACATAAACTTTCTCATTAAATCCCCATCACAATCTCATCTCCATTTTACAGATAAAGAAATAAGATTATAGAGAATAGTCACATTATTTGCCTAAACTCACATAGCTGATAAATACTGAGTCCAGAATTAACCAAGAATTATGTCAGAATTTGAACTCTTAACCACTATCATATTCGGCCAACCAAATTGGCACACAAATTTATTAAGTAATCTCTAACTTAAAAGATAGTACCAAAAAATTAGATGTCATTAGGAAAAAGAGAAATTCAAACTCATATTAGCTGTTCTAGGTGAAAATAATATTTTTTTCCCAATTGAAATACTAGCACAGATACATAATTAACACCAAAATGTAACCTGAAGAAAGCAAGAGTGAATGGGTCCATTTTTTTTAACTTTAGAAACAAATTCATCACTACCACAGTGATGAAACCACTAAGCAGAAAGCCAAAAACAAAACAAAACAAGTATATCAAAAAACTATCCCATTCCATTTCTGCCTCTATTCCTTTTTATAATTTTCTTCTCCTGGTACTTGGATATAAAATACTAGGGAAGTGTACATTTATTTATCCTCATGTTATAAAAAGACAACCTGAGAGAGCTGAACCACCACTAAGCCAAGAATCAGAAACTACACTCAATGCAAACTCAACCACTAACCAGCCATGAGAAATTAGTAGACATGTCACTAAAGCATTGTCTTAAAGAAGCATGCAAAATAAGAGGGCTAGACTGAATAAGCTTGCAGGTTCTTTCCAGCTTGAACATTCTTTTATGTCAATCATGTAGCTCAAATTATGAACATTTCTTTTCTGAATTAGCAGGCCCAGAGGGAGCTCTTGAAGAAGAAAAATATAATAGGAAATTAAAAATAAGTAAGGATCTATCATTACAGATCAAGCCCAAAGTTGCATATTTCTAAAAGGCAGGTAATCTTATTGTCTCAACTATTATACAAATGCAGCGGAAATGACCCAATAATAGTATTTTCATACCATACGGGGACTTCTATCTTAAATACTACTCCACCTGTCTTTGTCTTTCTGCAACTTGTTACTCTCTGTTCTCATCTTCAACATAGTTTACCCTAAGAATTTATCCTTCACTCTCTCTGGAGAAAAATAAATCCACCCTTAGCATTCTGTGAATTTCCTAATAGAAACTTTTTATAATTTATTGTAATTGCTTATGAATTGATTTTTCTTCTGACAGTATCATAAGCTCTGAGAGTCTGTCTCTTTTTCTCAGTAGCACTTACAAGAGTTACTGGCACATGGTAGTTGCTCAATGAATTTTCTCTGGTCCAATTCCCTCACTTACAGATGAGAAACTGCAGCTCCTGGACACAAACACTAAATTCCTGGCATAGAGCTCTTTTCACCACATAACACTGTCTCTCAAACTCTGAAGTCTGTATTACATATTTTCAGACTAACTTTAAGTAGAGACAGGGATGATAATAACTCTATTATAAAATGCAAATATGCTAAGACATATGTGGAGTTAAAAAAAGTCTTGCCCTAGATAAATGCAAGCAGAAAAAATATAAAATTCCTAGCTGATTGTGAGATATAGATAGGATCAAAGAAGTTGCTGACAATTCCTCAGTTTTTAAATCAAATCACAACCATGACCAGTTAAAAGACATAACATAGGTGTTTACTCCCAGGACCTGGCGGGGGGCGGGGGGGTTGGAAAAAAAAAGAGGCAAAATCTAGAGTTCTCAGACTTAGAAAGAAAGATAAAGTTTGAATTTTTTTTTTCTTTTAAGTAGGCTTCATGCTCAGTATGGAGTCCAATGTGGGGCCCAAACTCAACGACTCTGAGATCAAGACCTGAGCTGAAATCAAGAGTCAGATACCTAACTGACTGAGCCACCCGGGTGCCCCTAAAGTTTGGAACTTTTAATGTTTCATTAATAGATGGACAAGAATGATTTATAAAGATACATATACAGCACCACCACCACCATCACCACCACCACCATATGTATGCAAGGGTTTTTAGGGTTTTAAAAATACCCATCGGTGTACATGTGCATCATATAAAAATAGTCTGGATAAACCCTAAAATTAAAAAAGATTGAATGAGCTATCAGTACAGGGCAACTGTGGATCAAGCTCTGGACACATGACTTTATTCCTAACTGAGTCTGACTCATTGGATCATTTTGAGGACCTAACACTCCCAGAGGTCTCCGCAGGCAAAACGAAAGCACTCAGTGGTTACTGACATGGAGCCTTCATGTGGAAAACTGAATGGAGAAGTCTGGCATGGGGAGTGGGAAGGGTAAGACAGATACCAGGAGAAAAGATACTGAAAGAAAGCAAAACTAGTTCCTCAGCACAACACCGTCAAACAGCCCACTTCTCAGTCTTTACCTAACTTTTATTTTTTGGTGCTACAACAGTTACCTGGGGTCCATGAAGAAATAGCACAAAGACAAAAAGCAATACACTAAAGGGACGCCTGAGTGGCTCAGTCGGTTGAGCGTCCGATTCTTGATTTTGGCTCAGGTCATGGACTCAGGGTTCTGAGATAGAGCCCCATGATGGGTTCCGACCTGAGCGTGGACCCTGCTTAAGATTCTCTCTCCCTCGCCCTCTGCTCCTCCCCCTACCCCCCACCCCCACCACTGGCACACTCTCTCTCTCAAAACAAACAAACAAGCAAAAAAAACCACTAAGGATGGCAGATTAAAAAGAGGAAAAGCCCTTTTAATATTACTTGAAGAGATTCTTGTGATTCAATATGGTGTAATATAACAGAAGAATTTATTGAAAATAAGTGATTTATACTCTGTAATCAAACTATGTAAAGCTCACCAAAAAGTTTAAAATAAGCACCTTATACACACACCCCACTCATTCAACTTACACATAACTAACCATACAACTGAAAATTTACAACACTTCTCAATTTGTGTATTAATGTAAATCAGAGTGGGGGCTATGATTAAGGGAGATTTCTTGCCTGGTTCTAGTTAGAATCTTTTCTCTTTTCTTATTTCCAAATTGTTGAAAAGCGGCCTCTTTCTAATGCTTTTGGAAGGAAAAATGAACATACCATTTCCCAATGTAAACCCTCCAATCATTTTGTTATGAAAATGTATCCCACACCATCATCAAATGTAAACATCCCACACTCCCTGGGATATGTCTGCAAAAGTCTGCATCAAAGGCAAAGGGTTCATATTAACAGGGCACAAGCAGGCATTCCACATTGGAGAGTACATACAAATATTTAGAATATTATAAAATATTTTATCTGTTGCAGTTTAGGTGTTATTAATAAAACTTACAATAATAAAATTAGAAGGCTTGTGTACTTTGGAAAGCAAAACAATGCTTGAAAAATAGAATAGATGGCAGTTTTCTTAAATTGGATTTTTTTAAAGTATAAAATATACATCATTTAAAAATATGTGTAGTTTCGAAAATGTAAAACAGAACATCAAAACCAGGAAAGACAAAAGAGAAACTTCAGATCATTTTAAGGAAGAGGAAACTACCAGCACTAAGTGACAGAAAGTGAAGGAACTCCTCAAGCCCTGCTTCCGTAGGAGGCTTTTTAAACCTTTAATAACAGAACGAATGGGGGGAGGGGTGGATCACTTGTTAAGCCACGCTATCCCACCTCACTTAATTTGACTTTGTGTTCTTCATCAGTCTCAAACCCCGAGTGGATTCCCTCTCTGACTCCTCTCCTGTTGCTCTCCTTTGCACTCTGCACAGCTGGGTTGTGTCTGGCTTTTCTCTTCGCGGATTGCAAAAAAATGTGCCAGATGAAATGGACTGCTCCCATCTTGGTGTCATTTTATAAAATTCTCAGGTTCCACAATTTTCCTCCCAACGTCTCTTGAAGAAAGAGAAATCCTTAGAATAACAAGTGATCGCTCCTTCACCAGGAGTAGGGATGGGAAGAAATAATAACCCAAGGGAGAAAAAGGGACAAAAAACAACTGCTTATAGTGGTGTTTGGAGAAAATTATGTAAATATTTATGCAAAGACAGCTTTGCAGAACACATCGAGATGCATCAGAACCCGTGCGTACAGGCAGCCTCACAGTTGGATCAACAGCCTGAAAAGCAGATGTGCCAATTTCCTGTATTTGATTATGATGATTCCTAATTATGCCAAAGCTGTGGCAATGTCCTTCCCTAGAATGACTCTTAATTTTGTTTTGCTAAGCCACACACACAACTTGTTTTGGACGTGTAATTCATTGTCACGTTAAGTCTATGAAATACTCATTCGCTTGCCTAATAGTTCTGAGGACAATGGCTCACATGGATGCTGTTTTCTTTTTTAATTTGGCATTTGCAAGCATGCAGGGGAAAAAGTAAGAAAATATGCAGAGTGATAGAGCCATGCTGTTTAACATCAGTGAGGCTCCGGCTTTTCCACCATGGTACAAATGAAAAGAATACCATTATATGGTTGTTCTTAAAAGGGCAGTTTTCTTGCTTTTCTTGTGTTTACACTTACAATGTCATTATCAACAAAAAAACTCGGCACCATTTAGATTAGGCATGGACTATAAGCCAGAGCAAACGGAGAATACCTCTATCAGATGTCAAAATTAACAAGTAGCTTGACCGTTGAGGTGCTTTGACCCAACTGCATGGTAGTTGGAGGGAGAAAAGCAAAATATGACTAATTCAGGAGTCATAGAATCCTCCGTATGAACCTTTAACTTCTCTGACACACACATTTGCTAACCTGACTTTAATAGTTAAATTCTTTTGCACTTCAGACCCCACAACTGATATTCATTATCTGCTTTATAACATAAAATGTGCTTTTCACTTATAATCCTTTATTAGTACTGTACAACAATCCCATGAGGTCAGTATTGTTATTACCCTTATTTATAGATGTAGAAATAAGTACAGAGAAGTTAAATTACATGTTCAAAGAAAGCAACAGAATCTGGACTTAAACTTCAACTTATACACAGATCAATAACTCTTTATTAAGCATCTATTTATTAACTAGGCTTGATCCTTATGAAAAATAGTGACAGAGGCAGAGCTGGGTCTGGCCCCTTCCCATCTCCAACTTTTAACCAATTGTTTTGTTTTGTTTTTAAAGATTGTGTTTATTTATTTGACAGAGAGAGAGAGTTCAAGAGAGCACAAGCCAGGGAAGCTGCAGAGGGAGAGGGAGAAGCAGACTCCCCCCTGAGCAAGGAAACCTATGCAGCTAGATCCCAGAATCCCAGGATCCCAAGATTCTGGGATCATGACCTGAGCCAAAGGCAGACACTTAACTGACCGAGCCACCCAGGTGCCCCAACTTTTAACAAATTGTAAATATGTTTCTCTCCCTCCAGGAATCTAGTGGCTTCCTGCTTCTCTCTGTATGAGGAACCAACATCAGCTCCTCCACTTCAGGCTCTGAATCCTTCTAATTTCTTCTCCAAACATTCTCCCCAATTTTGCTCCTTTACAGACGTAATCCAGATTTACTCACTATGGAAAAACTTGAGGACTTGATTGTGATTTGCACTACAATGTAAGCTTGATGAAGGGAGACCCTTTGTTTTCTTCAGTCTTCGTCTCCAGCAGAACCTTGAGTGGTGCCTGGAACACTGTAGGCCTCAGTAAATATCTGTTAAATATATATAGTTGTAGTCCATATTTAAACTCATTAAAACAAAACTATCTTAATCTGGGTTTCCTAAAATAGAACATTAGACAAGGACTCAGACTGAAGTAGTTTATATGGAAAATAACGGCTGGAAGTAGATGTGAGGGAGGAGGGGGTGAATTAGGGGAGGGGCAAACCCAATATAAAGCTTTATAATCAAGTTCACTTTTTAGCTGACAGTAGCTCAACTCCCCCCAATCCCAGAACCTCTTGGCTATGTACAGACACTCACAGAACTGTCCACTCAAGAAACGGGTCTGGAGCATTTATCTGTGGACTCTTCTGATAGACAGCCACCCTGAGAGTGTTTATATGCCCACACTTCCAAGGAGCATAGTAGGCTCTTCCCATAGCTTTGGAGAAGTCCCTGAAGAAGAAAGTAGAAATACACAGTATAGTAAATGCTATCAACATGAGATGAGTCTGAGCCTACAAAATGAGTCTAGCCAAACAAACTAAACATGGTAGCAACAGCTAATATTAGATGTGACAAAGAGGATGTATAACAAAGAACCAAAGTACCAGCTCTACCAACATAAAGGAAAATCAAGAGATACTAGTGTTATTTATTATTCTAGCTAGGAAAATTACAAGAATTTCTGGAATTCTGAAAGTACTGGAATTCTAGAATACTACTTCGTAGGCATGCAATCAAGTACGGCTTCTTATGAAGGACTGAGAATGTGTGACATTTTGATACTACAGGAACAAGTAAGCAAGCGTTTGTCAAGCTGAATCTATAGACTTAACTCCTCAAAGTCTGATGACCAGTTTTTTGGAGATTTGCAGGTTTGAAGCATATATGCAGAGGCGCCTGGGTGGCTCAGTCGTTAAGCGTCTGCCTTCGGCTCAGGTCATGATCCCAGGGTCCCGGGATCGAGCCCCGCATCGGGCTCCCTGCTCAGCGGGAAGCCTGCTTCTCCCTCTCCCACTCCCCCTGCTTGTGTTCCCTCTCTCGCTGTGTCTCTCTCTGTCAAATAAATAAATGAGATCTTTAAAAAAAAAAAAGAATATATGCATACTATAGTATATAGCATATAATGCAGTATAATATATGATGTATATATATATACATGTAATATATATACTATTATAGTGTGTGTGTGTATATACACATCATCTATTTATGCCCATACTTTCGTTTTAATTAAAGAATCATTGTAATAAAATAATTTAGTTTATCTCTCAGGGTCCATAAGAACCCTTTTAGAAGGAATCCTCACCTTACTTAAGTCTGAAAAAGTGTTGAATCAGGATATAATATGCACTCAGGACAAAACGGCCTTATCAGATATTAAGAAAACCATGGAGCCTTAAACTACATTTGTATTGTACAAACAACTATTATATTCATAACTATTACATATAAAATTTTTAAATGTTGCAGAAATAATTAGGTGAGAGAGGCAAAGTACCTACTATAAGGAATTCATCCTACACTTAGCTGGGAAAATAAATCACTTGTTGTCATCCCTAGCACTATAGCCAATGCATTTTGCTTGCCAAATAAAAGGTGAGGGAATAATCCATAGGAGGCCAACAATGCTATGAGCTTGATTGTACAAAGTGACTTCATAAACATGATGAAATTTGGAGTAGGCCTTCTAAGTGCAGAGGATGAAGATCTGGAAGAAGAAGAGAGTTTCCAGGCAGGAGAATGCAGGCACAGAAATAAGAAAGTGGGTGAGTATATCCCTAGGGCACAAGACAAATTATTTTCACAAAATGAAAATACATTTTGAGGAATAATGGAAGATAAGATTGGAAAGGTCAGTAAAGAACAGATTTAAGAGAATTATGAATACCAACCCTGTAATTTGAAGTGGTAAACTCTGGACAATGGATAGCCATTAAAGATTTGGGACAGGTGGTAGGGTGAGAGCTAAGGCACTGTTTTCAGAATACTAGAAAAATGTCAGTGATAGCGGAAGGCAAAATAGGTCTTTTGGAATCAAGCTTCAAATTATCTTAATCTCTAACTGAAATAAATGCATTGAAGAGTGTCCCTATATCCAAGAAGCTAATGTAAAATCTCTCTGTAGAAAGACAGTATCTCTTAGGCCTGAAGTTATCTCTACAATGTTCCATATGCAATGTCAGACCTGCAATCCAAATTCAAGAGGAGTAAGAGGAGGGGCTCCTGGGTGGTTCAGTCAGTGAAGCCTCGGATTCTTGATTTCGGCTCAGGTCATGATCTTGGAGTCATGAGATCAGCCCCACCTCGGGCTCCATGCTGAGTGTGGAGTCCACTTGGGATTCTCTCTCTTCCTCTCCCTCTGCCCCTCCCAGAACCTCTTGCCTATGTACAGATCACTCACAGAACTGTCCACTCAAGGAACAGGGGTCTGGAGCATTTATCTGTGGACTCTTCTGATAGACAGCCACCCTGAGAGTGTTAATATGCCCACACTTCCAAGGAGTGGCAATAAATAAATAAATAAATAAATAAATAAATAAATAAATAAATAAATAAAATCTTTAAAAAATAAAGAGGAATAAGAGAAGACAAAACAACAATCTAATCAAAACCAAGAAGAACATGAGAAAATAAAAAGAGAGCCACAGGGATGTCAACAGTAACTTTAAAATAACTATGCTTGATATGTTAAAGGAAATAAAATAATTTTGACATAGAACCAAATAAAGCACATTTTAGAAAGGAAAAATGCAATAACCAAAGTCAGGAACTTTATGTAAGGGTTTATAAGCAGATTATAGAAGGTAAAGTGATCATTAATGAACTTGAAGGTGAGTCAGAGGAAAAGATTCAAAGAAAGACGAAAAGTATGAAAAATAGAGAAAATATGTTAAAGGCATAAAAGACTCAGTGAAGGGGGGCACCTGGGTGGCTCAGTCAGTTAAGTGATGGACTCTTGATTTCAGCTCAGGTCATGACAGAGAGTCGGCTTGAGATTCTCTCTCTCCCTCTCCTTCTGCCCCTCCCCCTACTCTCTCTCTCTCTCAAAAAAAAAAAAAAGAGATTCATTGAAGAAAAATCTAACACAGGTATAACTAGAGAACCAAGAAGGCAAGGAAAAAGAAATTTGGGAAGGATGAATAGAAATGATGGAAGCCAGAGACCATGGAATAGTTTAAAGAAAATAACTGCAACTTGGAATTTGCCACTGAGAGAAAACAACATCCAAAACTAAGGAGAAATATTTAATTCTTTCAAATCCACACTGAAGAAAATTCTAAAAAGTATTGAAGCTGGGAGAGCTATGGTCTTAGAATTTCAGAGATTCAAGAAAAAATTAAAAGCAAAAACAAAAGGCAATTAGGTGGGTAATTCTAAATAAATACTGGCTATTTAAACCAAAACAATAATGTTTTGTGAACTTTAATATTTACTAAGAATCAAAATAGATGGCAACAATAGCATAAAACCCGTGAGGGAGGATAAATGGAGTTAAAGTATGCTAAGACTCTTGTATTATCCAGAAAAAAACGAAAAGAGCACTAATTTAGGTTACTTTGATAATTTAAGGATGCATGCTTTAATCTCTAGTGTAACCATTAAAAGAATGTATGACTACTAAGATAACAGAGAGAGAAATTAGAAAAATCGGAAAAATATGGCATCAATCCAAAGAAGGGAAAAAAAGAGATAAAAAATAAATTAGTTGGGATGAATAAAAATTACATAGAAATTTAAATCCAGACATATCAGTAACTGCATTGAATGTAAATGGCTTAAATGTTCCCAAGAAAGACAGATTATCAAAATGAAATTAAAAAAACAAAACTCAACCATTTCCCTCCCACAGAGAGACAAATATAAGGATACAGAAAGATTGAAAGTAAAAGGATAAAAGCAAAAGATATGTGCTGCAAATATTAACCAAAAGAAAGCTGGTATAGCCCTAAAGACTTTATGGCAAAAAGCATTACTAGGGCTCAAGAGAACACTTCATGGAGCACTGGGTGTTATACGCAAACAATGAATCATGGAACGCTACATCAAAAACTAATGATGTAATGTATGGTGATTAACATAACATAATAATAAAAAAAAACTAAAAAAAAAAAGGGAACACTTCATAAAAGGCTCAATTCACCAGGAAGATACAGTAATTCTAAACATGAAAACAAAAATACAGAGAACTGAGAAAAATAAATAGATCTATAACCACAGTAGGATATTATAACATCCTTCTCTCAGAAACGAATAGAATAAGCAGATAAAAGATTCGAAAAGATATAGAAGATTTCATCAACATGATTAGCAAATATAAACTACTATCATGTAACAACAGACACTGAATTCAACAATTGTTTTTTTGTTAAAGATTTTATTTATTTATTTATTCATGAGAGACAGAGAAAGAGAGAGAGAGGCAGAGGCAGAGGGAGAAGCAGACTCCTCGCCAAGCAGAGAGCCCGATGCAGGACTCGATCCCAGGACCCAGGGATCATGACCTGAGCCCAAGGCAGAAGCTTAACCGACTGAGCCACACAGGCTCCCTACATTCAACAATTGTAAAACACATATTCTTTTCGGATGCCCACAGAACACTGACAAAAAGTGACCATATTCCAGGGCATAAACTGAAATTGGGTACAAAGTATATACAAAGTATGACCACAATGTAAAGAAACTGAAACCAATTAAAAAAAAAAAAAAACCTCACATGTGTTTGAAAAATAATAAATACATTTCTAAACAATCAAAGGCCAAAGGAGAAATCACAGTCTTGAAGTCCAGAAAATATTTTAAATGAGTAACAGTAAAAATACTACTTATCAAAATTCATGGAATGCTGCTAAGTCTGAGATTATGACCTTAAATGGACATACAAAACAAAGCAAGGCTGAAATTCAATTATCTAAGCATCTCTTTCCCATTTTCATAGAGGAAGAGAACAGCCTAAAGAAAATAGTCGGGGGGGAAAAAAGAAGAAAACACATCAGAAAAAAATTAATACAATAAAAACAAATATACACTAAAGAGGATCAGTCAAGTCAAAAGTTGGTTCCTTAAAAATAAGACACAAATTCATCAAACAGCAGAAGTTAGAAAACTGGGGATAAATGCTTTATCTTTAAATGACCTATAATGCTGACAAAAACAAAGACCTCTATCTTCGTATTTTTAAACCTGCCATTTTGTGCCTCTGCTTTCTGGTCTAACCTCCTTCAGTCTCTCTCCATCACATTAGTGCCAGTATGATAATACAAATGTGTGTTGAGTAAACAAGGGGATGTTGCTGACACCAGGAAACACTTACCCTGAGGGTATTCCTAATTGGGATCCTGAGTAGTCAACCACTCCACAAGCAAACCACTCCACAGGACTCAAGTTTCTTCAAGGACTCAAGAGAATTCTGCAATCCCTACCAGAGGGTATCGCTTTTTTCAACAAAGTGGCCTTAGACTGAACCATGCAGTTTGAACTCATACTCTGCTCCAACCCATCTTGTACAATAGAGATTGCCTCTGGCCTCTGGTCCTCTGGGTCCTTGAGGGATCAAGATCCTTTCATTTTTCTCTCTAAAATCAGGAAGAGCTGACTTGAGTAGAAGCCACAGTGATACAATGACCACCTCCAGAGCGAGCTGCTGTTTCCTGCCTGCTCAATCCAGCCTTTCTCTCTCTCTAGGCTTTGAAACTCTTGTGTTTACATAATCTCTTCCTCCAAAAAGTCCCTCTGTTATGTTATCCGGGGTCATACTGTCCACTCTCCAGCTGAGCATGCCTCCTGACTCAGCATCACAGTTCCCATTCGCTCATTTATAAGTACATGTTCTCCCGACAGGGGGAAGGGAGAATGGTCATTAAGACTGCCAAAATATTACAAATTTAGGCCCCCCTGTTAAAATTTTAACATAGCTATCCCTGTATGAACCTCCTAATCTCTGCTCAATCTTATAATTCTCAATAACAATTCTTGGGAGGGGTGCAGATTATTCAGACTATAATGATTAAACTGTAAGTAAAACATCAGAGACCCCAAAAGATGATCAATTTGGTGTCTTTGCATAGGGATAGACTTACCCACAAATTATCATTATGAGTTTTTTTCCATTCTGCTTAGTAAAGTGGTTGAGGAAAAAGGACATCTGGGCTTGGGTTCAAATCTTAGTTCTGCCATGTATTAGCTATGCAATGTGGGGCAAGTTGCTTATCTTCTCCATGACTGTCGCTTCATATATAAATAGGTAAAATAAATGCATCTATCTATAATGTATTTTTGTGGATTTAATGAAGTAATATATACAAATTGCCTAACAGAGTTCCCAAAACAGAACACACTAGAAATGTTATTATTAATTATAGTTTTTATTGTAGATATAATTAACAAAGTGTTATATTAGTTTCAGATGTGCAATATAATAAACCAACAATTCTATACATTTCTCAGTGCTTGTCGAGATAAATGTGCTCTTAATGCCCTCTTCCTATTTCACCCCCGCCACCCCACCTCCCCTCTGGCAACCATGTTTGTTCTCTGTATTTAAGAGTCTGGTTTTATCTTTGTTTGTCTCTTTTTGTTTTGTTTGTTCATTTGTTTTGTTTCCTTTTTTTTTTTTCTTTCAAGATTTTATTTAAATTCAAGTTAGTTCACATATAGTATAGTGTTAGTTTCAGGGGTAGAATTTAGTGATTCATCAGTTGCATAGAACACGCAATTGCTCATTACATCAAGTGCCCTCCTTAGTGCCCATCACCCAATTACCCCATCCTCCCATCCATCCTCCCTCCAGCAACCCTCAGTTTGTTCCCTATATTTAAGTCTCTTGTGGTTTGCCTTCCTCCCTGTCTTTATCTCATTTTATTTTTCCTTCCCTCCACCTATGTTTTGTCTCTTAAATTCCACATCTGTGTGAGATCTTACAGTATTTGTCTCTCTGATTTATTTCCCTTAGCATTATACTCTCTAAGTCCATCTATGTTGTTGCAAATGGCAAGATTTTTATAGCTGAGTTATAGTCCACTGTGTGCGTGTGTGTGTGTGTGTGTGTATAAGGCATCTTTTTTATCCATTCATCTTCGATGGAGACTTGGGTTGCTTCCATATCTTAGCTATTGTAGATAATACGGCAATAAACATAGGGGTGCATATATCTTTTCAAATTAGTGTTTTCATTTTCTTTGAGTAAATATCCAGTAGTAGAATTACCAGATCATGCAGTAATTCTATTTTTAAATTTTTGAGGAATCTCCATACTTCTTTCCACAGGGACTGCACTAATTTGCAATCCCATCAATAGTGCACAAGGATTTCTTTTTCTCCACATCCTCACTAAACTTATTATTTCTTGCGTTTTTTATTTTAGCTATTCTGACAAGTGTAAAGTGATATCTCATTGTAGTTTTAATTTGCATTCCCCTGATGATTAGTGATGTTGAGCATCTTTTCATGTGCCTGTTGACCATCTGTAAGTCTTCTTTGGAAAAATGTCTATTCAGGTCCTCTACACATTTTTAATCAGATTATTTATTTTCTTGACACTGAGTTGTATTGTTAATTATTTTTATTTTTAATATTATCTGTTCAATTGTTGCTATATCTCACCTTCCCTTCTCTTCCCTTCTAGTCACTCAAACTCTCTTATCCTTTCTCAGAACTTCCTTATCAGAGAAAAAAGAGATTATTATCTTCTGACACCTTCACTAAAGAATTAATCATTTATTGATAATGGGAAGCAATATTAAAAAGTGTTCATGCTAGTGAGCTGTTACAGACTTAATGTTTGTGTCCCCCAACCAAATTCATGTTGAAACCTAATCTCCAAGGTGATGGTATTTAGAGGTAGAGCCTTTATGAAATTATTAGGTCCTAAGACTAGAGCCCTCATGAATGGGATTAGTGCCCTTATAAAAGAGACTCACTCCAGATAGCTCCCTTGCCCCTTCTATCATGTCCGCACATGGAGAACAGGCTGTCTATGAACCAGGAAGTGGGCTCTCATCAAACACTGAATCTGTTGGTGCCTTGACCGTGAACTTCCCAGCCTCTAGAACTGTGAGAACTAAATGTTTGTTGTTTTAGCCACCAAATTATGGTATTCTGTTATAGCAGCCCAACAGAGTAAGACTTGGGCTCTAGAGCCAGGAGGCCTCAGTTTAGTGCTGGCTCTGTCACATCCTTACTGTGTATTCTTGGACAAGATACTTAACTTCCCAGATTTCTCATCTTAAAAATGCAAATAGTATCTATGTCTGCCTCATGAGGTTACTGAAGATAAAATAATTCATAGAAAGTACCTGGTACGTAGGATGCTTTCTGTATGAATATTGCCTGTTTATACTTTATTAGTTTATTTTTGTCTTTTAAAGATTTTATTTATTTATTTATTTATTTATTTATTTATTTATTTGAGAGAGAGAGTGCGCGTGAGAATGGTGGGGAGGGGCAAAGTGGGAGGGAGAGAGAGAGAGAGAGACTCTCCACACTGAGCATGGAGCCCATCATGGGGCTCGATCTCACAATTCTGAGATCGTGACCTGAGCTGAAACCAAGAGTCAGATGCTCAACCAACTGAGCCACCAAGGCACCCCTCTTCTTGTATTTTAAAATAGGGAAGAGAATTACTATTAAACTTTAGGCATGAACTAACCTCCTAGGTACTCTACCTATTGAAGATCTATAACAACTTTCCCAAAGGCCACCTATCTTTCATCTAATAGTTTTCTTTCTCTCATAGGAGATTTTCCCTGGATTGCTTCTCAGTGAGTCATTCCCCACTTCCAGTTTTGTTCACATTTTAAACCACTCTATGGTTAATGAATCACTTCTACCTACTGCCTTATCATTTGCTTTTTTTCCCCCTCCTAATTCCCCTGGAGAAACAAAATAGAAAAGAAAAAAAGATATTCGGGACCAGAACATTGAATACCAATGGAAATTCAATGCCTTAAATACCTTTGGGGGGTGCCTGGGCGGCTCAGTCTTTAAGCATCTGCCTTCGGCTCAGGTCATGATCCCAGGGTCCTGGCATCAAGCCCGCATCAGGCTCCCCACTCAGCAGGAAACCTGCTTCTCCCTCTCCCACTCTCCCTGCTTGTGTTCCCTCTCTTGCTTCTCTCTCTCTCTGTCAAATAAATAAAATCTTAAAAAACAATACCTTTGGATGAAGCCTCAACCCAAAGGGTAAAATAATCTCCCCCCACCTCACTTCTCTCAATGCCAGAACTCATGATCCTAACCTGTTCTCTTCTTTAAAAGTCTCTAGTTAAAACCTTGGGTACCAATGTTTGCTTGTTTAGTGACACATTTTCTACATTTAGAACACTTTGGAAAATGTAACCTTAGAAGAAGTGAGGCGAAGAGGAAAAAGAGAGAGAGAAGGGGAGTATGAGAAGCAAGGGAGACCAGTAAAAATGAGGAAAGGAGGTGGTGAAGATATAGAGAAAGAGAAAGGAAGAAAAAGAAACAGAATTAGGGGAAATTAGTAAAAAAAAAGGGGGGGGGATAAAAAAGTAGAGATTAGACTTGTGGGTTTTGGTTCCATGCATAAGAAGCCAGTCCATTCTAACAAGTACAAAGTTGAAGAGACTGAAAAATCAACAACTCTTCTTCAATCCATAAGAGAGGGGAGGACACGGGGAAAACCACTGCCCCCAAGATTGGAGAGACAGGCAGATGAACACAAGAAATCATGGCTTACCAGATGATAGACCCATAAGAAGAAACCAACAAGGGAGAAAGTGCTGGTGTAGGATACCAGAATTGTAATTGAAAAATTGCTAGAGTCTCAGTGAGGACAAGTCTGAGAGTTAAAACTCCAGGAGGAACTCAGAGATAAGGGAGTTTCCAAAATATTGTGAGATTTACCTACAGGAACTTGGCCAGGTTCCCACAGTAAATATCAGAGAAAAATCCTCTAGTGCTTCTAGCAAGGGGAGGAGATAAGAAACCATTTGGAAATATGTCAAAGCACTCTTCTTTTGGGGGAAACTAATTAACCAGAGCCTAATCTCCTGGGGTGTTATCAGAGCTCTGGGAAAAGGGAAATACTCAACTCCAGCCAGCTCCAGCCTTCCACATGAAAAGGGGGTAATAACCAACTCCAACACACTCTAGACATTCCATCCCAACTAAGGGGGAAGAAAAGACTGAGACCTAATCATAGACTATAAAACACTTTCCCTCCCGGGGCACCTGGGTGGCTCAGTCCATTAAGTGTCTGACTCTTGGTTTCGGCTCAGGTCATGATCTCAGGGTCATGAGATCCAGCCCCACCTTGGGCTCCACACTCAGCGGGGAGTCTGCTTGAGATTCTCTTGCTCCCTCTCTTTCTGCCCCTCCCCCCTCCGCATTTGCTCTCTCTCTCTAAAATAAATATCTTTTAGAAAAATAAAATAAAATTTCTAAAAAAAAAAAACATAACATTTCCCCTCCCTTAACACCTCACCACCATATTACTCAAAGCTTATTTATAGCAGTAATACAACATGTCTGGTTTTTAAAAAAAAAAGATAAGGCATATCAAAAGGCAAAAAAGAAAACCAATTTTGTTTTTTCATGTTTTTTTAATTTAAATTCAGTTAATTAACATATAATGTATTATTGGTTTCAGAGGTAGAGATGAGTGATTCATCAGTCTTATATAATACCCAGTGCTCATTACATCACATGCCTTCCTTAATGTCTAGCACCCAGTTATCCCACCCCACCTCCAGCAACCCTCAATTTGTTTCCTATGATTAAGAGTCTCTTATGGAAAAAAAAAGATTGAAGCGACACAGCAACCATCAGAACCAGACATGGCAAGAATGTTCGAATTATCAGACCATGAATTTAAAACAGCTATGATTAGTATGTTAAGACCTATAATGGGTAAAGTAGGCAGCATGTAAGACCAGGTGAGCACTGTAAGCAGAGAGATGAAATCCCAAGAAAGAACCAGAAAGAAATACTAGAGATTAAATACATTGTAACAGAAATAAAGAATACCTTTGAGAAGCTTATTGGTAGACTGGACAGAACTGAGGAAAGAATCTCTGATCTAGAAGATATCAGTAGAATCCTTGAAAATTAAAAAAAAAAAAGCAAATAAAGACTAACATAAATAGAACAGAATATCCAAGAATGTGGGACAGTTCAAAAAGGTGTAACATATACACAACAGGAATATCAGAAGGAGAAGACAAAGAAAGGAATAGAAGAAATATTGTAACAATAATACTAAGTATTTTCCCAAATTAATATCATACACCAAACCAGAGACCCAGGAAGCTTAGAGAACATCAAGCAGAATAAATACCAAAAAAACTATACCTAGGCATATCATTTTTAAACTACATAAAATCAAAGATACAGAAAAACAAAAACAAAACAAAAAGATAAAGAAAAAAATACTGAAAAATCCAGAGGACAAAAACATTTTATATACAGAGGAACAAAGATAAGCATTATATCTGACTTCCCCTCAGAAATCATGCAAGCAAGAAGAGAGTAGAATGAAATATTTTAAGTATTGATAAAGAAAAAAAACAACAACCTAGAATTCTGTTCCCTGTGAAATTATTCTTCAAAAGTGAAGGAGAAATTTTCTCAGACAAATAAAAATTGAGGGAATTTGTTGCCAGTAGATCTGCTTTGCAAGAAATGTTAAAGTTCTTAATATAGGTCAGAAACTCAGATCTCGGTGTGCCTGGGTGGCTCAGTCGTTAAGCATCTGCCTTTAGCTCAGGTCATGATCCCAGGGTCCTGGGATTGAGCCCACATCGGGCTCCCTGCTCCACTGGAAGCCTGCTTCTCCCTCTCCCACTCCCCCTGCTTGTGTCCCCTCTCTCACTGTGTCTCTCTGTCAGATAAATAAAATCTTAAAAAAAAAAAAAAGAAACTCAGATCTACATAAAGAAAGAAAAAATATCAAAGAAGGAATAAATGAAAGTAAAATAGAAACTTTTATTTTTCTTATTCTTAATTGATCTAACAGATAATAGTTTGTTCAAAATGATAATACCAACAAAGTATTTGACTATGTATGCTTGTATGTATATCTAAGTATATATCTTATGGTAATATATGCTTTTATATGAGTGAAATGAATGACAGCAATGACACAAGGGAGGAATTAGGATTATTTTGTTATTATAAGGTGCTCACACTACCTGTGAAGTGGTATAGTATTACTTGAAAGTGGACTTGGATTAGCTATAAATGTAGGGCAACTACTAAAAACAGTAAAAAAAGAAGTATAACTGATATACTAAGAGAGGAAATAAAATGTGATCATATAAAATGCTCAATTAAAAATACAAAAGGCAAAAAAAAAAGAATAGAAGACAAAAATAGGCATACAGAACAAGGGTAATAAAAAGAAAACAGTAACAAATAAGTTAGATACTAACCCAACTATATTCATAATCACTTTGAACATCATTGGTCTAAATGCAATAATTATAAGACAGAGATTGCCAGAATCAATCAAAAACCGCAATCCAACTATATGCTGTCTACAAGAAAGCCACTTTAAATATAAAGGCACATATAAAAGAAAGCAAAAGAATGGAGAAAAATATGCCATACTAACACTAATCAAAAAAAAGCAGGAGTGGCTATATTAAATTCAGACAGAACAGACTTCAAAGCAAGGAAGATTGTCAGGGATAAAGAATACTACGTAATGATAAAGGGATCAATTCTCCAAGAGGACATGCTAATACTTAACATGTATGCAGCTAACAATAGAGCATCAAACTAAATGAGGTAAAAAATAATAGAATTGCAAAGAGAAATAGATGAACCCACTATCATAGTTGGAAAAAACTTCAACACCTCTCTAACAGAAATGGACAGATCCAGCAGGCAGAAAATCAGTAAGGATATAGCTGAATTCAACAACACCATCAATCAATAGACATCTATAGACAACTTCATTCAGCAACAGCAGAATACACATCCTTCTCAAGTTCATATAAAACATTCACCAAGACAGAGCACAATCTGTGTGACAAAACCAAATTTAACAAATGTTAAAGAACACAAATCATACATCTCCTCTCAGCCTACAGTGGAATTAAACTAGAAATCATTAACAGAAAGATAATTGGATAATCCAAAATACATGGAGATTAAACAGCATACTTCAGTATAACACAAGGATCAAAAAAGAAATCTCAAGAGAAATTTTAAAAGATTTTGAACTAAAGGAAAATGAAACTAGGACTTATTAAAATCTGTGGGATGCAACAAAAGCAGTGCTTAAAGGGGAATGTATGGCATTAAATTAATCTATAGAAGAAGAAAAATATAAAATTAATAATCTAAGTTTTCACCTCTGAAATTAGAAAAAGAAGAGCAAATTAAATCCAAAGTAAGCAGAAGAAAAGAAATAATAAGAACTAGAGTGGAAACCAATGAAATTGTTAATAAAAAATTAATAGAGAAAATCAACAAAACCAAAAGCTGATTCTGTGAAAAGAATGGTGAGAGACAAAATTGATAAGCCTGAAGCCATGCTAATAAACAAACAAAAAAAAGAATGGACACAAATTATTAATATCAGAAATAAAAGAGGGGATATCTTTACAAATCCTATGGACATTAAAAGGATAGTAAAAGAATACCATGAAAAGCTCTATATCCACTAATTTGATAACCTGAAAGAAATAGACTAATTTCCTGAAAGACACATTTACCAAAACTCATACAAGAAGAAATAGACAATATGAATAGCCTATATTTATTAAAGAAATTGAATCAATAATTAATAACCTTTCAAAACAGAAAGCACCAGAACCAAATGGGCTCATTGGCAAATTCTACCAAATATTTAAAGAAGAAATTGTATCAATTTTCTGCAATCTCTTTCAGAGGACAGAAGCATAGGGAATAGTTCCTAATTCATTCTATAAGGCCATCATTGCCCTAATATTAAAACTAGACAAAGACATAACAAGAAAAGATAATTACATACCAATATTTCTCATGAACAAAGATATAAACATCCTCAATAAAATATTAGCCAATTGAATATAACAATGTATAAAAAGAATTACATACCACAAACAAGTAGGATTTATCCCAGATATGCAAATATAGTTTAACATTCTAAAATCTATGTAATACATCATATCAACAAGCTAAAAAATAAAAATCATATGAGCATCTATTTAGATGCAGGAAAAAAACAGAAAATCTAGCACTGATTCATGATAAAAATTCTCAGTAAACTAGGAATAGAGAATTCCTCATCTATAAAATCCTAGAGCTAACATCCTACTTTAATGGTGAAAAATTCAAAACTTGCCCACTAAGATCAGGTACAAGGCAGATATCCTCTCTCGCCACTCTTTTTCAACGTCATACTAGAAGTTTTACCTAGTGCAATAAGACAAGAAAAAAGAAAGAAAAGGAATACAGGTTGGGAAAAAGACAAAAGTATCTTTGCTCACAAGTGACATGATCATCCATGCAGAAAATATCAAAAAAGCAACAACAACAACAACAACCCCTCCAATAACTAATAAGTGATCATAACAAGGTTGCAGGATACAAGGTTAAAGCCAGTAACTTCCCTATATACCAGCAATAAACAAATGAAATTTGAAATTAAAAACACAATGCCATTTACACTGACACTTAAAAATGAAATACTTAGGTGTAAATCTTTTAAAATATGTATAAAATCTATATGAAGAGAATTATAGAAATTTGATGAGTGAAATAAAAAAACTAAAATGGAGTCCATGTTCATATTGAGGAAGACTCAAGTTTCAGTTCTTCCCAACCTAGTCTATAGATTCATTCAATACAATCCCAATCAAAATCCTAGCAAGTTATTTTGTGGGCATCAACAAGCAAATTCTAAAATTTATAAGGAGAGACAAAAGACCCAGGATAGTCAACACAATACTGAAAAAGAAGAACAAAGCTGGATGACTAATACTACCTGACTTCAATCGGGTCCAATCAGAACTAAAATTTGTATTTGCTTTAACAAGCGCCTCCATATAAAGAAGGCATGCCAGAAAGTGAAGCCAAACACAGCAGAGGGAGCAAAAAGTTAAAAAAAAAAAAAAAGACAAGCTTCTTAAACATTACTTGAGTCTTGGACTTTGCAGTTACATGAACTAATGTGCTGGGGGATTTCATTTTGTTTTGTTTTGGGTTTGTTTTATTTATTTATTTTGCTTTTTGCTTAAGCTAGTTTGAGTTGGATTTTCTGTCATTAACAACAGAAAGAGTATTCCCTGATATAGGCCTTTATGTAGTCAACAAATATTACTAGGTCCTAGAGATTCAGTAATAAAAAAGACACCATTTCTGTCCTCAAGAAGTTGAGAGTCTAGATGAAAAGATAAGAAAGTATGTTAAATGCTGAGACAGGAAAAGTTCAAGAAACCATTTGAATACATATTAAGTTCTAGATAGCATCAGTTCTCAGCATCAGGAGAAAACTAGATTATCACTAAGATGTTCATTTGATATGAGGTGGTAAAAACTGGATAGAGTATGACCCTGTTAAAACCTTGTGGAAAGGCTGGTTGGAACTCTGGGACATCAATAGCCCAGCCATTCACTGGGATTCAGAACCTAAGTTCCCCACTGATGGGAAGATAATAGTTAAAAACCAAAACAAAACCACCAAAAACAAACAAACAAAAACCTATTTACAAGGGCTAAGACTAATTTGGCAAAGTAGCCTCAAAACAATGAGTTTTAGGGGTGCGTGGGTGATGCAGTCAGTCAAGCCCCGACTCTTGGTTTCAGCTCAGGTCACAATCTCTGATCTCTGGGTTGTGAGATCAAGCCCCATGACAGGCTCTGCATTCAGCATTCAGTTTGCTTAGAGTTTCTCTCTCTGTCTCTCCCCACCATGCTCTCTCTCCCTTTCTTGCTCTAAAATAAAGTTAAAAAAAAAACAAAAAAACTGAGTTTTAGGTAGGGAACCCTTAGACCAGTTTTCTCGTTAGATATCCACAGTGTTAGGAATATGGCAGGAGAAAAGAGAAAAAAGAAAAAGGGGGGAAGTCACATCAGTTTTACATTCTAACCTTTATCAAGCTCAAATTCCCCCCTTTATGATAGCACTAAGAGGGGGGTAAGATTTACTATAAAGAAGTGTGGTATTGGTAAAAGAATAAACGAATAGATCAATGGAACAGAATAGAGAGTACAGAAATAGACCCTTATAAATAGAAAAAAGAGAAAAGGCAATACATGGAGCAAAGATACTCTCTTCAAGGGACACCTGGGTGGCTCAGTTGGTTAAGCATCTGCCTTTGGCTCAGGTCATGATCTCAGGGTCCTGGGATCAAGCCCCACATCCAGCTCTCTACTCAATGGGGAGTCTGCTTCTTCCTCTGTGCTCTCCCTCCCTCCCTCTCTCTCTCTCAAATAAATAAAATCTAAAAAAAAAAAGACACTCTCTTCAATAAATGGTGCTGAGCTTTCCAGCAAGGACCTGGCAGAATAGCTCCCAAAAAGAAGGGTGGAAAGAAGAGCCATTCTGCCATCGAAGAGGTACTGACCAGAGAATACACCATCAACATTCACAAGCACATCCATGGAGTGGGTTTCAAGAAGCATGTCCCTCGGGCACTCAAAGAGACCCAGAAACTTGCCATGTGGGAGATGGGAACTCCAGATGTGTGCAATTACACCATGTTCAACAAAGCTGTCTGGGCCAAAGGAATAAGGAACGTTCCATACCGTATCCATGTGCAGTTGTCCAGAAAACAAAATGAGGATGAAGATTCACCAAACAAACTCTAAACGTTTGCTACCTATGTACTTGTCACCACTTTCAAAAATCTACAATTAATGTGGATGAGAATTAACCACTGATTGTCAAACAAAGGTATAAAACTATTTTTTAAATGGTGCTGAAACAACTGGACATCCACATGAAAAAAAAAATGAATCCAGACACAGAACTTACACACTTCACAAACATTAACTCAAAATGGATCAAAGACCTAATGTAACATCTAAAACTAGAAATATCCTAGAAGACAAAATAAGAGAAAACCTACATAACCTTGGGTGGGGCAATGACTTTTTAGATACAACACCTAAGGCACAATCCGTGAAAGAAATAATTAATAAGCTGGACTTTATTAAAATTAAAAGCTTGAGCTCTGCAAAAGGCAATGCCAAGGGAATGAGAAGAGAAGCCACAGAGTGAGAGAAAATATTTTCAAAAGACATACCTGGTAAAGGACTATTATCCAAAATATACAAAGAACATTTAAAATTTAACAATAAAAAAAAATCAACCAAATTAAAAAATGGATCAAAGATCTTACCAGATACCTCACCAAAAAAGATATACAGATGGCAAATAAGCTCATGAAAAAAATGCTTCACATCATATGTCATTAGGGGAACATAAATTAAAACAACAAGATATCATTACATGCCTATTAGAATGGTCAAAATCCAGAACATTGACAACACCAAATACTGGCAAGGATGTGGAGCAATAGGAACTCATTGCTGGTGGAAATGCAAAGTGATACAGCCACTCTGGAAAATTTATTACAAAACTAAACATGCTTTTATTATAAGACTCATCAATAGTACTTCCTGGTATTTACCCAGGGAGTTGAAGATTATATCCACACACAAAAAATGCATGTGGATGTTTATAACATCTTTATTCATTATTGCCAAAACTTGGAAGCAACCAAGTTGTCCTTCAGTACATGAATGGGTAAATAAACTGGTACACCCAGACAATGAACTATTACTCAGTACTAAAAAGAAATGAGTGATCTCACCATGAAAAGACATGGAGGAACCTTACCTGCATACTACTAAGTGAAGAAGCCAATCTAAAAAGGCTACATATACTGTATGATTTTAACAAATAACATTCTGGAAAAAGCAAAACTATGGAGACAATAAAAAGATCAGTGTTACCCGGGGTTGGGAGGAGGGGGGAGGGATGAATAGGTAGAGTACAGAGAATTTTTAGGGTATCATACTCTGTTACCATTATGATGGACACATGTCATTATACATTTGTCCAAACCCATTGAATGTACAACACCAAGAGTGAACTTTAATTTGAACTATGGACTTTGGGTGATTATGATGTGTCAGTGTAGGTTCAGGAGTTAAAACAAACATAGCACTCTGGTGAGGAATATTGATAAAAAGGGAGGCTGTGCCTTGGGACAGCGGTATATGAGAAACCTCTATACCTTCCCTTCAATTCTGCTGTAAAAAAAGAGTCTTAATTAAAAAAATAAAATAAACACTAAAGAAAGTGGAATATAATTGGGGTGGTGATTAAGAATACTGGTTATAGAGCAGGACTGACTCTGTTCACATTACAGTTTTACCACTCACTAGCTTTGTGAGCTAGAGCACAGTGCTTAAAAAGTCTGTCTCCTCGGGCGCCTGGGTGGCTCAGTTGGTTAAGCGACTGCCTTCTGCTCAGGTCATGATCCTGGAGTCCGGGGATCGAGTCCCGCGTCGGGCTCCCTGCTCGGCGGGGAGTCTGCTTCTCCCTCTCCCGCTCCTCCCTCTTGTGCTCTCTCTCTCTCACTCTCTCTCTCAAATAAATAAATAAAATCTTAAAAAAAAAAAAACTCCTTATTAAAAAAAAAAAAAGTCTGTCTCCTCATCTTTAAAAGGGGGATAATAGTGGTGCCTGTCTCAGAGGGTTGTTGTGATTAATAAGGTAACACATGGGAAGCACTGTAAACAATGCCTGGAACACAGTAAGTGTTCAATAAGTGTAGCTGTGGATATTATTATTTAGAATATTAGGGTCATTGCAGTAATTGGTAGATTCCTTAAATTATTAGTATTTAGAATTTCTGCCAACTCCTGAATAACTACAAATCCAGTAATTAGAAAAACTCTTACTAGAGATGCCCAATATATTTGTCAGTGATACTGAATGTTACTATCTCACTAAGAATGTGCTAATGAAAATTCAGCAAAACAAGTCTTTTAACAACTTTTACAAATGTGCTGCAAACACCCAGGGAAAAAAAAAAATCTAACCACATTTTGTACTTGATTTAATGTATCTATTTTAGAATATCTAGGCACCATCTTAGAGGCAGGACCTCCCATTTAAAATACTAGGAGAGGTGCCGGGTTTGGTGGGGAAACTCAAAAGCCCATGTGTTAAATGTGTTTCCATACATTTCACAGAGAGCTGACCCCAGGTCCCAGCATATGTGTCTAACTGTCTCAGATACCTGAAAGTAAACAAAGTAGAAAACTAGTCCTGCCTATTGAACCAACATAAAAGTTCCGATCAAAAAGATCTCCCCATCAGATGTTCATATATTCAAAAGTTTACCACATCCCATAACGTGTTGACATGTTTACCATGATTTGCTAAGAGGCAGGGGAGACTTTTTTCCACTTAACAGGAGGCTTCGACAATCAGGCTCCTAAAGGGTTTTAGCAGTTCAAACAGGTGAGTGACAAACGTGATTACAATCAACAAGAAATGGAGGCCAAATCTTCATCTTCTCCTACCCACCCCTCCCCTATGAAATATCTCACATTAAACTGCCAAAATGACGAACTTCAGAAAACACTCACAGCCCAGTGACACTCACATTTTCAAGCTGTTATTAACAACTAGTCAGACACCTAATAATACTCCCTTGTTTTGTGGGACTCGAAGATGGAAGAACTTGAGCACTTTCCTTTTCACTATCACATGATGCTGTCATCTTATAGTAGGTGGGGGCAGGAGAGGGGATGTGAAAGACAACTTATCTGATACTATAGAAAAGGAAATGGACTGCAGTTAAGAGAACATGGCTTTGCCATTTAAAAAATGAAAACAATGGTCTTTCACACACGAGTAGGACTTCCCATGAATTTTTCACACACATTATCTCTTACAATCTTCCCCACGATCTTAAGTAAGGTGAACCTCTAAGATTAATCTCTAAAAAAAATCTCTAGGGCTAACACTTCTGATGATCCTAAGAACAAAGAATCTGAAATCTCAAGGAACAATATGTATGGTCATGTAATCTTCGTCAAGCCTGGTAATTGCATTACCTTTGTTAAAGTATTTTTACATAACTTCTCTCTATTTAAGGAGCATGATGCTCTCAGACAACATGTCAGGTTTGCTAAAATGTAATCTTTGCTTTTCTATAACTGATTTTCACTTAACTCTCAAGTATGCTTTAATGGAAAATTTAGTCTTCCTAATTCAAGGTGGCTCAGTCACTCCCAGATATGCATCAGTCTCTTTGGATTTAAAAATCTATTATTTCATGGTTTTCTTTTTTCCCTCCCCTCAAGGGTAATCTAAATTCAATGAGGTTTACATTATGTCTCCAGCATCAGGCCAGGAATATCTATGAAGTGTGCATCCTCAGTCTTCATTTGGTCAATGATGAGTGTTTTGTTCACTCTGTCTTTGGGTACACTTGGACACTTGATGCTTGTCCTATCTTTACAAGGCTGTCCCATCATAACCTCCAGATATTAGTGGCTAAACCATTTGCCTCTTTTGGGATTACTGAGTTACGTTTAGCTCTTGCCTCTCCCACTAGCGTGCCATGGAGCTCTGAGAGGTTGTCCTTGAACCTAGTGATCAGATATCTTTTCCAGCATTGCCAATCTACCTCTCAGGCATGATGCTGGACTCAGGGCTTCTCTAAACTTTGCAGTTTGGAGGCTGAACCCCATGGAACTCCACCATGGTCTCATCGGCTCTGGGATCCCCCACAGACTTGACCAGAATTTTGGCTTCCCTCTGAGGTTTAGACTCCCCAAAATGTAAGTAAGTAGGGCCCTTTCTGGCCACCACTAAAGCTTACTAGTAGGGCTATCTCAGATTCCCATGTTCCCACTAGCTGATCACACTTTCATCTCCGTTAGGTGACAAAACAATAACAACAACAACAAAAACCCAACAACAAAAAAAAACCCACACCCTGATCCTACATCATCCTGTGGTTTTGCCAACTCTATGCACTAGTATTTGGCACACAGTAACCACCAAATGCAAGTAGCTATTAAGCCTAAGGAAGTTATACAAAAAACATTTATGCACCTTAGAGTTTTGGCTGAATGAGTAATTCTGTTTGAAATTACTTGATTACAAGGTTAGAGAAAATGGTAGGCTGAATAATGGCCCACCAAAATATCAAGATCATAATCCCCAGAACTTGTGACTGTTACCTTATATGTAAAAAGCAATTTGGCATATGTGATTTACTTAAGGATCTTGAGATAAGAAATTATCCTGGATTATTCAGGTAAATATGAAAAAGGCAAGGAAATGGATTCTCCCCTCAGAGCCTCCATAAGGAATCAGCCTTACTGACAACTTGACTTTAGCCCCAGAAGATTCATTTGGTACTTCTGATCCCCAGGACTATAATATAATAAATATGTGTTGTTTTAAACCACTAAATTTATGATAATTTGTTACTGCTGCAATAAGAAAATTAATAAAGAGGCTATGAAACAAAAATCATGGTATTACCACTTTGAAAAATTATTTGGAAATTTATTACAAATTTAAACACATATTTACTATATGATCCAACAAATCCACTCCTAGGTACTTGCTTAAGAAAAATGAAAACATAGTCTTGTACACAAGTATTCATAGCTTCTTTAACAATAGCCAAAAACTATCAACAACCCATCAACAGCTGAATGTATAAACAAAATTATGATGTATTCATATAAAGGAACTACAACATAGCCATAAAAAGAAATGAACTGATACTCACAATGACATGGATGAATCTCTAAAACATTATGCTGGATGAAGCCTGGAACAAAAAAGTACATTCTATGTAATTCCACTTTCATAAGTTCTATAAAAAGTAAAATTTATCTGTAGTGATAGAAGTCAAATCAGTGGTTGCCTAGGGATGTGGGGCCCTTGGCTGTAAAGGAGCATAAAATGGGGTGAAGGAAATGTTTTACATTTTGATTGTGGTGGTGGATTTATGGGTGTGTACATGTAACGGAATGTTTTAAATTGTCCTGGCAAACCAATGGCTATATTCAAGACTTTAAAAGATGTTGAGTCTAGATTAGAACCCTAAATCCATGTGGATTCTAGATATTCCATACAATTTCCAGAAAATAGCCCTGAGAAACTTCAGGAATATGTTATAAGTGATATAACTGCAAGTCTTTAGATGCCATTCCAAATATAAAAAACACAAAAGGGTTACTGATTTAATGAGTATCCCCTTTTCTTTTTGGAGAGATATTGTTCCTTTGAAGAAGCCTTATATTTTAAGTTGAACCATGTGAAATTACCCTCTATGTAGGTTAAAAAAGTTGAATATCAGCAATTTCATATGATTCCCCCTAATGAAAAGCCAATTTTTCAACCAGCTTCACTCCATAGCCAAGTATTAAAAAATAACTGAGTAAGATATTCACTCTTTTCTTACTGAGTAAAAAAAATTATATCCTTGAGTGAATATCCTCTTTCAATGTATGCTTTAAAAATTACAATAGAATGATTGTTATTGTTTTATTCTCTGTCAACTGAATTTCAAATACAGTATATATTTTTAAAAGTACTTTTTCATACAAAATGCTGTCGGTTTAAAACACCCTGCATATATTTACATTCCAAATCAGTGTCACTTTCATCATATGTTACCATAGTGGAGTGTTTCTTCTGTAATGCATTAGAAAAAAAAGAGCAAAGCAGGGTATTCTTAAGCAAACAGACTTTGACAAGCTGCTCTGCAAGCTTAGGTGCATGTGTTTGATTACTTCAGGTATTTATAATTATCTAAAAGGCAATCTAGAGATAAGCAATTTCAATCCAATTCAGGTCATTCCTTTCAGTCTTCGCTTTAGTTACTGGTTAAAATAATGGTCTTGTTATGTTTGGAAACTACTGTTCTGTGAGTTAGGATGATGGGGATAAGATCATACACCTGTCGACCTGGGATGAGGAGAGTTCCTGTAACGTTTTCATCTTTTCTTCTTGCTTTCTCCATCAATTGGGCTAAAAATAATAAAATTTAGATGGACTAACTCAATCTTTTTGGAAGAACATATACTGAAATCATAGTCCTAGGAATCTTTTTCCTTTGTATAGAAGGGGCTGAAATAAGTTTGGAATCAGAAAAAAAAAAAAAAGGAAGTTCTGTAAAAGAAGAATAAAGAATGATTTATCTTATTAAGATGGAGGATCTGGGGCCTGGAGGAAAGTCCTATCCAGTCTGCTTTTCGTTACAGAGTGATACCTAAATCGCTGAAAATGAAACAAAGAGAGATGCTACTATCACCAGAATAGGTATTCCCCCCGCACCACCACCCCCGCCCCAGCCCTGGGTATTTAGGTTGTACCCAAAAACACATTCTCTTCCATTCTTAAAATCAGAAAAAAATATGAAAATGCCATTAATATTTTGGCCTTAAGTTTTTTTTCCTGAAAGATTTTCTATCTTTGGTAACCCTGGATAGTACTTCTTAGAATTTGCAGAATGTTTCTCCACAAAGCAATTAATTCCTTTCTCTCATGTATCAAGCCACTCCCAATCTTCTTGTTCCCATTATTTAACTGTTCTTCTCTTCCCAGTAAGCCCAAACTTCCAAATCCACTAAAAAACCCAAATTAACAAAAGATAAGATACAGTTCTTCAGTGTGTTTTTATATTTTTGCTGGTGTAGCCAAGTCCACATATAATCCAGTGACTGAAAATAACTATGTTTGGGGATGAGGAGACATATTCCAAATACTTCTTTTCTGAAATGAAAATAAAACCCTCTTGAATTGTTTGTTTCTCCTTAAACAGTCATACTTTTAACCTTCTGTTTACCAGATGGTACAACCGAATATCCACTTAATATGAACGTGGTACCTAGATAGGTTAGTTTGAGTCCTATCAGGAAGAGAAATAGGAATGTCATTTCTCTGTTTTCAAAAAAAAAGTATGTTCTTTATTTTCTCCTCATTTGTCTGACTCTGAGACAGTGAATACTGATTATAAAAGACACACTGGTGCACCCAACTTCAGTCCATTTCATCCATCTGGGTAGAGAAAGTATGACAGGCGTGCGTGGGTGTGGATGTGTGTTGTGAGAATGTATAAGCAGGAATGCAGGCTTGAGAGCGAGAAAGTGAGAGCGAGAAAATGGACTGTGAAAATGTAAGTCTACCCCAAATCCTGATTAACAAGTCTGCTATTTAATCTTCATTTATCTTAACTCATTTTGTAGTCAGGGCACATGGGTGTCATTTTTCTCAAGAAGCTTTCTCTGATTAGAAATACAGAACCAACAGAACTGTGGGATATTATTTTAAATGCTTCCCTGGTTCTTATCTTTGGATGCCTGTCAGTAAATACAGATACAAATGGAAAGGTCCTAAGTGTAATAACTGAAACAAAGTGTGGAAATCAAGTGGTCACACTGGTAATGGGGACCGATAAGCCCAGAGCTACAAACTTCCTATATACAGTGCTTTGCTGGCAGACTCTAATACTAGCCTTGAACTAAATCTACTTTCATTAACTTTGCCTTTCAAATTCTTTTCCCTCCTAAACTCCCACTGTTAGTCCTATTTTGGCTTTGTCCCTTGAATTATCTTTCGTCTTCTGCTTATTGTCTCTAACTTCTCACCCTCTAATATTCTTTTCTTCTTAAATTCCTATTATCACTTACATCAACTACTACAACTTCTCTTATTTTTTGTTTTTATAAACTCTAAGGTTTCTTTTTCTCTACAAATGTACATTTCTTAAAAGCTTATTATTACCGGACAATTTAATTATTTTTATGAAGTATATGATATTGCAAGACCGTCCTTGGATTAGCTTTTTTTCTCATTTAGGGAGAGTACATGGAGCTAATAGGCTTAGAAAGATACTGAGAGAAAAATTGCCAGCAACCCTGGATGGTGGTAACAGTAACTGCTGCTGTCTTTAAGTATTTGTAGGTGATTTTTACAAAATCCTTTACATTAATCTTCTTTAATTCTCACAGCTAAACATTATTATAATCCCATTTTTATGAAGAAAAAACAAGACTTAGAAAAGTTAACAAGCCCCTTGCTCAAGGTCACCCCGGTAACAAGTGGAAGAACAGGGCCCAAGCCCAGGCCATCTCTGTGCAAATCCCATATTCTTTTTTTTTTTTTAAAGATTTTATTTATTTATTTGACAGAGAGAGAGATAGTGAGAGCAGGAACACAAGCAGGGGGAGTGGGAGAGTGAGAAGCAGGCTTCCTGCCGAGCAGGGAGCCCGATGCGGGACTCGATCCCAGGACCCTGGGATCATGACCTGAGCCGAAGGCAGACACTTAACGACTGAGCCACCCAGGCGCTCATCCCATATTCTTTTCAACATAAAACCTGGGCCAGGCAGAACAAGTCTTAAAAGTAAAGGTATACCACATACACAAGTTAAATTAAAGGGGATTCCTATGAAACAGATGCTTCTATTTAATGTCTTTACTTTGGAAAGCTTGCGTATGTTTCATTAATCTAAGCTCCCCCTTAGTTTATTTTTTTTAAGATTTTTATTTATTTATTTGAGAGAGAGAGCACAGGCAGGGGGAGCAATAGAGGGCAAGGGAGAGCAGACTCCCCGCTGAGCAGGGAGCCCAAGGCGGGGGTCCATCCCAGGACCCTGGGATCATGACCTGAGCTGAAGGCTAAACAGCCGCTCAGGTGCCCCTCACCCTTAGTTTAGATGTCAGCTGACCCAAAGGCCAAATCAGGCCGGGTGCCTGTTTGGGGAAGTAAAGTTTCATAGGAAGAAACAGCCTCACCTAACTTTTTATTTATTGTCTAGGGCTGTCTTTGTGCTACAAGAGCGAGGCTGAGCAATTGCAACAAGGACCACATGATCCAGAAAGCCTAAAATGTTTCTTATCTGGACCTTTTCAAAAAATCCTTGTTGACCCCACCTTAGATCATTTTTTACTCTCATTCATCCTTAAAAACTAGGTAGACAAATGAGAATAGATTATAGCCAACAAAGTATGATTTTCTTAGAAGTAGACTATGTCTGTGCGTGGCTATCACGTTAACCATTCTAAGATTGTCTTTGAATATTATCAAGTGCGAGTCACACTGCAGTTGACTGATTTATACCAGGGTACTCTTGATTAGCTACTGAAAATCAACAGCACTGAAACAAGTAAGGTTGTGGTCCAATATTTTTAAACACATAAACTCAAATCATAAATAAATTTCTGAGTTTTCAGGTTGTTTCAGCAGGGATTTTGCTAATATGGGCTAGTTTACCCCAGATGAGAATTCATTGATTCGCTTAAGAAAGAAAAATGTTGAGAAATGTTTCTGTTTTACAAAGATTAAATCTGTTAGATGTTCACTGCCTTGTCTCAATAGTAACTAAACAATATGATGTGACAGATGTTTGAGAAACTCATGTACTAATTATACATCTCCATTTTTAATTTCTCAACTCATGAAACTATTGGTCCTGAGAAGCTGCCTTTTTTTTTTTCCTGCCTCTGATGGATACCAAAGGATAGGTAATAAGAATGCATATATACATACTGATATTCAGCTTAAAGATAGAAATAAATCCACAATTATCATTTCCCCTTAAATAACAACTTAAATGCATACTACAAGAGCTCTTTCAATTCTTTTTGGAAATTCTACCTTCATCAGGAACCCTCTCTCCAGGAAATGAGTTTCATAACTCCACTCTCTGTTGAAACTATCAATTAAAAATGCCTTTGTTTTTTGTCTTTCTTTTCCCTCCTTTAAGAGAGTTAGCCAGTTTTCACATACAAAATAGAATCATTAAATGTTAGAGGTGTTGGCTCTATTTTCCCTCAAACTTTGCCATTCTATATTGGAGTTTATATCTTTTAAATCTACATTTACAGGGCAGCCTTGCCATTCTTCTTGGTTGTTTCAGATGTCTTACCCTTTAGTGCTTTCTTTTTCATTATAGTCTTGAATATAGTGATCAGGTGAATATATATATATGAATAACAGGTATATCTGCATGATGATTTTCTGTAAGAAGAGCATATCATGTTTTGTTTTCTTCTCTTCCCGTCCTGCTGGTTGTCAGAAATTTATCAGTCTTTAAAAAACCCATCACTGGCTTCAGAGAAGAGTCTACAATGATCCTGGAATTGTAATGGATAAGTCCAAGCCCATTACTCTGCAAGCATACTTTGGACTATTTTCTTCCTAAATGCACTGGCTCATTATCTTATCTTTGTCCTTCCTGAGGTTCATATGTCAATTTTCTGTCCACTAACGCAGCTTCATGAGGTCTTCAGGCAGTTTATCCCCATCAGGTTGTCATTTCATTAACCAGAAGAGCTTAGGGTCATTGGCAAATTTGGAAATTTCACTGTGAACATTTTCTTTTCCATATTGTTTATAAAGATGTTAATAAGACCAGCCGCTATCAGTCGTTAAGCGTTTGCCTTCGGCTCAGGTCATGATCCCAGGGTCCTGGGATCGAGTCCCACATCGGGCTCCCTGCTCTGCGGGAAGCCTGCTCCTCCCTCTACCACTCCCCCTGCTTGTGTTCCTGCTCTCGCTGTGTCTCTCTCTGTCAAAAAAATAAATAAAATCTTAAAAAATAAATAAATAAATAAGACCAGCCGCTAAACCAATCCCTAATGCTAAGTGGTTAAATAGATCACTAAAATAAAACAATTTATGGAGACAAATTAAACCCTACATTTGTTATTACAGTTCAAAAGATGGTTTTGAATCAATGTGATTTAGAAGACAGATGAATAAAATCAACCAACGTAGAAGGTGAAACAACAGTTAAGGAGACCCTTAACTATTTATAGTGAGACCCAAAGGTAGTAGGTACTTTGCTTGTTCTTTAACAAAAGACAAAGAAGGGGAAATCTCCACAGTGTAAACTGGAAATTCCTCTTGGAGATTCCCTGACCCATAAACCTCCACCAGTACTCCAGATGTAAATGCTATTATCCCTTAGCTCTAAGGGTCAATGGTGAACACCAAATCTTTATTTACTATCCAAGAGCATGATGGAGAAGAAACTATCTTTTGTCCATTAAGAATGGTTTTGTGAGGAAGTAAAATCATAGAAGAATGACTAAAAGTATATCACAGTTCTACCAAAGTTATGGAAATGTATGCCTGATTTGGAAAAAAAATGCAAATCTAATTGTAGATGTGAGATTTGTGGAAGAGGAACTACATTCATGAGGAAGTTACAAAACATTACAGTCATTGTCATTTGTAAGTAAGTATATACAAAAAGGAAAAGTCTGTCAGGAAATTTCAAACTGTTTCTGTAACTTAAAGGTAGAACAATGGTGGGTTAGGAATAATAGAGAACATTCTTCTTTTCACAACCATATTCTGTATTAATTAAGAGAAAAACAAAGAGGAATCAAGCAGACAGAAATCAAAATATCACCTTTATTACTGACAGGCCAGGGGCTTTTCTCATACTTACTAATACAATCACAGGCAACAACTTACCACAGGCATCTCGAGTGGAAGGGTCTACCACTATAACACTTATGGTAGGAGGAGTCAAATCCTATGTGTGTTTTCTCTGTACAGCTAAGTCCCAAGAGAAATGGGAGGCAAGATGAATAAACTATGCTTGCCTAGTTTCTCCTTCCAAACTCAACTATCAGATAAGTTGCTCTTTCTTCTCTAAGGGAGGAGGAAGGGCATGGGCAGAGGCCATGAATGTCACATGAATTAAATACAGGCATACTCCATTTTAATGTGCTTTGCTTTATTGCACTTCACAGAAATTGAAGGTTTGTGGCAACCCTCCTTTGAGCAAATCTGTTGGCGCCATTTTTCCAACAGCATTTGCTCACCTAGTGTCTCTGTATCACATTTGGGTAATTGTTGCAATATTTCAAACTTTGTCATTATTATTATATTTGTTATTATGATCTATGATCAGTGATTATGACTCACTGGAAGCTCAGATGATGGTTGCCTTTTTTTAGCAATAAAGTATGTTTAATTGAGATATGTATATATTTTTAGACATAATGATTTAGATTTAGACACTTAGTAGACTACAGTATAGTGTAAACATAACTTTTTTTAAGATTTTATTTATTAGAGAGAGAGCATGGAGGAGCAGGGGGAGGGGCTGAGGGGGAGGGAGTGGGGAGGGAGAGGAAGAGGGAAAGAATCCCAAGCAGATTCCACACTGAGTCTAACCCAGGGCTCAATCCCACAACCACGAGATCATGACCTGAACCAAAACCAAGAGCCGGATGCTCAACCGACTGAGCCACCCAGGCTCCCCAAACATAACTTTTTTTTTTTTTTAAGATTTTATTTATTTATTTGAGAAAGAGAATGAGAGAGAGAGCACATGAGAGGGGGGAGGGCCAGAGGGAGAAGCAGACTCCCTGCTGAGCAGGGAGCCCGATGTGGGACTCGATCCCGGGACTCCAGGATCATGACCTGAGCTGAAGGCAGTTGCTCAACCAACTGAGCCACCCAGGCGCCCCCCAAACATAACTTTTATATACACTAGAAAACCAAAAAAATTCATTTGACTCACTTTATTGTGATATTTCCTTTTAATTATACTGGTCTAGAACCAAACCCACAATATCTCTGAGGTATGCCTATACTTTCCATGTGGAATGAGACTTCAGGAGTGGGGAAAAAGCAAAAATACCCACCCCCAAAAGAATGGGAAGAAGTTTCTCTGGATCTGTCAGTATCTGAAATATCACACAATTTCCTACAACCCTCATCATTGTCTACAATTAGTTTCTATGAACAAAAGAAAGTACTTGTGAAGGTGAATTTGAATATAACATAGGAGATTACAAAGTAAATACAGCCCTCTATTAGCTACCTAAAAAATTACTCAAGAATGAGTTACTCTGGATTCTTTCACTTGAATTAGAGTTCCTTGCATGCATTTGGATTGAGGTTCCTAGACAGTCAAAAGTACAAAGAGTTTCAAGGACAACACTCAACCGAATAGAGACGGTCACTGGATAAAAGCCTTGGCTTTCTGTCCTTTGCAGAGAAAAGTTTATGTGTATTCTATGTGATTCTGCAGAGGACTGGGCTTCACCCATTGCAATAACTAGTTCAATAACACTCCTGATAACCAAGATACTCACCTTTGATTTTTGACCAATAGTTAATATTATCTAGTTTCAATAATTACCATTAAAAAGTAATTGAGAAATTATCGTAGATATGAATGTGTGTTAATACTGAAAGTCATTAGAAGTCGCTCCCATTTATAATGGGGGGAAGAAAGCTTAAGCAGGCATTGACATTTCATAGACATTTAAAATTTTAGAAATCCTCAGTTAATATCTAATATTGATAGATTTTTTTAATGTCCAAGGAGCTTTAGTGTATCAAGAAAAATATTCCTAATATCCGTGTTATTTACACAATATTGAATATGTAATAATCCTTCAGGAATTAAAAATTAATATTCTTATAAATATCTACACTGAGTTACATAATTAATAAGTCAACGTTTCCCAGATGCCTGGGTGGCTCAGTTGGTTAAGCTTCTGCCTTCGGCTCAGGTCATGATCCCAGAGTCCTGGGATGGAGCCCCGCATTGGGCTCTCTGCTCAGCTTAAGCCTGCTTCTCTCTCTCCCTGCTGCTCCCCCTGCTTGTACTCTGTTTCTCTGTCAAATAAATAAAATCTTAAGAAAAGAAAAACCTTTAAAAAAATAAAAACCCTTAAAAAGTCAACATTTCTCCAAACATCTGAACATTGATTGTAAACTTATTTATTCAAATTATTCTAAAATTTAATTTAAATCTACTTCTTTCAGAATATCATATACTATATTAGATATCTTAATACCTTAAACTTCTTAAGAAATAGAGAAAATACATGCACAAAGTAACAGTGATACGAATTTATTGCACCTGCCCTAAAACCAGTTAAATTTTTTCTGGTATTTAAAATCCTTACATTTTCTTTCTTTATTAGTGCTATTCCCATCCTAATGCATATTCTTATTCTTATATATGGTTAACAGTGAGTTTAGCAGATGTATTTTCCTAGTAGAAACCTGAACAGACACAACTGAAAAAGATTTTGTCTCTAGCCCAGGTAGCAAACTCTGGATCATCTGCCAATCTATTCCTGTTTGGACATGGGAAAAGGATGCACCTAAACTTCATCATTGTTGGTGTATTAATTATCTATTAGCAAGCAACAAATTACTCTGAAACTTAGTGGCTTACAACACCATTTGTTACCTCACAGTTACTATGGGTCAAGAATCTGGGCATGGCTTAGCTGGGTCCTGTGGTTCCGTGTCTCTCACACAGCAGCAATCAAGGTGTCCGTCATCCAGGAATGCAGCCATCACAAGGCTCAGCTGAATGACCTCTCAAACTTATTCATTGGCCATTGGTCGAATTCAGTTCTTCCTGGACCGTAGAACAGAGCATCTCTTACTTTACCGGCTGGTGGGAACTCTGTGGACAGTTGACTTCATCAGAGCAGACAAACCAATAAAGCCAAAGAGAGACAGTGAATGATGGAAGCCAGTCGTTTCAAAATGTAATCTAGGAAATGATATCTCAGCACTTTTGTTTTAGTCTATTCATTAGATGTGAGTGACTTGGCAGGGCCAGATTACACAAGGCTGTGAATACTAGGAGACAAGAATCATCTCGGAAGGATGCTTATAATTAGAAATTTACTGACATTGGGGCGCCTGGGTGGCTCAGTTGGTTAAGCAACTGCCTTCGGCTCAGGTCATGATCCTAGAGTCCCGGGATCGAGTCCCACATCGAGCTCCCTGCTCAGCGAGGAGCCTGCTTCTCCCTCTGACCCTCCCCCCTCTCATATACTCTCTTTCATTCTCGCTCTCTCAAATAAATAAATAAATCTTTAAAAAAAAAAAAAGAAATTTACTGACATCTGTATCTCACTATAATTAGTAGAGCCATCTACAAGTCTCATCACCTAATTAAAGAATAAATTGTGTAAAAAAAAAAGAATAAATGATGTGAAGGTAAATCTCCTTTGTAGGACATTTGGCTAATCTGTCATCTCAGTATACACAGGTCATTTTTTACTTTCTACTTGGTTATTGTGTATGACCACCGATGATATACCAGTATTATGGGTAACATCAGTACTGATCATTTATTTTACTCACTGTTCTCTATATTCAAAATTCATATGCTTAACAGGAGGAAGAAAGCTTTCCTCTACTTATTAAAATAAATTTCTAAAAAACAGTCCTACTCTGTTACATTGTCTTCCTTTTTGGTTTTCAAACTTTTCATAAACTTTTTTGACACATTATTATGAATTCATAGGCTTTCACACACTCAATTTATGTCAATTAACAAAAATTATTATTGTGTTTTGATGCCCAAATTTTCATAACTTAAATGTTACTAGATAGCTTCTTTATCTTTTTAGTATTTATCCCCTGACATTCTGAAAAACTTCTTTGTTCTCTGACAAAAACTGCATGTTTCAGACCTGCTGTTTCCAATCCTAACTTTTTTCTGCTTGAAGACATGGAAATAGGTACCCTCTAAGGAGATGTCATTCTCTCAGTGGAAAATAATATAAGAAACAAGATTCTAAGCATTAGGAATATACATGTTTGTGCTGTTGTAGGACAGAGTGCTAATACTGTTACTAAATTTTAGAGAAAGACATGGAAAAAGAATTCCTTTTTAGAATCAAGTTTCAAATTTTTAATTTAATAGTATCTTACTTAAAAATGAAGTTCTGGGGGCGCCTGGGTGGCTCAGTTGTTAAGCGTCTGCCTTCGGCTCAGGTCATGGTTCCAGGGTCCTGGGATTGAGCCCCGCATCAGGCTCCTTGCTCTGCGGGAAGCCTGCTCTCCCTCTCCCACTCCCCCTGCTTGTGTTCCTCCTCTCGCTGTATCTCTCTCTGTCAAATAAATAAAATCTTTAAAAAAAAAAAAATGAAGTTCTGCAAACCACTAAGAAGTTTTGCTAAATGAAAGGCAACCAGGTAAATAATCCTCACCATTCAGTTTTCTAAACAGGAAATGATGAACTTCCTGATTTAGTCTAAGCAACTCAGGTCTACAGAATTGTAAGAATTCAAACTCATTTCTCAATAAAAATTGTTAAGCAATCTTTTTGTGCATCCTCTCTGTTTCTCATTATTTTGTGCATTCCATCTTTTTCTCTGTGATTTCGCAGCCTCTCGGTGCTCTAGTGTGCAGTCTCTGCACTCTAAACCCTTGCCTATTTAATACTGCTTTTAAGTGTAAAAAGAAGTCTATACAGAATTTCCACAACCCCACAAACCATTGTTGGTATTACAGAAGCACATCCACCATTTCTAGCCCTTCTAAATACAGACCCATATCCCCACTTTCTGTCATTTCTAGCATCTCTTCTACCAGCCATCGTCCTGCTACTCATTCTACACTTTAAAAGATGTATGTTATTGGGGTGCCTGGATGGCTCAGTCGTTAAGCATCTGCCTTTGGCTCAGGTCATGATCCTGGGGTCCTGGGATTGAGCCCCGCATCAGGCTACCTGCTCGGCCAGGAGTCTGCTTCTCCCTCTCCCACTGCCCCTGCTTGTGTTCCCCCTCTCGCTGTGCCTCTCTCTGTCAAATAAAATCTTTAAAAAAAAAATTTTTTTTTTAATTTAAAAGATGTACATTATTATTATAAGAACAGAAGCTAGAAGAAAATACATATGCATTTACATACATGTATGTTTGTGTAAAATGTTTTGTACATACTTTGTGAGGCAAACATTGCTGTTTGGCTGAGTCAATATATACTTCCATTCTCCTCCTCTCCTGCTGCTTTCCATCGTAGTGGGTAGGAAAATGAAATGCTTCAATAGTCATTAGTACAATGAGGCCATGTGCCACAGTTCTGGGCAATGAGATGGGAGTTGCTAAATCTATATGCAACTGAATCCTTGTCTTAGGACATTCTTCTACAGACACTCAAATTAGGACCGCAATGAGTTGGTGTACAATACTACTACAGCAACACAATGAGACTTACCTCTGGTGAACTGGGATGGGATCCATGTGAAAGAGGATACACTGGTTTCTATAACATCTCTGAGATTTGAGAGCAAGGGGACAGTGGTAATGATAAGACCTACAGAAGTATTTGGGTGTTGCTGGGCCATCAAAGTGGTAAAGGAAAAAAAATCACAAGGTCATATCAGGCAACTGTCTACTCAAGACATTGTATGAAAGCCATTGGTCTGTTGTGGCAGTATTTATAGACTCCCATCTTCCATAGCCAGGAGGTAGAATGTTCTGAAAATCAGCCTATGGGTCTAAAGTCACAGTTACAAATAAAAGCTGAACTTACAATTCCCTGGCAAGTCCCCATGCTAAATTTATGGCCCTATTAGGGAAGAAAGGGACCTAAAATCTGGATAAGAATGTCTGGGTATACACACATATGAAACTTGAACCACTAAATCTTCTAAAACTCTGTATCAAAAGCAACTCTACCCTCCTTAGCTGGAAACCATGAAAAGTCCTCACCTAAGGCAGATGGCCCATAAGATGATATCTACCTCCCTCAAGATCTGCCCCCACTTTTGCTCATGGCTCCCAAACTAACTCCCAGATTACTGAACCCCCACCCACAGAGTTTCAGATTCAGTAGGTCTATGATGGGACATGGGAATCTGATTTTCTAACAAATTCCCAAGTGACGCTAATGCTATTAGTCTGGAGATCACAGTTTCCAGAACCACTGTTTTAGCACAATAATCAGGAAACACTGTCAGCCCAAGTGAAAAGTACTATCTCTTTTGGGAAGAAAGATGTTATTTACCAAAAAAAAGGCCAAAGAACCTGACTGATGTGTACAGTAGGAACCAACAAAACATGCCCCAAAATGGATATTAGGGTTTAGGACGGGAGAGGAACAGGTACAAAGCAGTTCACAGATACTCTCCTGTGACTCAGGACACTAGGTCCAAAGCTGCTTTGGGCCAATTCTAATGCTGGGGTAGCTCCGTGAAATGTGGAGATGATACTCACCTAAATGAGATAGGATTGCCTTGGCAAAGTATTGATGATGGAGTCAAAAGGCTCAGAGAAAAGGACATTTAAGTGGATTTATTATATATGACCAGAGAACACTTTAGCTATGTTCCTCATAAGAGCCTAGACAATACTCCTTTCATTAGAGCAATAAGGAAGGCACCAGCATCACATCACTGAGTAGAGGTGGCTGCTCTTTTAAGTCAGAGATAACAGCAGGACATGCTCTAATGGAATTGGGTCCCCTAGTTCCTTTTTTAAATTTTTTTTTAAGATTTCATTTATTTATTTGACAGAGAGAGACACAGCAAGAGAGGGAACACAAGCAGGGGGAGTGGCAGAGGGACAAGCAGGCTTCCCGCTGAGCAGGGAGCCCGATGCGGGGCTTGATCCCAGGACTCCAGGATCATGACCTGAGGTGAAGGCAGACGCCCAATGACTGAGCCGCCCAGGTGCCCTTGGGTCCCCTAGTTTCAATGGGGAAGATAGGATTCCAAAATAGGGGAGGCCAGGCAGTAACACTTAATTTCCTGAAGCAAGACAGACATATAGGCAGTGAAACTCGATGACAATGAGGGGTCCTCACCCACAAAGACCATATGGCAACAGCTAGTAGATCTTGGAGTTCCAAGAGGCAAACTTAACAGACAATATGGTATTGCTTCACCTATATAACCAAAAAAGATCATGAGCAAATAGGCAGAAGGTTGGTGTCAGCCACTGCAATTAAATGTCATGTTCCTTCACCCAGTTTCCAGATCCAGGCCAGTTCTCAGAGCCAGAGCCCATTCATAAAAGGGAAAACCAAACTCCTTGACGAAGGAGCCTACACATTACAAGTATATACAATAGTGATTCCCTCTTATATTTCACCAGAGTAACCTATAACCACTTCTGAAAGAGATTTTACAATGATCAAATACCCCAAAATTTACAAGGCTATTGGATATAAAAACTGAGATCATACTAACACAATACAAACATTTTATAATGAAATAAGTAAGACACACAATCAGTGGATCCTCTATCGTACTACATACAGCATCATCCAGAAGCTACAATCCTGATAGAACACTAGACTGACCTCTGAAAGTGAAGCCAATTGCTAGATAGGGTTGACACCCTGCAACACTAGTTGTTGTCCTTCAGCCCACAGGTGAGCTATCTCCTTGAAATGATGGCCATTATATGGTGCCGAATCCATGGCAGTGGGAATGGCCTCTCATACCGTTCATCCTAATGACTCATTTGAAGGAATATAAGCTCTTTTTTTTTAAGATTTATCCATTTATTTGAGAGAGTGGGGAGAGGGGCGGTGGGAGAGGGAAAGAATCCTCAAGCAGACTCTCCACTGAGCACAGAGCCCAATACAGGGCTCTATCCCAGGACCCAGAGTTCATGACCTGAGCCCAAATCAAGAGTCAGACACTCAACCAACTGAGCCACCCAGGTGCCCTGAATATAAGTTCTTACAAGAACTCTAAGTTCTTCGACCAGGAGATACAGTAAGTTTTCCAATATACCTAAAGCTGCAGCTGCTGCCTAGCTGTTTCCAACAGAGAAAAGTTACTATATTACCTGATTATCATTCTCAATCATTATACTGGCTGATATCAAATAGGGGCAATATGTCTGTAATTCAGGGAATTCACTGACGTGCCTCTTAGTACCTACATTCCTGACGGTAACCACAAATGGAAAAAGTGGAAAATTACAGCAACCACAGCCAGAAAAATCATAGTAACTAGGAGCTCAGACTCCTCAAGGATGAAGGTTTGGAATACTTGAGTGAGCAATCTAGATGAGCAAAAATGTTGTCTACAGGTGAGGAGAATCTACAATGTATAATAGAAGAGGAAAATAAATTTCAGTGACAACCACAGCATTAAATATAAAAATGGGAACTGTAATTTGTCCCACAGACCCTTTTATGTCAAATAGTTTACTTGGGATTTTAGTATTATTTTGGCTTTTTGAAGTTGTCACCAGCCACAGATTTGAAGAATCAGTGAGAAAACAGACTAAGCTCATCATTGCTCATGAGTGTATCAAGAGGGGCCAGGATGTAACAGATGCTGTAACAGATGCTGATGATGCCCCAGCCATATCCCTCTAATGCCAGCCTGAATTCCAACTGCAGCATTTTCATATCTTTACCTAATGACTTTCTCTGACCATCAAAGCCTGCTCTGCCTCCACACACAGTGAACAGAAACTTCTTGAAAATGAATGCCCCACAAGATCAACTCTCACAATGACTGGTGGACATGGCATATAAATACCCCAACTCCCTACTACCTTGGATGGGGTAACTTATGTTATGAGGCTTATGTTCTACCCTGTTTCAAATCACATCACGAGTTGCTAGATAATACATTCTTTAATGGCTTTCTTCCCTTCCTGGTCTCATTTCCCCTCTCCCCTATTGGTGTTTCCATGGATCCTCTCCCAAATATGTGGGCTCAAATATGTGTTTCTGAAGCTGCTTCTGAGGAGAAATGCACATTAAGATATACAAGTAAGCAGAATGAGAAGTAAACGATTTCTTCCCTTTCTCATTTGAAAGTCTAGCAGATCACAACCTAAGGTGCTCATCATCAACACAAGATAACTCATGGAGATTAGAAACTGGGGTAACATTTGGGCACCATAAAGGGGCAAGGAATAGCTTTTTGAGTCTTTTTCTGTGGAGTCTATAAGAGATTCGGAAACTGTGATGTGAAGTAAAGTTGAGAGCCAGAAGGCCTGCTAGGGGGAGATGAGAAATAAGGAGCATCACTGTTGAAGCTGCTGAGGGCCATCAATTCTACCAAGATAAGGCAGAGCTACTTCTGTCAGTGGAGGACCACCATGCTCTGGTCATACCAAGAGACTGGAACACAGGTTTCATTAGCCTCAGACTTCTGCAGGCAATTCCATGAGGGTGCCTATGGTGAGGAGGGACAAGTAGCATTGCCCCAAACTCAGGGAAAACCCAAATCCCCAGAAAGCTCAATCTCCTCATTCCCCATGACCATGAGGACATATAAGCCCTCTTGAATCCAGGTATCATCCTTCCAATAGGATAGGAGAGGAGGAGTACTCATAGAAATTTGAACTTTGGAATATCTGAATAATTTTACAAAATGAGACCATTTTAAACCAAGAGACAGATAATTTTAATTGGCTAGTTTAGGTTCTGCTATGGCACAATCCATACAATCCAGGAAAGCAGAGCTGAAGAGGGAGATTTTTATGTGAATGTCACTTCCACTACATAGATTTAATGTCTGCAAATAGTAACTGAATCCACACTTTACCTCATTTGTTAAGGGAAAAATGTTTTTGATATCTAATTTTTAAAATATGCAGCCCTGGAGTACATCAAGAAGTATACGAATACACTTAGTTTCCAGAGATGTCAAGAAAAAGGAAGGCACATGCATCAGCTCAGCAGGCTGCACAGACAAGGAGAGTCCTTGGATACAGCCAGCAGTACCCACCTGAAACCGGGAAAGAGGTGACACCGTGTTAAAGAATGCTTGATTTCAGGGAACCTGGAAGGGCCAGCAGGCCGAAAGACAAATAATAACTGTCCCTGTCCCTTCTCCTTCTCTCTGGAAACTCTTGTCCTCCCACTTCCCCTGTAGTTGTCCTATGTCTTCTCTTAACAATTCATAATTAAGCCACTGTGAACCAAGATGTGATTAAGAACGATAATCTCACACAAAGGGAATCTTTAGGTACCTCAGACCTGAAGAAGTTCATTCAGAGGATGAAGTATGTGTATATATATATTACTTGTATTTTAAAAATATGTATTTTTAAAAACTCTACGGATCCTAACACAGAAACTGAAAGAGGAATGTGGGGATCTCAGGGGTTAACTTGTTCACACAACTGTTAGCCTGAGGTTCAAACCCCTGGCAGTATAAAGCTGCCTTAAATCACAACTGTAGAGTACTTTGTCAAGTGCCATATAAACAAGAGTACTATTATTGGCAATCTAAAACAGAAAAGACAATATAACATAAAATTTCTTTTACAAACTCAGTGTGATAATGAGTATGGGAAAAATAAAAAGTGAGTGAGTGGTCTTCCACATGGCTAGGAAGTAGGGGAAATGTTGATGATGAGGGAATCAGGGGTATCGCTAAAGCCTCTGTCAAGGACAGCAGCAACGTGAAGTAATTAAAGCCCAGTGTCGACACCAGATGGGCTTGGATTTCAATCCCAGCTCTGCCACCTGCTACCTGTGCAATCTTGAGCAATTTATTTAACCTTTCTGAGAATTAACTGAGTGTTGTGCAGATTAACTGAGATCATATGAAGTTTCAGGAGCATCGTAGATGCCCAACAACTATTAATCTTCCTACTCCACTCAAACCCCACTTCCCACAACTAGGAGAGGGAAGGAGTGGAACCTTGGGTAAATAAGACTGAACATACAGAGGGGAAAAAGCAGAGATCCAGGCAAAAGCACAGAAAAAAAAGAGTGAAAGATAAAATACTTTACAGGCTTTGTAGCTCACGCGTTCTGATAAATCTGAGTAAATGTTTATGTCTAGTCTAGGCAGCCAAGTATTCACATCGCTATGACACCCACTAGATCATCTCCTACTTCCTCAACATCCTCTGGAGTCCATCTGAGATCAGTATCCAAACTGGGGACACTGCTAGAATGCTGATTCCCAGGCTCCATGCCCAGAGGTTGTGATTCAAAACATCCTTCTGCATTTTCACAACAGAGGCTAATATTTTGAAATAATAACTGAGGTTTCCTTCCCCATTTATCTCTCCTATCACCAAATTTTCTTATTGTTCTTTCCCTATTCAGCCAGGCAGCATTATCTCAGGACAAAAAAAATTAACAAGAATCTAATTATTAATTTTCTCTTTTTTTAAGATTTTGTTTATTTGTTTGAGAGAAAAAGCTTGCACGTGCATGGGGGGGGAGGGGCAGAGGTAGAAGCAGACTCCCCACTGAGCCAGGAGCTGGATGTGGGGCTCGATCCCAGGACCCAGAGATCATGAACTGAGCCCAAGACAGATGCTTAACCATCTGAGCCACCCAGGTGCCCCTAATTATTAGTTTTCAACAGAAATTTTAATTCCACTAAGCCCACAACTTTGAAAGGCGGGGGGGAACCCTATTTTGAACAGCAAAATCCAGGCAATGGAATTTGGGTAAGAGTCAGATAACATCCCAACCCTCCTCACCCACCCTCCCAGCCCAATAGTAGATGAAATCTGCCCAGTTAGAGGGACAGAAACCTTGCAGAAGGAGAACAGAATTAGCTGTGAATGTGAAAGTCCTGGAAGGCAAATATCAAGAAGTTTAGTGGACAATTAAGACCAAACCTCTGATGCCATGGAATCATTGAAAAGAAAAAAAAAAAAAACAACACAAAACTTTGGAACTTAAATACAGCTTCAGGAAAAGGGGTGGAGCATAACTCTGAATGTGAATACATTTAAACCTACAATGACAGAACAATCCATGAATTCCTGGTTTTAACCAAGTGTCAGTAAATTAATATTTCTGTCATCTATTAGGAATAGTGGCTCTAGGCATAAATTAAATTCAGTTACTTGAAAATCTTATGTAAGTTATATTTTCCACAAATTTTGGAAATTGTATTACCTACCACAGTTTTAAAAGCTATCTAGGTACTTCTGTTGCAGGTGGCCTGCAAACCACATTGAGAAATACTGTGAACTCTACTGAGTAATTCTAAGTCCTCCTCAGTACAGATCTTCAGGATCTCCTGTAAAATAATACCTACTTCACAGAGTTAAGGGAAGAATTTAATGAAATAATACTTGTTGCTTGGCATTTAGTAAGTTATCAATAACTACTACATGTTATTAGCAGAGAAACATTTCTTACTCCTTCCTGATATTTTCTTCCATATTGAAAGACCTTAATTAGTGTAACTGCTGTTGTCTTTTATAAAACTTCACTCCATCTGTCCCAGGGAGTGAAATTACTTATCTGATTGGTAGATTTGAGAAGAATAAACTGGAATGTTGTCAGCTTAGTTCTTTCCTGCTTCTTCCTAGAAACCTGCTGCTAGTAGCTTTCTACTGGGAACACACCACCCATTACTCCCCAGGAGACAAATTCTGTCCCTATACTGAAGCTCCCTATGCTCCAGCATTATTTGTTCTTGGGCAATTCTACTCACCTTGAGTACAATAGGTTGACTTACTTAACCTTCACATGATATAACTTACCCTCTTTCCGCAACAGAGATGCTATCTTGGCCTACACCTACAACCCTCTGCATTAGTATATTTGTTCAAAAATTAGGTAGTGAAGAAGACTGCTATTTAGTGAGTTCCTATGGAATTCCAGCACTTATTTTAAGAGGGAAAAGTAATATCCATACAGTTTACAAAAAAAGTCCTGGTTTTTATATTCTTTGACCCATAAATTTTTAACTAAAAAAATTTTAAAGAAGTGTTGACATATACCTGCATAATTATTTTCTTAATATTTATATATAAGAATTTTTATGATTGGAAAAATGTAAATCTCTAACAACAGGTACCTAGTTAAATTGTAGTACATCCTTAAAATGGAACACTATGCAAACATTAAAAATAATATTGTAGACTTCAAATTCTGACCAGAGGAAATATAAAGACTGGATTTACTCTCCTGCTTGAAACAACTAAAAACATGGACAAATAGAAGAAGCAATTTTCAGACATGACAACAAGCAGCATAGGACTGTGATCTTTGAGGGATGGGAAGCAAACAAGTTAAACCCTACATTTTCACCAGCTTACTGATTGAAGACAGCTTCCAGTCCACAAAATAGGAAGGAAGAACCCAAAGATCATCACAATTGCCTAGTTGAGGAGACAAAAATAGAGATAAAAAGCAATAATGATGGATCCCACCAAGTCTTTGGCTGAATATTGATCTGCAAATGTGTAAAAGAAAACTATGTAAGGTCAGGAGGAAAAAATAGCAAAGAGAAAGAGGCAGAACAATTCTGGAGTTCACACAAGACTGGAAATAATAATCTGTCTTCTTACCAGTCAGAATGGAAAGATTTCCTAATACATGGTCATCAGATGGAATCCTCAGTAGTGCATCACCTTAGTAGTAGAGCTAAATTAGTCCCAGACTAAAGGGTTCTCATACTTAGAAAGATTAACCTTGAAAGGATACAACTGATTAACTGTACACCTACACAAAATCTAACATTACTTAAAGGAATAAATCAAAATCCATCAACTCACAACTATATGGTCAACTAATCTTCAACAAAGCAGGAAAGAATATCCAATGGAAAAAAGATAGTCTCTTTAACAAATGGCATTGGGAAAACTGGACAGCAACATGCAGAAGAATGAAACTGGACCACTTTTTTACAGCATACACCAAAATAAATTCAAAATGGATGAAAAATCTAAATGTGAGACAGGAAATCATTAAATCCTAGAGGAGAACACAGGCAGAAACCTCTTTGACCTCAGCCATAGCAACTTCTTACTAAACACATCACCCAAGGCAAGGGAAACAAAAGCAAAAATGAACTACTGAGATTTCATCAAGATAAAAAAACTTCTGCACAGTGAAGGAAACAATCAACAAAACTAAAAGACAACCTATGGAATGGGAGAAGATATTTGCGAATGGCGTATCTGATAAAGGGTTAGTATCCAAAATCTATAGAGAATTTATCAAACTCAGTACCCAAAAAAACAAATAATCCAGTTAAGAAATGGACAGAAGACATGAATAGCCACTTTTCCAAAGAAGACATCCAGATGGCTAATAGACACATGAAAAGATGCTCAGCATCACTCATCATCAGGGAAACACAAATCAAAACCACAATGAGATACCACCTCACACCTGTCAGAATGGCTAAAGTAGCAACACAGGAAACAACAGATGTTGGTGAGGATGTGGAGAAGGGGGAGCCCTCTTATTCTGTTGGTGGGAATGCAAACTGGTGTAGCCATTTGGGAAAACAGTATAGACGTTCCTCAAAAGTTAAAAATAGAACTACCCTATGATCCAGCAATTGCACTACTAGGTATTTACCCGAAGGATACAAAAATACTGATTCGAAGGGGCACATGCACCCCACTGTTTATAGCAGCATTATCAACAATAGCCAAATTATAGAAAGGGCCCAATGTCCATCAACTGATGAATGGACAAAGAAGATGTGGTGTATATATACACAGTGGAATATTACTCAGCCATCAAAAAGAATGAAATCTTACCATTTGCAATGGTGTGGATGGAGATAAGAGTGTATTATGCTAAGTGAAATAAGTCAGTCAGAGAAAGACAAATACCATATGATTTTAATAATATGTGGAATTTAAGAAGTGAAACTGATGAACATAGAGGAAGGGGGAAAAAAAAAAGAGAGAGGGAGGCGAACCATAAGAGACTTTTAACTATAGAGAACAAACTGAGGGTTGGTGGAGGGAGGGGGGTGGGGAATGGGCTAAATGGGTGATGGATATTAAGGAAGACACTTATTGTGATGAGCACTGGGTGTTAAATGTAAGTGGTGAATCACTAAATTCTACTCCTAAAACCAATATTACCCTATATGTTAACTAACTAGAATTAAATAAAAATTTGAAATTAAAAAAAAAAAATCCACCAACCAACAATCTATATAAATAATGTCTGGCATCTAATCAAAAATTACAAGGCATGCCACAAAAAAAAATTACAAGGCATGCACATAAACAAGAAAATATGACATATAACCAGAATAAAAATCAAACTATAGAAACACACATAGAAATGACATAAATAATGGAACTAGCAGACAGGAATATTAAAACAGTTACTATGAGTAAGCTCCATATATTTAAGAAAGTAAAGAAAACTATGACCATGATGAGGAGAGAAATAGTGGGTATATATTAAAAAAATTATACTGCTAGAGATGTAAAAATATTATACCTGAAAAGAAAAAAAAAGATGGAATTGGGTCAACAGTGGATTAGACATTGGAGAAGAAAATATCAGTGAATTTAAAAGCATAACAATATTAATTTTCCAAAATAAGAAACAAAAGGAAAAAATACTGAAAAAATAAGTGCACAGAGCATTTATAACCTGATCAAATATGAGTGATTAGAGCCCCAGAAAGAGAGAAGGAAAGTGGAGACAAAACAATATTTTAAAAAATAGTGGATAAAAATTTCCAAATTTGATTAAAATAGGAAATCCCCAAATCTAACAAACTTGAACCCCAGGCAGAACAAACAAATGAAGAAAAACATGCCAAAACATAATAATCAAATTGCTGAAATGATCATTTCAACAGATGCAAAAAAAAATGGTTGACTAAATTCAACACCCATTTATGATAAAACTCTCCATAAATTATAAATAAAAAAGAAATTCCTCAACCTAAAAGATATTTATCTATCCCCAATTTAATTCTTAGTGGTGACTGACTGGTTACTTTACCTATAAGATAAGGAAAGGATGATCACTCCTAGCACTTTTATTCAACATGACCTTGGATATCCTAGCCAGGGAAATAAAGTAATACAAATAAATACAAGTCATTCATGTTGGAAAGGAAGAAATAAAAAAAAAAAATTTATAGAACACACGTGTCTAAGTGAAAAATCCTAAGGAATCGACAAAAAACTATTAGCTCCAATAAGTGAGCTATGCAAAGTCACAAGATAAAAGGCCAACCTACATATATCAATTTTATTTCTACATTCTAGCAATACACATTTGGAAATTGAAATTAGGAAAACAATACCCTTACGATAGTATCCAGAAATAGGAAATACTTTAGGATAAATCTGACCAAAAATGTGCAAAGCCTGTATATAGGAAACTATAAAATACTGCTGAGAGAAATTTTAAAAGACCTAAATAATTAGATAAATATACCATATTCACAGACTGGAAGACTCAATTATTGTTCAGATGTCAATTTTTCTCAAATTGATCTAAATATTCAATTGAATCCCAATCAATATCTCAGTAGTCTTCTCTCTTTAAATTGACAATTTCTAAATTGACAATTTCTAATTCTAATAGAATGTATGTAGTCATGCAAAGAAACTAGAATAAACAAAACAATTTTGACAAAAACCTCCATAGCAGAGAGAAAGTATGCTCTATAAGATTTGGAAAGAACCTATGTAGGACTCTTCTGAGAATGCCTGAAGTTCTTTTCAGTGATTACTCATCATAAGTAAGGCATTCAACTCCAGAAAATGCATAGCTGATAATTGCTACTGGCTTAACTAGAAATGCTAGGACTTGAAACTAATGTTCACTTTATGCATTCTGTCAGAGTTTCTTAATAACCTTGACACTTACATATAATTTTTTAAAAAGTTTTATTATAAGAGAATCAATGTTTAGTGCAGGGTATTACAATTAAGAGAATAAGATATAGAGTCAAATTGTCTGTGATTAAATCCTAATTTCACTATTTGGACAAATTATTCTTAATTTAGTCACGTTACTCACCAATACCTAGTTTCCTCATATATATGTAATGGAAAATATGATGACATTTATGTCATAGAGTGGTTGAGATGATTAAAATGAGATGTTATATGTAAAGTATGCATTTCTCAGGTGATAAGGAATAGAGACCCTGCAATACAGACCAGAGCAAGGAAGAGCAAACAGGCAAATAATCAGCACTAAAGGGACCATGGTTCTTTGGTCAACAGTTAGCCATCTCAGCCACACTCTTTATATGAGAAAAATAACATAGACAATGATTATGTAGACCTGTGAACAGAGACTCCATCCTGCTGCAACAGGAAAGGGATATACAGTTGGGCAGTCATATAACAAAATATACCAAATACACTAAAAAAATGAATGGCCCTTTTCTAAATCTAATAAAAGCAGAGATGGATTTACCATGAAGATAATGAATTGTTAAGCTTCAAGACCCCTCCCTTCCATGAAACCCTTCCAAGGTCATGAGAGCAGCTTTAGAAATATAGTTCTATGGCGATATATTTTGTAAAATATGTTTTGTCTTGCTCTTGAGTTGTAGGAGTCCGTTATTCATTTTGGATATTAACCCTTTATCAGATATGTGGTTTGCAAATATTTCTCATTCCATATGTTATCTTTCATTCTATTGATTGTTTCCTTTGCTATGCAGAAGCTTTTAGCTTGATGTAGTCCCACTTGTCTATTTTTACTTTTGTTGCCTGCACTTTTGTTTTTGTTTTTTAAGATTTTATTTATTTATTTGACAGAGATATAGCAAGAGAGGGAACACAAGCAGGGGGAGTGGGAGATGGAGAAGCAGGCTTCCCGCTGAGCAGGGAGCCCATGCAGGCTTGTTCACAGGACCCTGGGATTGTGACCTGAGCGGAAGGCAGACGCTTAATGACTGAGCCACCCAGACGCCCCTGTTGCCTGCACTTTTGGTGTCATATTCAAAAAATTGCTGAGGCCAATGTCAAAAAGATTCTCCCTATGTTTTCTTCTAGGAGTTCTATGGTTTCTGGTCTTATATTTAAGTCATTAAGCTACTTTGAGTTGATTTTTGTTTACAGTGTAAGATAAGGATCTAACTTCATTCTTTTGCATGTGGATATGCAGTTTTCCCAAGTTCAACTGTTAAAGAGAGTAACCTTTCCCTATTGTGTATTATTGGCACTCTTGTCAAAGATTAGTTGACTGTATAGGCATGGGTTAGTTGTGGGTTCTCTATGCTGTTCCATTTGCCTATGTCTGCCTTTATGCCAGTAGAAAGAAAGGTATCTTAAATGCAGTTAAGATTTCTGCATCTTTCCACTCCAACTTCCCTTCCATCACACTTCCTTGGTTGATATTGTCCGTGATATTTTGGGGATCTGGCTAACGTTGACTGGAGTACATTTAGTTGGACTTTCCTGAAATACATTTACTGTCACTTCTATATTTAGTTTAAATTATTACTCACCATCCCCTTGTAGGAATGTCTTCCCATAGTATACCACTCAATGTGCTGACTTACCTAGGGTTCTGACATGAAAGCACAGAACCAGAGTTTGTAGCATAAAGTGAGGACATCCTGTGGCATTTGGTATCACGAGTAAGAGGATAATGCAGAAGAAATACAGTTTATAATGTACTGAGCAAGGGGCACCTGGGAAGCTCAGTCGGTTGAGTGTCCAACTCTTAGTTTCAGTGCAGGTCATGATCTCAGGGTCATAGGATGGAGCCCTGCGTGGGGTTCCACGATCAGCAGGGAGTCTGCTTGAGAGTCTCTCCCTCTCCCTCTGCCCCTCCCCCTGCTCCCTGCTCATGCTCTCTCTCTAAAATAAATAAACAAATAAATAAATAAAATGTACTAAGCAAGAAACTAACCTACTAACATCACATATATAAAATCAAAAACAGAGGATTTGGTTCTCATCAATACTTAATCAAAACAGGAGTTATCTCCATTCAGAAATATATTTACCAGTGCAATTTATGTAATTATAAACCCATAATAACTTTTGGGGGGTCCTTTTTAATGGAATTGTACTCCATAGAACATAATAAGAATCGATATATTTGAAGGGCAGAAATCTGTAGCAGTTCTTCAAATAGTAAGTACAACTATGTGTGAAATCAAGCATTCTAGGACTCTCACTTATTAATAATAAAAGAGAAAAATCAATCAGTTACGTTAGAGAACCAATCTACTCTCCTATTAAAAGGATCCTAAAATTTTTTATAAGAAAGGCAATCAAAGTATAGGAACAAAAATGTAGGAAGAAAGTATAATGGAAATGCCAGCCACTGATAAAACCTCACATTACTTATGGGGCACCTGCGTGGCTTAGTCAGTTAAGCATCTGCCGCCAGCTCAGGTCATGATCCCAGGGTCCTGGGATCGAGTCCCTCATCAGGCTCCTTGCTCGGCAGGGAGCCTGCTTTTCCCTCTCCCTCTGCCTGCCACTCCCCCTGCTTGTGTGCTCGCTCGCTCTCTCTCTGTCAAATGAATAAATAAAATCTTAAAAAAAAAATGATACATTTTTCCGGATTTGGGGATGTTCATGATCTTTGTCTACTTTTATAATTTTTCCAGTTTCTTTATTCTTTCTAACAAATATTCACTATTGTAACCTAATTTTTATTCATTATTTTGTATTCTTATTTTTAGTGAAGTTCTCCAAAATTGTAGAAGCTTCAGGTCACACAAAACCTAGGTCCTTCAAAAACACAAATTTTAGTATCTACTTAAATAATATCTTATTGTGTGCACTGTAATGTGGAACACACTTGAGAGATAATTAAACTCATTAACACAACATTCCTGTATGCTTCCTTCCAACAGAATAGTTCTGAATTATCAATGATATCACTGATGGAGAGTGCTCTGAAAGGTAGTAAGAGCCATATCAATGCAAAGTATTATCTTTATTATCCTTCTAAACGGAGTTTCTGGAGCTCTCACCATTTGTTTGAGAACTACTTTTGATCTTCCAGTAAGTGCATGACATTCCTGAGGTGGTGGAGGGTATAAAGATGAAATACATCTAATACTTGCCTTCATGGAGTTCATAGTCTCCAACATGAGAATATTGTAAACTGAACATAAAATTAAGATATAAACTCTGTCAATGCTATGAATTAAATTGTGCACCCCCCCAAATTCATATGTTGAAGCTTTAAGTCCTAGTATGATGTTATTTGGAGATGAGGCCTTTGGGAGGGTAATTAGGTTTAGATGAGGCCATGAGGGCCCTCATGATGGGTTTAATACCGTTATAAGATATATCAGAAAGTTTGCTCTCTCTTTCTCTCCACTGTGGGAGGAAGACAACTGACTGCAAGCAAAGAAGAGAGCCCTCATCAGAACACAATTACGATGACACCCTGATCTTGGGCTACCAGCCTCCAAAACAGTGAGAAAATAAATTTCTATTGTTTAAGTCACCCAGTCTATAGTATTTTGTCAGGGCATCCTGAACAGACCAATACAGTTATCAAATGTCAATTCTTTTTTATTATAACCCACATTTTAAAGTGGAGATCATGACCCAAAACACACACACACACATACACATTTCACACTCAAAAAAAATACTTACACTTCCAATATGTTATATATACACTCTCTCATAGTTTTCTATTCAACTTCATTTTGTAAAGTGCTGGTCACAATCCTATTAATTGATTTTATAACCTCCTAATGGATCACAACCCATCATTTGAAAAATACTGTTCTATGTGACTATTTTGTCCTATTATGCATTGACTTAAAAATCCATTAATATAACCTGAATGAAAGTCTCCATTAGCTTTAATAAAGTTTGAACTCCATTAAGTGGAAAAAAATATATCGAAATCCTAACAAACTCCTCCTGCCAATTATCCATATACATTTTTTATTCATATACATTGTATTAGAACAAAGACCTCAGCTGTCCCTCTATAAACATATATATACACACACGTACACATGCACAAGAACACAAACACACACACACACACACACGTGCTTTCATTCCTTGTATCTATATGTTAAATTTGATTGCTTTTTCAGTGACAACTGCAATGAAAGCTCCCTGCAGCGAATCACAGGAGTCTGAGTGAAGGGGTTATTTTAGTGGTTCTTCACCATCCGAGAATTGCACTGAACTACAAGAATTTTCTGACAGGACTTGGCAAGATTTTCATTATATTCAAGATTGTTTATTCTGTTGGCAAATTTATCATAAAGGGGGTTGGCTCTTTTCTAAACTACATTGTGCATGTTTGTGTGTATTTGCGCATGTGTGTGCATGTGTGCACATGTGCACATATATGTAAATATTCTGTAAAATACATAGCCATAGATGAACATATAGAAATATTTTATTAATTATTTAATGGCAACATTTGTGCCTGGGTTATTGTAATGATCAATAATTATTTACTTAGAAAATACATTATGTTGATGGAATAATGTTAAAATACTACCTCCTTGGGGCACCTGGGTGGCTCAGTGGTTGAGCATCTGCCTTCGGCTCAGGTCATGGTCCCAGGGTCCTGGGATCGAGCCCCGCATCGGGCTCCCTGCTCGGCGGGAAGCCTGCTTCTCCCTCTCCCCCTGCTCGTGTTCCCTCTCTCGCTGTGTCTCTTTCTGTCAAATAAATAAATTTTAAAAAATCTTTGAAAAAAAAATTTTAAAAAATAAAATAAAATACTACCTCCTTACTACAGTATTTGTCTCTATTTAAAATGCACTTTCCAGCCTCGATTCTGCATGTCTTAGAAAAAGGTGACCCACAAAAACAGGTACAGTCATAGTATAAACAGAAATTATGTTTTAAAATACAAGAATATCAAGTCTCTATTTTTCCAGTAGATGATCAGAAGGTTTACTCAATTCACTTCTCTCTGCAACTGATGGAGAAAAATACTACTGCCCTTCCTCTTCGTATTTTCTCTTCACCAGAATTCACCTGCTTATTTGCTCACTTTGGTCATTTCAAGAATGGGTAAAATCAATCTGGAGTGAGGGCATGATCAGCAACTTAGGGGCACCCAAGAAAGGTCCCTGGTGTAACTCCTGGAATCATGTATCTGTGATAAAATTAGATGCTCCCAGACCCCAGCTGTTTAACCATGCCAGAGTGCCATACAGATTAGCTACAGAGATATTTAGTCGGGTGAGGGTCAGGAGATGAAGGGAGTGAAGGGATAAAGAAGGTGGGGGAAAATCAGAATTACAGATATATCACTACCTATTGTCATTTGGGAGCATACCTAATTTATCCCAATGTTAAGCCAATTTATGCTTTGTACCTACTAGTTGAGTGAACACATTGATAATTTCCTTATTTTACAAATTACTAATCAAACTAATTACTGCATTTTCCAAATTCCCAAATCTCTATTTTTTTCTTCATCTCCTTAGTTCATCTTTTCTGTAATCCATATTTTCCACAAATCCCAATCTTTTTCTTCTTGCTCTTTCCAATATAACTCTTTCAGGCTTTCTAACTCTGCTACATGCTATTCCCTCTGGCTCTAATGTCTTCCCTCCCTTTCTGGCAGGCTACTATTCACCTCTAACGACCAAGCTCCGATAATTCTCCTTCTGTGAATCCTCTGACCATCCAAGCAAAACCACTCCCTACTTCTTCCCACGGCTATAATGAGTCACATTACAGTCTTTGATCTTTCTCTTCTTCCTCTTCTATAAGACTATAAGCTCCTTGAGAGTTGAGGCTGTGTCATATTTATATTTCATCTTCAGTGTCTCTTATAGAACCTGGTTCTAGTGTATTGAATTGATTGATCCACCGATTAACATGTGTGTCCTAGGTTCTCTACTCTTGGGAGCCCTGCTTTATTATGAAGCATTTGTCTCTGTCCTCTCTGAATTTTTCAAAATATATTTATTAAAATTTCATGAGGTTACTTTGTACTTCTTTTGAAGTCTGTCTTATTTACCTAAGATCTAAGCAGGGCATCATGATCTAGTCTCACTTGAGAATTGTGATCATCTATGGTGGATGACACCATTCCCTGGAGTATGTCTGCATTACGTTGGTTCATTTGAATGATCAGAGATAAATTATTTTGAAAGCTTTTCATCACCACATTTATTTCCTAACTGAAGGACTTCTCTAGTAGAGGATATATCTCTAACAAGTCCTAGGTCAATAATAAAATCAGAATTAACTATTTGTCATAGTTTCTGCTGAATTTGAGGATGCTTTCCTCTCTAAGCCAGACACCTCTGTCTGATGATAAAACATTTTAATTGTTAATGGTCCCAGAATTAACATTATTTTCTCAGTAATGATTTCCCAGTGATAGAGGGATTACTTGTTCCTAATTGCTGATTCTCTGCATGTTTGTCCAATATGCCATAACTGGAAGGAGAAAAAGTGCTCTTATACTTAGTATTTTTTATTATTTTTTCCAGGCTGATATTTGGAACTATTTCTCCTGTGGTAAAACTCAATTGTAATTTCTGTTTATTTCCTTTGGAAGACAGAGACAAGGTTTTCCTCATTTTATATGTGGATATATACATTTCAAAATACTAATCAAGTACAATTCCTAACAAAAGGAACCTTTAAAAAGGAATCTTATTCAAGAAATGGGCAGAAGACATGAACAGACATTTGTCCAAAGAAGACATCCAAATGGCCAACAGACACTTGAAAAAGTACTCAACATCACTTGGCATCAGGGAAATCCAAATCAAAACCTCAATGAGATACCACCTCACACCAGTCAGAATGGCTAAAATTAACAAGTCAGGAAACGACAGATGTTGGCGAGGATGCAGAGAAAGGTGAACCCTCTTACACTGTTGGTGGGAATGCAAGCTGATGCAGCCACTCTGGAAAACAGTATGGAGGTTCCTCAAAAAGTTGAAGATAGAGCTACCGTACAACCTGCAATTGCACTACTGGGTATTTACCCCAAAGATACAAATGTAGTGATCTGAAGGGGTATGTGCACCTCAATATTTATAGTAACAATGTCCACAATAGCCAAACTATGGAAAGAGCTAAGATGTCCATCAACAGATGAATGGATAAAGAAGATGTGGTGTATATATACAATGGAATATTATGCAGCCATCAGAAAATGGAATCTTGCCATTTGCAACCAGGTTGATGGAACTAGAGGGTATTATGCTAAGTGAAATAAGTCAATCAGAGAAACACATGTATCATATGATTTCATCGATATGAGGAATTCTTAATCTCAGGAAACAAACTGAGGGTTGCTGGAGTGGTAGGGGTGGGAGGGCTGGGGTGGCTGGGTGACAGACATTGGGGAGGGTATGTGCTATGGTGAGCACTGTGAATTGTGTAAGACTGATGAATCACAGACCTGCACCTCTGAAACAAATAATACATTATATGTTAAAAAAAAAAAAGAAGAAGAAGAAGATAGTAGGAAGGGGAAAATGAAGGGGGGGAATCAGAAGGGGAGACAAACCATGAGAGACTATGGACTCTGAGAAACAAACTGAGGGTTCTAGGGGGGCGGGGGTGGGGGGATGGGTTAGTCTGGTGATGGGCATTAAAGAGGGCACATATTGAATGGAGCACGGGGTGTTATACGCAAACAATGAATCATGGAACACTACATCAAAAACTAATGATGTAATGTATGGTGATTAACATAACATAATAAAATTTAAAAAAGGAATCTTATTCATTTTTTTCTTTCAATTCAGTGATGGAACATTTCAAAAAAAGAGCCCAGCAACCTTGAACCACCTCGTTTAAGAAAAATAGAATTTACCAGTCTTATCTGTAGACTCATAGGAAAGAAAAGTTATTATTACATATTAGCATTTTAGGGACTTCAGGCCCCATTTAGGAATTTGTCCATAAGGTTCCCTGTTACATAACTCCATCTACTTTTCTGATAGAAAAGCCAAGTTCTCAAAATTTCTCCAGAAACAATCCTGTCAATTTTCACCTGTAAGTAAGAAGACGTGTATCCCCCCGACCCCAATCCCAATGGCTGACACTGAGAATATAGAATGGGCAATTTTAATAACTGTTCTAATGCAGGTTCTGTTACCTTGTCCTAGAGCTCCCTGATTCTTGATCTTATCTTCCTCTTGACGAGCTCTTAGCGTCCACTTCCTCAGCATTCTGTTTCTCCTCCCACCTTCCCTTAATGTCCTTCACATCTCTTCATAATTATATCTTGGATCTCAGACTAAATCTGGAGACAGTTTCCTAATCCTGCATTCCCTATGCCCTAAATTCATCATTGTTGCTGCCACAGAGAATTCCTAGGTTGAATGTTACATAGAATATTTCAACTATCTAAACAAGAAATGAAGACCTGGACGGAAGCATGGCAGTGGAAATGAAACTTTCACATTTGCGAGGCATTTCAGCGTCACAATCAAAATAATCTGGTGCCTAATTGGGGGTGATATAAAGGGAAGAAGCTATTAAGCAGAAATTGAACTCAGATAGCTCTTCTAGTTATTAGTTACTGCTTGAAAGGAAAGGGTATCAGGGGTGTGTGTGTGTGTGTTATCATGGGGAATCCATCAAAACAGCTAAGGAGAACCAAGGGAAATTTCTTATGTTAAGATCATTCTTGACCTATAAAAGTGGCAATTTTACTTGATTCAACCTAAAAAAATTAAACCCAGAAAAAGTCATTTTCATTGCTGACCATCTTATTGGCACATTCACAAATTTCTATTTCCAGTGTCCTTCTAGGTTTCGTGTATACAGAAAAATACTCAGTGGTAAGTAGTACAAGCCTCCTTGGGCCTCTAAACTACCAGCAAATCTACAGATGTTTTCTTTTTAATAATAATACTAGATAAGTGCACTTCCATGAAGATTATATCATATTATCCTCACACTAATATCCCCAGGGAAGATATTATCCTCATCGTACATATGGAAACAGGCTCAGAGAGGTTAAACAGCTTGTCTGATGACAAATGGAAAGTAATGACCTCTAAGGATTCTAGCTGCTAGTCTGCTGTTCTTTCTCCACTTTGTATGGATTTCCTATCTATGAAACAGAAAGGAGGAGATTAGGTGTGCCTCGCATCAGCTATGTCTAAATCAGCAGAAATAAGCCAACAAAACAAAACAAGGTCAGCTTTTATTCTCTAAACTGTGATCATTTTACATGGGCTTGAATGCATGTAGCAGCTTAAAAGTTATTAAAATTGTCACTATCGCCCTTTTTCAAAATAATTATATCTACAGACCTCCTCTCACATTACATCCTATAGAACTTCACTGTTGAGAAGCCCATGAAACAGCCTCACAATAAAGAAAACTTTTCCTGTTCTTCTGCCCAAATTTGCCTTTCCTGGTGTTAGCTGCTTTCCCCTAATGACTGTCTAGAGAACATGCCCAGTGCATTTTCTTTGTTTCACAGAAGAGGCCTGCAGAAGACTTTGGATTTTAATTTGAAAAATAAATAAACGCCCTTGAAAAAGGATGGATGTATTCCCCTAGGCCTCTTTCATTAATATGAGCTTCATGAAACGCAGAGTTCAATCATGGGATTCAAGGTTAGAGGCAGAAGACCACACAAACTTGGAGACGCCTTAAAAAATCAGAGAGGAAAATGTGGTTTATTAGTTATACTAGTTACAGAATGAACAGCATATTGTATGTGCTGTGTTAGAGGTATGTTATGAATAACAAAAGCCCTGGAGCATTTACATATTTGTTTTCAGCAATCCTGGCAGTTGGATTTCACCATTCTATGCCTCTTTGCCAGAATCACTAAACACTGGTACATATGGCATCTGAAGGACCATATGCCATAGAAAATGTTAGCTGATGCCTATACTTCTATATTATATTTCTATTTCAGATTTTTGCAGTTTGAACAAAGAATAGTAGAAAAAACAAAATATTGGACAAGCAGTAAACAGTAAAGTGAAAAAAATGCCTTCAGAGAAAGCAAATAAAGGAAATGAATCTACTATGAGTTAACATGGTTATATGGTAATGAATCAGATATGGGAAGTAATTGTTTTGCATGAATAAATTTAGATAGCCTTTCCTTCTATTATTTTGGAGCTAAAGGCTGCAACATGAATTGTGAGAGTTGACATATTTTTCTTATCTTATCCTTTCTGACATTTCTTGCTAAAATCATAGTCTCCATTTGATTGAAGTGAATTAACATGAAGGCTATAGTCAGTGACATCTAAAATCTAGGTTAAAACAGAAAATTCAATATCAGGAATTATTTTACAATACTTATTTAGATTTTTGGCTGAGATTTTCAGCAACCATCTAGGTTTTTTTGTTTTTCTTCTTAGACACAGAAAGACTCTACAGTTAAAGTCAACATAATTGAATACTTAGCTCTCTCAAAACAGAGAAACAGGGGCGCCTGGGTGGCTCAGTCGTTAAGCGTCTGCCTTCGGCTCAGGTCATGATCCCAGGGTCCTGGGATTGAGCCCCGCATTGGGCTCCCTGCTCAGCAGGGAGCCTGCTTCTCCCTCACCCACTCCCCCTGCTTGTGTTCCCTCTCTCGCTGTGTCTCTCTCTGTCAAATAAATAAATACTTTTAAAAAAACCAGAGAAACAAACAAAATCTCATGGCCAACTGTGATATTGTGATTTATAAAATATATATATATATATATTTGATCATTCAGATGACTGAAATATATTTCTCATATATATTTGGTCTTCATCCACAGTTCTGGCTCACAATTCCCAAAACCCCTGGTATTTCCTGAGCTTGTAAGAGCAATGGGAACATCTTCTATTATATTTGGTCTCTTAGTCTCAGTTCCTGAAATTGCTTCAGAGCCACAAAGCTGAAACAGGTGTCTTGTTATTCATACAAACCCCTTTCCACCACAATTTATGTTAATGAAGGTCACTTCCAGAAAGCATCTAAGGATGGGGACTGTTGACAGGAAAACCAATAATGACTAGAGGGTTGGAACTCTCAGTTCCATCCCCTGATTTCTGGGGAGGTAGAACAGCTAGAGGCTGAATCAATCACCAACAGCCAATGAGTTAATCAATCATGCCCATGTAACAAAGCCTTCAGAAAAACCCAAGAAGGGAATTCAGAGAGTTTCCAGGTTGGGGAACCAGAATTCTCAGACCCTGCTGGTGTCTGAGAATTGCTTGTTGGGTGTGGGAAGCCTACCCAAACACACACACACACACACACACACACAGAGGAATTGGGTCCAGGAACCCTAAAACCAACATTTTACCAATAAGAAAAACATCAAAATAACTGGATAGCTCTAGTATGTAATAGATAAGTGACAGACTATTGGGAATGACTTGGTGAAGATATTAATCCCAGAAAACTGCTTATTCACAGTTTTCCAAAGGCAGTTTATTCTTTTTAATAGTCTCAAAAAAAAAAAAAAAAACCCCACAAAATTCTTAGTCTGAATTTGGCCTGGAATAGGCAAGTCATCCAAAATTGTGGAAACCTGATAAGAGTATTAGGCTATTTGACTCAGTGACTGAATGAGTGAGCCTACTAGAGTGAGGTATGGGGGGGGAAAGAAACTTGACAATGTAAAGCGTAAAAGTTGTAATATTGTCTTAAAAATCATCTAATAATATTTAGTTTAAAAGCAGAATTGTGTAGTGTATTAGAGTTCTCCAGAGAAACAGAATGAATATAGAACTAAAACCAAAATAAATAGATGGATAGAGATAGATAGACAGATAGGTAGATAGATAGATTTGTTAGAAGATATTGGCTCATGTGATTATAGAAGCTGAGAAGTCTCACAATCTGCCATATGCAAGCTGGAGACCCAGGAGAGCTAGTAGTGTGATTCCAGGCTTAGTCTGAAGGCCAAAGAACCAGAGAAGCCAATGATGTAAATTCTAGTCCAAGAGCAGGGGAAGACTGATGTCCCTGCCGAGGCAGAAAGGAAGAAAAGAAATCCTTCCTTCCTCTGCTTTTTGTTCTGTTCAAGACCTCAACTGATTGGATGTTTCCCACCCACATGGGGGAAGGCCATCTACTTTACGGAGTCCACCTCATCTCATCCAGAAACGTCCTCACAGACACACCTAGAAATAGTGTTTAATCTGGGCACCCCATGGCCCAGTCAAATTAACACATAAAATTAACCACCACAAGTAGTACTTTACAGGTTTAAAAAGCATATTTTATTCTTTCTCCTAAGAAATAAACAATCCTAAAAAAATATAACAAAACAACAATTCTGCAAATTGGGTATCACTGCTTTTTCGTATTACAGATGAGAAAGCCAGCTCAGAAAGACTGTCTTCTTGCTCTTATGTCTTAACTATACACTGGAATTACACTTTATTCTAGAAGTAATCCCACCCCAAATTGGAAGATTGGTAATGGATATTACCAATAATAAGGTAACACCTTAATATTCATCAATATAGGCTTCCCACACCCAACAAGCAATTCTCAGACACCAGCAGTATTCAATTAATATTCATCCAACATATATTTTGGAGAGTGGCACCATTCAACCTACTACAGTCCACTTTCTGCCCCCTAAAATTCACATCTGTTTCACATGTAAAATATATTCGCTCTATCCTAACATCCTCGTCCAAAGTCTCAATTCCTTACAGCATCAACTCTGAGTGCCAAACCTCATCTAATTATCATCAGCTCAAAAGTCCCAAATCTCATCATCTACATCAAGTATGGATTAGACTCTGAGTATGATCTGCCCTGGGACAAAAGTTTTCTTTCTGTGGACATATAAAACAAGAAAACAATTTATTTGAATTTTAAAATATAATGATGAGGTAAGTATAAACATTAGACATAGACAGGACAGACATTCCCCTTCCCAAAGGGAGTAAGGCGGGGGGTCACTGAAAAGAATAAATGGGTCACAAGTCCCAGGTAACTTTGAAATACATAATGAAAAATTCTGTTAAGTTTTAAGACCTGGGAATCATACACTGTGTCTTAATGCTCTGCCCACTGAGACTCCAGAGGCTTCTGTCCAACCTGCTGTGGCTCTACCCTTGGAATCATTATTACTTTTTCCTGAAGGGTAGCATATGTTTGCAGTTGTAATTTCCTGCTTGAGTAATTTTGGAAGCCCAACAGCTTTCTCTCATTATGTCCTGTTTCTGTCCCTTTCAGTCCAAGTTCGCAGTGTTCCTGCTGATATAACATGCTCCAAACCGTGTGGGTCTCTCATGTATGTCACAAGGGTCTACAGCATTAGGTATTTCCTGGATAACCCAGAGATATTTCCTGGATAACACCATCACTCCTGCCTTCTACTGAGATGACTGAGTGGATCTGTGGGTTACATCCTAATTGTTCAAGCAAAAGTTTATCCAGCCATACACTTGGCCTTCTCTCCAGAACACACTTCCTTAATAGTGAATTTCCTAATGTTAGCATCCCTTGAAGTCTGGATAGGCCAAGAACTTCCGAAATCATCAAGTGCTGGCTCCTTTTTGCTGAACAGTTTCTTCCTTAATTTACCTCTTTCCTCTTACATTTTACTAAGCAGAAAGAAAATACCAGGCTGCATCCTCAGTAATTTGCTTGGAAATCTCTTCAGCAACATACTCAATTTCATCATTTCCAATTTCTGTTTTCTCCACAACTGCAGAATACAATGCAGCCAAGTTTTATGCCACTATATAACAATTCCTCCAGTTATATATAAAATTCCTTCAGTTTCCAATAATCTGTTCCTCTTTTCCTTCTGAGTCCTTACCAGAATTGCCTTTAATATCCATATTTCTACCAACAGTCTCCTCAAGGCAATCTAGACTTTTTCTAATATGTGCTCAAATTTCTTCCAGCCACAACCCATTACCCAATTGTTATATACATGAGCCAGAGATGGCCTCCATATACTGTCTTCTATGTTGTTTACTTCTTAACAGCAGGCTGAGACTCATTAGCTCAAAACCCCACCTGTGTCAAACTCAAATTTTTACACAACCATTGTTGTTTTTTTTTTTTTTTAAAGATTTTATTTATTTGAGAGAGAGGGAGAAGCAGACTCTCCACTGAGCAGGGAGCCCGACATGGGGCTCGATCCCAGGACTGTGGGATCATGACCTGAGCTGAAGGCAGATGCTTAACCCACTGAGCCACCCAGGTGCCCATACAACCAATTGTTTTAAACTTACCCTAATAAGCAGATTTTTTAGCCATGTAAAGCCTGCCTGTTTTGCTACCCCATAAAATTGCTCATGTATTAGCCATAGATAAGATAAAGACCCTAAACTGTTGCTGCTTTTCAGAACTCTCTGACCTAGAGAATCCTGATGGGCTGCTGAGTGACATCAGCTCTCACACCTTCTGACCCTTAGAGGTTCCCTTGCCCTCCTCCCTTATGAGTGGTGGCCCCGACACTGTGGCCTCTGCACAGTCTCATGCTCAAACCCACCACAGTGTTGCCTAAAATAAAGACTGTTAATTAAGTCCAAGTTATTTTTTTCTTTTATCAATCATGCTTTCGACATTATGAGTAAGAACTCTTTGCTTAATGCCAAGTCATGATGATATGCTCCTATGTTTTCTTCTAAAAGTTTTAGAGTTTTTGGTTTTACATTTAGAGCTGATGTATTTTGCATTAATATTGGTATATAAAATGTGAAATTTAGTTGTTTTCTTTTGGAGGTCCTTTTTGGATATGGATATCCAATTTTTCCAACACTATTTGTTGAAAAAACTATTCTTTCTCTATGTGATAATTTTTGCACTATTGCCAAAAATCAAATGGTTGTATTTGTATGGCTCTATTTCTGTATTCTCTATCCTGTTCCATTGATCTACTTGCCTATTCTTTTGCCAATACCACACTGTCTTGATTACTGTAGTTTCATAGTAAATCTAAAATTCAGGTACTATAAATTCTCTAAATTTATTCTTCTTTTTCAAAATTGTTTTAGCTACTTTATTTCCTTTGTCTTTCCATAAATATTTTACAAAATATCCCTCTGTAACTTTGATAATTGTCTTAGATCTACACATTAATTTAGGAAAAATTGACAATTTTCCTATATTGAGTATTCCAATTCATAAATAAGGCATATCTATTATTTAAATTGTCTTTGATTTCTTTTGTCAGCATTTTTGTTTTCAACATATAGATACTGCACAGTTCAGTTAGATTTATTCATAGGTATTTTCCTTTTTGTCAGAAACTTCTTCAATTTTTAAAAATTTTGGTATCTAATTGTTCATTGCTAGTATGCAAAACAATTGTTTTGTGTACTGGCCTTTCGAAGTTGCGTCTAGTGACCTTGCTTAACTCATATATTTGTCCTAAGATTTTATTCATTTTTTTAAAGATTTTATTTATTTATTTGAGAGAGAGAGAGAGCACACAAGTGGGTGGAGAGGCAGAAGGAGAGGCAGAAGCAGGCTCTCCACTGAGCAGGGAGCCAGAGGCAGGGCTCAATCTCAGGACCCTGAGATCATGACTGAGCTGAAGGCAGACGCTTAATCAACTGAGCCACCCAGACGCCCCTTTCCTAAAATTTTAAAAACAAATTCCTGGAAATTACTTATGTTGAAAATAATGTCATCTACAAACAGGGACAGTTTATTTCTTCCTTTCCACCCCACCATACATCTTTAATTTCTTTTTCTTGCCTTATGAAATGCCTAGGACTGCCAGAATGATGTTCAATAGTAACGATGAAAGCAGACATTTCTTCCTTTTTCCAATCATAGGAAACATTTGAGTGCAGCTCTTTCTGCCCACGGGTCCTGCCCCCATGCTTTAATAAAACTACCTTTTTTGCACCAAAAACATCTCAATAATTCTTTCTTGACTGTTCACTCCCAGACGCCATCCCATATCAAATCACATCATTTTGGTGCCCAACCTGCAGACTGTCTTCTCATCTGGACTCTGAAACTCTGCAAATTTGGAAGCCAGCGTGCCAGCTAACATGCCTTCTTAGTCCTGTGAACCTGTGGAAGACCTCAAACTTCTCTTCAAATGACAATGAAGGACTGGAGGATGTCACTTGGCACAAGGAAGCTCTTAATAATATGCAATCAAAGCCCTAAATGACACTCAAAATAGCATTTCCCTATTAAATACTGAAGTAACACAAATAGGTAAAGCAGTTTTACAAAATAAAATGGCATTAGATGTTTTAATTGCTGCACAAGGTGGAACATGTGCTATGATTTAAAAAAAGAAGGTTTTGTATATATTCCAGATTATCACAAAAATATAACAGGATTGCTAAAAGATATAAATACTCAAACTGGTGCTTTACATGATCTTTCTCTCTCTCTCTCTCCTTTAGTGATTGGTTAAACTGGACTGGAAGAAAATTTTGGTCAACTATCAAAGGCTTTTTTTATTGGGCTTCTTTTTCTTATAATAATATTAACCTTCCTTGGTTGTCTTTTCCAGTGTCTGGCACCCCCTTGGAGCCAGGACTCCTTTACTGCCCTTTGGTAACTCCTATATATACATATCTATATAAGAAACTCCTATATAGGAATATATATATACAAGTTCTGCAACTGACCAATGTTGACCCATAGGTAGGGACATCTCTATGCCCCTATTCAGCAGGAAGAAGTTACAGAAGATAAGACCCTCCACCCTCAACAACCTTAAAGATTTAAGGGTCAAAATTGTTCAGGGGGGAATTATATGGAGAACAAAGGAAAAAGGAAATATAGATAAAATTAAATTTCCTTACAACTTGCAGCCCATTGACAAAAACTTGAGACAGGCAGAAGATGACCTTCCTCCAGGAAATCCCAACTGTCTTAAGGTTAATGCTTTGCTAAAGGCGAAAAACAACCTTAACTTGACAATAATCAGGCCTCCAAGATCCTATAAGTCTCCGCTAACATATGAAAATCCTTTTGGAAACTTCCTTTATTTCATCCTTCCCAACTTAAAAATATATAAGCAATCACCCTTCACAATCCCAGTGCAGCTCTTTCTGCTCACAGGTCCTGTCCCTGTGCTTTAATAAAACCATCTTTTTTGTTTTATTTGCACGGGAAAAAAAATCATAGGAAACATTCATTTTATCAACCAGCAAGTGTGATGTCACTATAGATTATTTGTAGTTGTTCTTTATGAAAAGTTCTTTGCAGAGAGTTTTTAACAAGAATGTATGTTGAATTTTGTCAGATAGTATTTCAGGATCGATTGATACAATCATGTGGGTTTTCCTTTGTGAGATTGTTAATATGGTAGATTAAATTGATTAGTTTTCAAATACTAAACCAGCCTTGCATTCCTTGGATATACTCCATTTTTCTTTAGTGTCACTTTCATTTTTTATATTGCTGGATTCAATTTATTAATATTTTACTGGGGACTTAAGGTCTATGTTCATAAGGGATATTGATCTGTGAAATTTTTTTCTGTGTTGTCTTTGTCTTGGTTTCATATCTTGGTCTCATGAACTGTGATATATTTCCCTCTCTTCTATTTTCTGGAAGAAATTGTGTAGAATTAATGTTATGTCTTCTTTAAACATTTGGTATATTCACCAGTTAAGCCATATAAGCATGGAGATTTTTCAGAAAGACTTTTTTGTTCTTATTGTTTGTTACTATGAATTCAGCTTCTTTATGAGTTACAGGACCATTCTGGGTATCCATTCCATCTTGGGTGAGCTTTGGTAGTTTATGGTTGTCATTGAATTGGCATTTCATCTAATCTCATGGATTTGTCATGTTTTTTATAGTATTAGCTTAGTATCCTTTCATTGTCTAGAGCCTGTAGTTATATAATCCTCTTTCATTCCTGATATTAGCAATTTGTGTCTTCTCTTTTTTGTCAGTCTTGCTATAGGCTTCTCAATTTTATCAATCTTTTCAAAGAACCAGCTTGTGTTTTCATTGGTTATATTCTGTTTTTTTGTATTTCTTTTATTTCTATTCTTATCTTCATTATTTTCTTCTGCTTCTTTTGGGTTTATTTTCCCTTTTCTAGTTTAAGATGGAAGTTTAGATTATTGATTTGAGATCTTTCTTTTTTCATATAAGCATCTAATGTTATAAATTTCTAAGTACTACCTTAGCTACATTCCACAAATTCTGTTATGTATTTTTATTTTCCTTCATTTCAAACATTTTCTAATTTCTCTTAAAATTCCCTATTTGATGCATAGACTGTTTAGACATGTATTTAAATTCTAAGTGTCTGGAAATTTTCCTATTAACTTTCTAATCTCTGTTCCTTGCTTACTATCTTTCTGATATCTGGTTTTTGCTTGTATGGTCAGAAAACATACCTAAGATTATTCTGATTATTCTAAATTTATTAACTTTGTTTTATGTTCCAGGATATGATGTATTTTGGTGAGTGTGCATGTGCATGTGGAAAGAAATATTTCTACTGTTGTTTGGTCAAGTGTTCCATAAGTTAAAATTAAATCCAGCTGTTTGATGGTGATGTTCTGTTATTCTACAATTTTGTTGATTTTCTTTCTACTCATTCTACTATTAGTATGAGAGGAGTTTTTAGGTCTCTAATATAATTGTGTAGTTATTGTATATTTGTCCTTTCAATTCTGTCAGTTTTGTTTTATGTAATGTAAAGCACCGTTATTAGGTGCATACAGATTTAAGGTTATTATCAATTATTGGTAATGTGTCCTTTTTATTGTTATGATAAATGATCATTTTTTATCCCTGGTTCTTTTTTAGCTATGAAATCTATGTGAGCTATTCATGTAGCCATTAAGCTTTCTATTGATTAATGCTTTCAGGCATTATTTTTTATCTTTTTCCTTTTAATCTATATATATATCATTATATTTGCAATGATTGTTTTGTAGACAGCATAAATTTGGTTCATGGTTTGTTTTTTCTTAATCCATTCTGACCATCTCTGTATTTTCTACTGATATGTTTAGACCATTTGCATTTAATGTAATGAGTGATATGTTTGCATTAGGTCTACTATTTCAGTATTTCTTTTTTGTTCATTTATCTGGTTTGTGGTCCTCTTTTTTCCCTTTCCTGACTTATTTTGGGTTATGTTAAGATTTTGGGGCATTCATTTCATCCATTATGTCTTTCACTACATCTCTTTGCATAGCTTTTTTAACAACTGCTCTAAGGATTATAACATAATCAGTTATCTTTTCACAGTCTACTTTTCCACAATGAAAACCCCATCAGAAAATGTCTCCTCACTTCCAGTGTGTTGAGTTGTGGTAAAATATACATAACATAAAATTTACCATTTCAACACTTTTTAAGTGTACCGTTCTGTGGAATTAAGTTTTCACATTGTTGTGCAATCTTTATCAACAGAACTTTTTCACCATCCTTAAATGAAACTCTGTACCCATTAAACTGTAACTTCCCTACCTCCCCCAACCCCCACTATTCTACTTTCTTCATGAATTTGACTGCTCTAATTACCTCATATAAATAGAGTCATAGACTATTTGTTCTTTTATGTCTGGCTTGTCCCTTGGCATAAGTTTTCAAGATTCATCCATGTTGCAGCTTGTATCAGTACATCATTACTTTTTATGGCTAAATATTATTCCATTCTATGAATCATTTGGCCAATCTTTCATTGGGTTATTTAACTTCTTACTACTAGGTAGTAAGAGTTCTTTCTATATTCTAGATACAAGACCCTTCCTTACCAGGTATATGGTTTGCAAATTCCCAATTAATTTTTTTTCTTTAGTTGCCTGTGATTTTGGTGTCATGTCATAGAATCCTTTGCCAAATTGAAGGTCATAAAGATTTTACCCCTATATTTTCTTCTGAAAGTTTTCCAGTTTTTGCTCTTACATTTAGGCCTTTGATCCATTTTGAGTTAAATTTTGTATATAGTGTTATATTGTAAGGAATAATTATGTTACTTAAAATGTTTTTGGTTTTTGGAGGGTTTTTTGTTTTTGTTTTTGTTTTTTTAATAGAAGGAATGAGAGAGAGAGAGGCAGAGTGTAGAGAGAGAGAATCTCAAGCAGGCTCCATGCACAATACAGAGCTCAACATGGGTCTCAATCCCACAACCCCAAAATCATGACCTGAGCCGAAATCAAGAGTTGGACACTAAACTGACTGAGCCACCTAGGTGCCCCAAAATGTGTATTTCTGATGATCAATCAGGTGCAGACACAAAATAACACCATGGAGAAGTGTATAAACTTGGAAAAGATTTCTTATACTCACAAAACCTAGAAGAAGACATGGCACACCACTCAGGGGGCTATATGGAAGTAGCTCCCAGGGAACTGGCTTAACCAAGCAGGGTTTTTTTTGTTGTTTTTTTTTTAAGATTTTATTTATTTATTTGACAGACAGAGAGACAGCGAGAGAGGAAACACAAGCAGGGGGAGTGGGAGAGGGAGAAGTAGGCTTCCCGCTGAACAGGGAGCCCGATGTGGGACTCGATCCCAAGACCCTGGAATCATGACCTGAGCCGAAGGCAGATGCTTAACCACTGAGCCACCCAGGCACCCCCAGGTTTTTATTTTTCTTTGAACACATGGAATATGGTATCCCATAGCCTTCTGGTCTCCACTGTTTGTGCTGAGAAATCTTACTATTCTTACTGGAGTTCTCTGGTAAGTGAGTGACATGTCATTTTTCTCTTTCTGCCTTCAAGATTTCTTCTTTCCTTTGACTTTTAACATATTTACTATGATGTACCTATTTATTGGTCTCTTTTCATTTATTCTACTCTTCTCATTTATTCATCGAGCTTCCTGGATGTGTAGGTTATTGATTTTCAATAAATTTAGGGATTTATCAGCTATTATTTCTATTTTTTTCTCCCCCTTTTTTCTTCCTTCTGGTACTACTACTACACACACGTTGGTACACTTCATGGTGTCCAACACTTCTCTGAGGCTCTGTTCATTTTTCTTCTTTCTTTTTTCTCACTGTTTTTCAGCTTGTACAGACTATAAATTTATATTTAAGTCTAATAATCATTTCTTCTGCCAGTTCAAATCTATAGTTAGGCCTTTCCAAAGAATTTTTTACCCTAGTTATTTCATTTTTGAACTCCAAAATTTCCTTTTTTTTTCTATCTCTAATAAATCTCTCTCTCTCTTTCTCTTTATATTATCTATTTCATGTAATATTGTCATTATATCTTCCTTTACTTTAGTCATAGTTTCCTTCAGTTCTGTGAACATAGTGGCTATTTTAAATATTTTTCTGTTAAATCTGACATCTGGTCATTTTCACAGATATTTTCAGGTGCCTGTCTTTTATCCAGTATGTTGGTCATACTTTCCTCTTCCTTTTCATGCCCTATAGTTTTGGGGGTTTTTTTGGAAACTAAACAGTTTACATACTACATTGTGGCAACTCTGGGAATTAGTCCCCTGCCCCAGGTTTGTTATTGTTATCCCCCCCACATACATATACACAATATTAAGCCTCTGATGCTCTGTGATCAGGGAGGCACAACCTATAGTCACTCTGGGATGACAATGGTACTAGTAAAATTCTCTTCCACCCTTTCCTGACCACAGCTGTTGAACTCTAATAATTCCTGGTATAGTGTCCTAATGTTTTCCATAAAAATTGAAAAAACAATCCTAAAATTTGTATGGAACCACAAAAGACCCTGAATAGCTAAAGCAACCTTGAGAAAGAACAACAAAGCTGGAGGCATCACACGTCCTCATTTCAAACTATATTACAAAGATATAATAATCAAAACAGTATGGCAATGGCATAAAAACAGACATATAAACCAAGAGAACTGAATAAAGAGCCCAGATATAAACCAATTAATCTTTGACAAAGGTGCCAAGAACACACAATGAAGGACAGTCTCTTCAATAAATAATGTTGGCAAAACTATATAAAAGACTATATATAAAAAGAATATATATAAAAGATATATAGAAGAATGAAATGGACCACTAACTTATACCACTCACACAAATTAACTCAAAATGTATTAAAGATTTAAATGTAAGACCCAAAACCGTAAAACGCCTAGAAAAAAACATAAGGGAAAAGCTTCCTGACGTCAGTCTTGGCAATGATTTTTTGGATATGACACCAAAAGCGGAGGCAAGAAAAGCAAAAATAAATTAGGGGGATTATATCAAGCTAAAAATCTTCTGCACAGCAAAGAAAATAAACAAAAAAAATAAAAAGGCATCTTATGGAATGGGAGAAAGTATTTGCAAACCATCTATCTGATATGTGATCAATATCCAAAAAGATACGGAATTCCTACAATTGAATAGCAAAAGAATAAATAATCTGATTTAAAAATGAAGAAAAGACCTGAGTAGACAGGTACACAAAAAGATGCTGAACACAAACACATGAAAAGATGCTCAACATCACTAATCATCAGAGAAATGCAAATCAAAACCACAATGAGATAGCACCTCACACCTGTTAGGATAGCCATTATCCAAAGAGAAGAGATAACAAGTATTGGCAAGGATGTGAAGAAAAGGCAATCCTTGTATGTTGTTGGTGGGAATGTAAATTGGTACAGCCATTATGGGAAACAGTATGGAGGATCTGAAAAAATTAAAAATAGAACTACAATAACATCCAGCAATCCCACTTCTAGGTATATATCCAAAGGAAACAAAATTAGTATCTTGAAAGATAATGTGCACTCCCATGTTCACTGCAGTATTACTCACAATAGCCAAGATATGGAAACAACTAGAGTCTCTGTCAGTGGATGAACTGATCAAGAAAATGTGGTACAGGGGCGCCTGGGTGGGTCAGCTGTTAAGTGTCTGCCTTTGGCTCAGATCATGATCCCAGGGTCCTGGGATCGAGCCCCACATCAGGCTCCCTGCTCCCCGGAAGCCTGCTTCTCCCTCTCCCACTCCCCCTGCTTGTGTTCCCTCTCTCACTGTCTCTCTGTCAAATAAATAAATAAAATCTTTAAAAAAAAAAAACAAAAGAAAATGTGGTACACACACACACACACACACACACCTGGAATATTATGCAGCCATAAAAAGAAGGAAATCCTGCCATTTTTGTAATGATGTATCTAGAGGATATTATGCTAAGTGAAATAAACCAGAAGAGAAAGACAAGTACTACATAATTCTACTTAGACCATTTAAAAATACACCAGGGCACCTGGCCGACTCAGTCAGTGGAATGTGCAACTCTTGATCTCTGGGTTTTGAGCTGAAGCCCCATACTGGGTGTAGAAATTACTTAAAAATGAAATCTTTAAAAAAATAAAAAATAAGGGGTTCCCGGTAGCTCAGTTGGTTACGTGTCTGAACTTTGGCTCAGGTCATGATCTCAGGGTCCTGAGATTGGCCCCCACATTGGGCTTCCTGCTTTGTGGGGAGTTTGCTTGTCCCTCACCCTCTGCCCCTCCCCACCCACATTCATGCTCATTCTCTAATAAATAAAATCTTTTTTAAAAAATAAAATAAATAAAAATTAAAGAAATAAAAAAGGTCAAACTCATAGAGACACAACAGAACGGTGGTTGCCAGGGGCTGGGGTGAAGTGGGGAGGTGGGAATAGGGAGATGTTGGTCAAAGGATACAAACTTACAGTTATAAGATGAATACGTTTTGAGGATCTAATGTACAGCATGGTGACTACAGTTAATAATACTGTATGGTATACTTGAAATTTGCAAAGAGAGTAGATCTTAAGTATTTTCACCAGTATAAGAGGTAATAGATATATTAATTACCTTGATTATGGTAATCATTTCACAATGTATATGTATATCAAATCATCATCCAATATGCTATAAATATATACAATTTCATTCATCAATTATAACTCAGTAAAGCTGGAAAAAAAGAAAAACCAAACAGTTCTCAGGAGAATTCCTCCACAAACTAATCCAATCATATTGTGGCTCCTTGGAAAGAACTGTTTCTGAGATCAGTGTTTGATATTTGTACTAACCCCAGGAGAACTCTTCCCAACTCTTATTCTGCAGTTCATTCATACAAACTAGCTGGCCTACAGTCCAGGCTATACTAAATTCCCTCCCAGTTGCCTTTCATCACAACTTATACTGTTGGTTTATTTAAGTAATCTCTATACCTAACATGTGGCTGAAACTCACAGCCCTAAAATCAAGAGTCCCATGCTCTACCAACTGAGCCAGCCAGGCGCCCCTCAACCTATACTGTTCTTGAAAGTAACCCTTAGGTTTAAACTTCAACCACTCTGTTGCAAATGGTATCGATTCTTTCAGGAAGAGATTAGTAGCTATCTGCTTCATGACCTGGTTCTCCCCACTCCACCCACAGGCAAAATTTCTGAGCCAGGGCTCTTGGGGTAGGAACAATGACACTCTTCTGAGTGACACTCCTACTCCAGGAAGCAAGTGCTTGGTGGGCATTGGAGGGCAGCAGCCTGAAGTCCTCTCAGCTTCTTCCCCTGTTATGGAATCTCTGCCTCAAAGACTGAGGGAAGGGCCCTCGGGGCCCCTGGATTCCCAGTGTACCACACCCAAAGCAGAACCTCTCTTCCACAAGTAAGTGTTAGCAGTAAGAGGGAAGCTCTGACCTCCTGACCACACTCAACCTGAGACCTAGCCTCAGCAACAGGCAGCTAGGGGCGGGATTAGAAAAGCAGCAGTCTTGCTCCTATTGCAAAGAAAATCCTCCACTTGGGACCTGGAGGATTTAGCAAAGCCCTGTGTTCTTGGTTGCAGCAGTCTGAGTTGAGTCTATGGCCCAGTGAGCTGAGAACAGGCACGAAGGAAGTGGTCTTGGTTCAAATACCACAGTTTCATCCATCTTATCAAAATTTCATAGATTTTCTTGCATAGACCTTTCTTAACTGCTGTTTGCCTTTAGGACCATTTCCAGAGGCTTTAAATGACCTTTAAAAAAAAAAAAGATTCTATTTATTTATTTGTCAGAGAGAGGACAAGCAAGAGGAGCGACAGGGAGAGGGAGAAGTAGACTCCCTGCTGAGCAGGGAGCCCGATGCGGGGCTCGATCCCAGGACCCTGAGATCACGACCTGAGCCGAAGGCAGACGCTTAACCCACTGAGCCACCCAGGTGCCCCTAAATGACCATTTTTGTATATATATAATTCTCACTAGTTTCATGGGGGATGGTTCAGCAGAACTGCCCATGCTATCATGCCAGAAGTTGATGTGTTTCAGCTAGCTATACTGTTTAGTTGTATACAGGACTTCTGAAAGTATTCATCCTTGCTTCTCACTAATTTTCCTAGAGTTAATTTGCTTCTCTCCATTAAAACAGTGACTGCTAATTTTATATCCGTACTCTCAACTTCTCAAACTCTTCGTTTCTAGAAATTCAGAAATGAAGCTTTTATGTTACTATCTAGAGTGAACACGCAAGACTCTGATACTAGTTATATTTATCTAAAATGAGGGAAGAAGCATGTTTCTTCACCACTGTCCTCGTTCATCATTTTATCTATGGGGTAGTTCAGGTTTGGGAGGAAAGGATTGGGACAGCAAAGCTAGAAAGAGGAAAAGTTACTTCAATTTGAAGTCCACACAGACTCTGAACTCAAGAGTAGACATTAGTAGGACTTCCTGTTGCTGTAGGGTTGATTGGTTATGAGGTAGTCACCTTTTGCTGAAGCCTGGCTGGCTTCCTTGAAAATAACAGTCAGCAAGTGACTAACCAGGTCTAGCAAGACTGATCCTGACACAGGAAGCCACAAAATGATGAAAGACCTGGGGATGCCCAAAGGAAGTTAATAGGGCGTACTCTCAAATTCTTCCAGGTCTTGGCTTACAAAGCCTGCCAAGACCTCTGGAAATCTCTCATGAGTGTTAGTCAGGACCTTTCAGCCAAAGAGCTCTGAGAGATGATTCTTCAAAACTTGGAGGCTTAGGTTTACAAAGCCTGCTAAGTTTTTTGTTTTTTGGGTTTTTTTTTAAGATTTTATTTATTTGAGAGAGAGACAGAGCATAAGCAGGCGGGAGGAGGCAGAGGGAGAAAGAGACTCCATCTGTGAGCAGGGAGCCCAACACAGGGCTTATGGGATCATGACCTGAGCCAAAGGCAGGCGCTTAACCGACTAAGCTACCCAGGCACCCCTAAAGCCTGCTAAGATTTTACTTTCAGTTGGAATTGTGAATTGAAAAGATGTTTGCAGAGAGGGTTCCTGGAGAATCTTATTTATGAATAGTAATAGTGGTATGCTAGTTATTCTCCATTTGTCTCCTTGAGATCCATTCTCCATCTTTCTATGCCTAGCTCTATGTCCTCAGAAGCTAACCCATGCAGATTCATCATCATGTTCCAACACCTTACCACCTAGTTTCCAGATGGGTTTGGCCGATGTTAGATATCAACGTGAAACTGGAAAGTTTGAGAAGAAAGAGATTGGCATTCTTCCTTGCCTCCTCCTTGCTATACCACTGCCTCTCTGGCATTAGCTGTATCTCTATGATTCTCACTGGGCCCCTCCTTCAAGGTTCCAGTTCTTACTTAGCTCCAGAAACACTAATTGCTCTCCTAAGAGCTTCTTGTTAACTGTTTCTGTGTGCTTCATCATCTCATTTATTCCCATTACCATGCCTACATCTTTGTAAATAGTCTCTTCATTTGGACTGAATTCTGTTTCCTTCTGGGTCCCTAATGATTACTACATTTTAAAATCCATGTGTGGCATTATTTCTAAGCCTCACCATAACCCTGCAAGACTACTAACATTATTACACATTTACAGGTAAGGACACATGATTCAGACAAGTAAAATGCCCAAAGTCACACATCTAGTAAACCAGTTGGGATTAAAACTCTAGTCTTAACAAAAGCCATTTTCCTTATTTATTTAAATTGGTAAACAGGGGCACCTGGGTGGTGCAGTCGGTTAAAGCCTCCGACTCTTGGTTTCTGCTAGGGTCTGACCTCAGTGTCATGAGATGGAGCACCTCATTGGGCTCCGTGCTCAGTGCAGAGTCAGCTTGAGTTTCTCCCTCCCTCTTCCTCAGCCCCTGCCTGCCCCCCCCACCGCCACGCCACTCTCTCTCTCTCTCTCAAATAAGTAAATAAATCTTATTTTTAAAAATATTCTATTTATTTATTTGTCCGAGAGAGAGCACGCATAAGCAGGGGGAGCGGCAGGCAGAAGGAGAGGCAGGCTCCCCACTGAGCAAGAAGCTCAATAAGGGCTTGGGATCCCAAAGTCTTGGGATCATGACCTGAGCCAAAGGCAGATGCTTAACTGACTGAGCCACCCAGGCAACCCAGGCGTCCCAGTAAATAAATATTTTTTAAATTTTTTAAAAGATTTTATTTATTTATTTGAGAGAGAGAGAGAAAACGAGAGAGAGGAGGGTCAGTGGGAGAAGCAGACTCCCCGCTAAGCCGGGAGCCCCATGCAGGACTTGATCCAGGGACTCCGGGATTATGACCTGAGCTGAAGGCAGATGCTTAACCGACTGAGCCACCCAGGTGCCCTAAATAAATCTTTAAATAAATAAATAAATAAAAAGTTGTAAACAAATTCTATTTACATTTTTTCCCAAGACTTTATTTAAATATAAGTCAGATTTTATGTCACCTATTTTATGACTATGTTAAGCTTGAGCCCTTATTCTGAAATAGAATTTGATGAAATTCACAAAAAAATTGCTAAACTCAAGTACAGTATCCCTAACTGATAAGTTCTAATGACTATAGTGAGAACAAAAGACTCTTATTTAAAACAATGATAAAATTTGAGAATCTGCTTTTGCCTGGTGCTAAACTTAAGTCTTCTTTGTCTTCAATTTTTTGGCAGACACTCAGGGCTACAACTCAATAACCATTCCTAGTTCCCTTATCCCTATCTTTTTCCACTTTAAAGGCTAGTTCCCCCAGACTCCTTTGTAGGTATCTGTGGTCAGGTGACCCATGTCTGGCTAATGAAAAATGAAAGTTTTCCCTTTACTGATAAAAGGAAAGAACTATTTTTCTTTGCCCCTGTCCCCTGTTTCGTGCTTAGAATAATGGTGTGATGTCTGGAATTATAGCAGTCATCTTGTGACCATGAACGAGTATAAGAATGCCCCAAATATTTCATAGTATATTCTTATACTAAAAAGAGTATTATCATTTTATACATTATATACAAGTACATATTCAATAAAGAGCTGTTAGACTTAACTTAAAAACTTCATTCTGCAAACTCTCAAGCCTCTGAGTTTTGTTGTTGCTTTATTAAATACTGGATGGATAAATAGAATATTTATAAAATATACGCATGGCATAAAGAAAAACAATACACTGACCAGCTAGGTAATCGCCACCCAGCCTAAGAAAAAGGACAACCTCAGAGGCAAGCTTTATCCTAGATTTTATGTTTATCCATCTTTTGCCATTTTAATAATCCCCTTTGCTTTCTTTTGTTCATCTTTATCCCTTTTGAAAGGCTAGGAATTAAGACCTTTAGCTTTTTTCCTCCATTCATGTTGCTAATGTATGAAACACTTTGGTCCCAACACACTTTATCTTTTAAAATTCAGGAGACAGCCTGACAGCTTCCCTCCCTTCTCAAATTACAAGGCAAAGAGAAAGGTGCAACATTAAAATCAGCAGGTTTTTTAAAGTTCTCTTTATATTGGTAATCAAAAGACTTCAGGAGGACCACAGTTCATCTTTTCAGAGCTAGTTAGATAAACAGAGGTACACACGGGATGTGGAGGAGATTGTATTTAGAGAAGAAGGGAGAAACAGAAGCCTGCCCCTGTCAAGCCCCCTGAATTTCGGGGCTGTTCTGATTGGCAGGTCTAGTGAAAGAGCAGGGGACCTACTAGGCAAAACCCACTGTGAGGGTTGGTCTTTGTATTTAGAGAACAAACTTTGAGGTTTCCGAAGGGGTTCCCCTGCCCCTCCCTCAGCTCAGTCCTAGGCAGGCAGACCCCTACCCAAGCCTCCCTCCTGAGATCCTGCATATGCTTTCTTGCTAAATGACTCTGCACCGTTATCTCCTCACGGGATACATCTGTTGGGTGCCTTGCATCCTCAGCTCTGCTTTCATCTCTTCATATCACAACACATTGTTTCCTCCAGCCCTGGTGCCAGGGTGGAAGGGAGCCATCCCGCCCGGACGCACTCAGAGATTGGCAGCGAATGAATGATTGGCAGCGGGTATCTCTGTCAGGGCTTTGGCATGCTGCAGAGTAGAAGCCCTGTGCTAATGAATGCCATCTACACCTACCAGATGTGCCACTGGGTGACATGCCAGATCTTTTACATAATGCCATTCTGCCGGACACGAGACAGCTGGGGGAGGGGAGTATATTTTAATGCCGTGGGGTGCGAGTGGGTCTGTCATTAGTTTTTACTTCAGATCTCCCGCCACCACCCATACACCCAATCAGCTCCCCTTACAGTAGGCTAAAACCTACAGCTGAGGGCATCTCTGGAGAGTTTGAGCTCCCTGAACAGATCCCTTGGCTCTCTCCCATATTCTCACACCTTTTTCCTTCCTTGAGTTTGCTCCCCTCTCCTATTCAAACTCAGGAAAAGGGAATGTTATTTTTTTAAGTTAAAGATATAAAAACACTGGCAGGATCTGAAATGAAAAGAGGGGGGAGAAACCACACTTCCTACCCCTCCCCCCCAATCTCTCCTTCCCTATGCTAAATGTGCAAGAGCTTTCTTCACCCCATCCCCTTCCTCTTCCACCGTCCACTGGAAACTAGTGTGTTTATCCCCAAGGGTGATATCCTGTCAGTGCCTGTCCCACGTTCTGGCTGAGTAGTTGTCTTAGTGTGTAGGTGTCCAAAAATCCATGCCGTTGGAGAGGAATGTTTCCTGAAGTGGGATGGACAAAGTGGGAGGAAAGGGAAATGAGAAAACCACTTCTGACAGTTAGCGGGTGCGAGCACTCGGAGCGTTTGGGCTTCCCACCCCCACCCACCCCACCGACCCCCACCCCAACGCTGCCCAGCTCTCCACACCCAGGCTGGTATAGATGAAGGAATTGCCTAGTAGGACCCTGCGCTTTCACTAGACCTGCCAATCAGAACAGCCCCGAAATTCAGGGGGCTTGACAGGGGCAGGCTTCTGCTTCTCCCCAAGGGCCAAACCCCCTCACCCACTCGCACACACACTCAAGCACTCGGGCCGCTCCCGCGCTCAGACCCCTGTCCTTTGCCCCCTTTGGGCTGAGCCGCCAGGCCCCTTCCCTTGCATCCGCACCCCGCCCGCTGCCGAGGCTCCAGATGGCGGCTCCTCACGCTGGGCTCGAGGCCCCCAGACACCGCCCAGCAGCAGCCGGCGGTCGCTCCCTCCCTCCCTCCCAGCTGCTGCGGCAGAGACCGGGAAGGACCGCTCTGCGAAGAGCGCAGGCTCGTCCACCGGCTCTGATAGGGGCAGCGCCCGGCAGCCGAGGGGCACGCAGGAGCTGTGCTCACGGGGAAGGAGCCCTGCAGGCCCCAGGTGAGGAAGCCGAGTCGGAGGGTGCAGGGAAAGAAGGGAGAACCTGACCAGTGTCATAGCGCCCTCACACCCCCCTCACTGTCCCCTGACCTTCTTCCCGCACCACCTCCCAGTACCCCGAGCAGCAGCTGGGCCGGAGCACCCGCGGGAGCGCGAGGAGCGGCTTCGCAGCCGCCAGGAGGGGGCGCCAGCTCCCCCAAGCTGGGGCTGTAGGGCGGGCTTTGCAGGGGATCCCACCCGCAGCCCAGTGGGAGGCTGCTTCGGCCGGAAGGGTGCCCCCTTCTGCCAGAGAGCGGTAATGCCCACCAGCTGTGACCACTTCCTTCCCCATTTCTCCTCTCTTCCTACCCCTCTCTCTCATTTCCTATTTGCTTCCCTTTTTTTCTTGCTTGCCAGGTTCCCTTCTTACCCTCCGCCTCCCTCCTTCCATTCTGGAACTTGCCTCTCCTTCCCTCGTCCCTTCACTGGCTCAGGGTTTGTCCGCCCACTGGGGGATGATGGAAGGGGAATGGATCTCAGGCCTAGACTCCGGCTCCTCTCCACAGATGCTTCTCTGGGTGCCCGAGTAAGCAGCCCTGAGACTGGCGGCTCGCGGGGTTGTGCTCATTCTCTTACTGGCCAGGGGCTGGCGACTCTTTATTTGCCGGTGAGTGACGTGACGCGTTCGGGAACAGCGCTTCCCCTGAACAGGTAGTTCGGAATTGATTCCTCTTGGAGGATGCAGGTATTAAGTTCAGAGCCTTGGTACTGAGCCCCTTTCTTCCACCCAAAAGTCGGACCACTCAGGGGCATCTTCCCCTTACACATATCCTAAAAACCAAGTCTGTCTCCCGGGACAGTTCTCACTGCTTTCTCCTCCAAAGCAGTTCTGCTGGGTGCGGGGGGGGGGGGGGGGGAAGGGGTGCGAGGGAGGCACTAAAAGGCCACTGCGCCTGGCGTCGGCGCCCATCTGAGGTCCTCTCTAATCCCCCGTGTTCTGGCGCGTGCCCACAGACCCTCTGCTCACCCCTGCGCCGCAGCCCTTGGGCATTAGACCCCCGAGAGCACGTTCTGTAAGCTCCCAGCACAAATCCCCTCAGAAACATTAATCACAACCACCAGTGAATGCAAAATGTGTGCCCATGCCGTGTCTGCTTTTTAATCCCGAATGTAATTCTGGAAAGCAGCATCAGAAAGGGGCTTTATTAATCCCTTACACGAACAAATACAATCTCTGACCTACTAGACTTGTTTTCCTGCAATTTCACGAAGATTTAGACTCACTAGAGGAATGTTCAAAGACAGGAAAACTGTGAGAGAAGACTTGTGGTGCATTAATGCAATAATGGGGTGCACTTCAGCCAAAAGGCAAACCTGTTGGGGAGTGGAATCACTGGCCAGGGGTCCTGAAATTCTGCAGGGGCCGCAGCAGAGTGGGGGTGGTAGGTGAGAGGGGCAAGGGAGAGTGAGCTGGGTGGCAGGCACCTAGCAAGGTTGGGAGCCTGAGAGGAAACCCAGTTCTCTCACCTCTGCAGGTTTGGGACCCAAGTGACCTCATCTCGGGGGATGCCTCCTTATGAAGGCACTAGGAGAAGCAGAGGGGCCCACCCACAGCACACAGGGGTCAGGGTTTGATCCCTCCCCCCAGGCCTGTTCCTCACATTTGAGATTTCACTATCATGTTCAATTAATCCTATTTCCCTTCTCCCATTTTGTTCAAAACCATCTCCTAGTCCTTCATAATCGTAATCTGCACCATTGCCTTTTATCTGTGATTAAGTAGAAAATCGAAAAAGATAATGGAGGGTCAGGCTAATAAATTAGTGTTAGGAACCGACAGACAGACAGACAGACGGGGCTGTTTGGGTGGGCACTGCCAATCGAGCCTGGTGGGGGCCGCCACCGGCTGCGCAGGAAGGGGTTGAGAAAAGGCGCTTGGGTGCGCGCTGAGTGGAGCGTCTGCTCTGAAATAACCCCAGTGGGCGCAAGCAAAGACTTCTCACTGTACTAAGTGTAGAGTCTCCTGTGATTTTTAGCTTTTCCTGTTTGAGTCTAGAAAAAAAAAGAGAGGAAAGGAACTCCTATTTCTGTCAAAGAGGCCTCCCTCCTGGCAGATGAACAGATTTAAAGCCGGGTGTTTTTAGGCTGGGGTCTATTTCTTCCGGGGATGGAGAGTTAGATTTACTTTTGCATCCTTTGCTTCCCTCTCCACTTGCCTACTAGTCTGAGGGAGAGTGAGAAGAAGGGGAGAAGGAAGGGAGGGCGGAGAGAGAAAGAAAAAGAGAGATTGAGAGACTCTGTTATTATGATCATATCATAACTCCCTGGCCAAGGAGAAATTTTGTAACACAGAGTCGCTCTCTGCTCTCAGCAGAGGTGCAGGATGGTTCCGTATTCTTTTCTCCCTCCATGAAATCGATCACGCCTCCCAGACGGCTGAAGGAGGGCACTTTGCCACTCTTCACAGCTTTGCCCCAGCCTCTTTAGCTTTCAATTGAAAACCAATTAAAGGTTTCTATAAATCTGTTAGCTCCCCTTTTATCTGGGGACCCCTGATGCATGCGATACTGCCCTTTAGATGCCTCTTCCGTGTTTTGTTTTACAATTGTTGTATCAATATAATGCGGCCTTTCTTCTCCTGTCTCTATAGATACAGATACACAAGGAAAACCAAAGCTATTCAGTCTCCTCATTTGTCCAGCAGCCTAACAGTGGTGCCCTTTCTCTGCTGCTGCTTTCCCTGCTTCGGGAGCAGCAGTTATGGTAGAAGCAGATGGCTACTGATTGGGGGAGCTTTGTGGCTCTAATACTGAATACTTTATGGAAAAGGACTTTATCATGCTTCGCTGGGCAGAGGAACAAGGGGGTGAGATTTATGGCCAGGAAAAATAAATCTTTTCCAAGTTGTGGCTCCTTCTCACCAGTTGTCTCTTTTGCTGGTGGCGGGGGGGGGGGGGGTGGAAACACTGAGAAATTAGTTTTATTTTATTTTATTCTCTTTTCTGCTAACAGCACTTTTTAGTCAGAGTCTGAGAGGAGAGCAGACTAAGAGCCAGAGGTTTATGGAATACCTTAGGTGACCATTGCTGCATCAGCATTCTCTGCCCTCAGGGAAAAAGCAGAAGGGTATGGTCTTGAACGCGTCTGGGGCCATGTTTTCCCGGATGTCCCGTTAGTTGCTGGGTAAAACATCATCCTCCATTATCCTATTATCTATAGAGAACAAAAAGGGATGTTAGCGCTCCCATCCGAAAAATCAGAGAAGGTCACTGGTATTGAAGGAGTGGGGCCCTGATGAGGCATATGGTGATGTGGGTATGCTCCTCTACTCTGAAACGGTCTGAGCTGCAAGGATGATTAAGGGATGTCTGTGACTGTCAGTTTTTGGACTCCTAATTGAATTTTCAAGCTTTGGAGAATATAGATTCCAACACTCCACTGAAGGCCCAATTCACCCCAAGATAATTGATCCTTGCATCTTTTCTCTTTTCTTCCCCTCACCTAAGTTTTACTTCTCTTGAGTCAGATATGCCCTATATCTGTTGCAGGAATGTATCCCTTCTCCATATGCAGAGGGCTGCACCCCCTTGCTCCTCCTATTCCCAAAACCTGTTCCCTAGAGCAGTGCCACTCTCTCTTCCATCTCTTCCCTTAGATCTTCCCCTCCCAGGGGCCATGACTAAAGACACAGAAATACTCCCAACATCGGGAGCCAGGCACTGGCAGCCAGGCACAGAGACATGGAAGCCAATTCCAATCCTAGGTCCCCCATGCCACTTCAGACAGACTCCTTGTCTCCTTAGTATTTGGAATGACATTTTCTAGTAAAGAAACATTTGTTCAGAATCTTTCATGTTCTAAGCTCCTTCTCCCTGCCTTTCCTATTCTTTTACCTTGTCCCTAGAAACTGAAGAGGAAAGGCTAGATAGAAGGAAAGGCATGCAGCTTCCGGAAGTGTCCTCTAACTTTCTGCCACAAGCTAGTTCTTCCCAATTCTGCAGGCACTATCACCCCACATAGCCACACACACCCTTGTGCACTGTTTCTCTCTGAAGAGGAGAAAAAGCGGAGCAGAAAAACCAGGACTTATAAATTACATTTACCTAGATTTCAAAGTGGCAGGCCCTGAGATACCTTAAATAATTAACTGTTTGGGCTCTTACTGTGTGCTAGGCTGAATGCTCTGCCAGGCTTATCGCATTTAATTATGACCCTCCGAGTCAAACACTATTCTCTCTAGTTCACAGATCCCCTTTCTTCACAGAAAACAGAAGCACAGAGAGGCTAACTAATCCAAGCAAGTAGTCCAGCTGGGATCTGAACCCAGGCTTGCTCTTGCAATATCCATAGCCACTCTATGAGATAAATGTTGTTTTTGCTATTTTACAAATGAGGAAACTAAAGTTCAGAGAGGGTGGGTGATTTGCTCAAAGACCCACAGCCAGTAGATTGCAGATCTGGGGTTCAAACATAAGTGTTTAGGATCCCAAATTCCGGGCTCTTAACCACTGCCTCTCGGATCCTTCACAAGAAAGAGCAATAAGGAGGCCACAACTGACCTCTGAGGCCGGGAACTTGCCTGGGCGGGAGATTTCGCAGAGCTTGAAGCTGTAGGCGTGCGGCGAACACAACGCGTCCGCTCCGGGCTGCGGCTGCGCCGAAAGCCGCGAACAGCCCGGGGAGGAAGCTCAGCCCCGCAGCCCTGGCCGGGAGAGGGACTCCGTCGGCCGTGCGGCCCACAATGCTCCGCGCGCAGCCCGCGTGCGGGCGTCGGGGGCGGGGCCAGAAGATAGTCGGTGTGGACTCGCGCTGCTCGAAGGCCCAGCCAGCAGGGCAGCTTCCCGCCGGGGGTGTAGGGGAGGGCCGGAGCCTCCCACTCAGCCCCGGGGCCTCCCGCTGCGGAGCCGCCGCCCTTCGAGGGAGAGGAGGGGCAGCGCGGCTCGGAGGCCCTGAGCCCTGGTTCCCCAGGTTTCTCTGGCCACCCAGACTTCGGCTTTCTGGCCACAGCTCTTGAATTAACCAGCGAGGCATTCACATACTCTTTGTCCTACGTTTGGGGTCGCAGGACCCCAGCCCTTGCTGCCCTGACTAACCGGCGTTTCTAACGTGGCGCCGCTGTCAGTTCTAACGGAAGGACTCCCTGGCGGAAGAGGGATCGAAATCTAATCGGCCTCCCGGCACAAAACTGCCTCTTCCGAAATAAAGAGGGGAGGAGGGAATGGGGATTGCCGCCTGTGCTTGGAACATTCGGGCCCTTCCTTTGGCAGTAGAAGGGATCCCTGAACACCTGAACAGATTCCTCCCGCCTCCTTTATCATCCAGTACCTCCTTCTGGTTTCCCTAGAAACTTCGAGAAATCCTTTAGCCTTCACTGAGTGGCTTCGAATGCGGGTGCACAATACAATTCCCACATTTTCTAAAAAGGAAATGAAGGCAATGTCACTAACAGTAGCCATAGCCAGCACTGAAAGAGCTGTTTACTATGTTCCAGGCATTGTTCTCTGCACTCGCTAAATATCACCTCACCCCTCGCAATGACTTTACGAGGAGAATTTCCTTTACCCCTCCCGCTTCTCAGATGAAGGCCTGAAGCACAGACCGGTTAAATTACCTGCCCAACGTCAGGGGCTGGGATTCAAACCCGGGGAGTTTCGTTCCCCTGGTGGAGGTGGGGCCTGAACCTGAGTTGTAGGTCCTTCTTGGGTCAGTTCTCCAGACATCTGAGTCAAGAAGGCTCCCTAATAAAGGCACTGCGACCTCTCTGGGATGTTCAAGGCTGCAATGAAACTAACCCCAGCTCTTGGAAGTAATCCCTTACCATCTGCTCAGGAATTGGCTTTCCAAAACGCGTTCACCCTCGTTCTTAGTCCTCACCGCGACCAGACCCGGGAGGCAGCCCTTTCCAGCCCTAGTTTGCTGAGGAGGAAAGCCAAGGCTGGGCGAGGTCACTGGCAACCCAGCCCGTAAGAGGTGAGAACATAAGCCCATGCCTCTGAAAAGGCTCGGAGGAGACCTACTGCAGGAGGACGTGTGAAGGGGGTGGGGAGGAGGGTGGTGGCAGTGGTAAAAAGAGCATTGCTGCTCCCTCAAGCCCAGCCTTCAGGACGCCTTTCTGCCCGCGGCGCCTAGCAGGAGACAGGAGTTGGCAATGATTCCAGGGAGGCGGCAGGAGGCTGGAGAACGTGGAAAACGTGGTGCTTCTTCCTGCTTAGTCCAGGGCGTATGGGAAGCACACCTAGCACACCGCGTGGCCTCTTCTGGCCCCCACGTTCAGAGTTTGCGCTGACTGCTTCTAAAAGAGACACCCCCAGTGAAGGTGGCAAGTCTTGTTCTTCCCAGGTCCCATCCAGTGTCGGGGCTCTGTACTCTTTGGTGACTCATCCCAAACGTAGTGGGAGCCGTACCTGCCCTTCCCGGTACTGTGGGGGTAGTGACCTCCTGAGTCTCTCTCAGGGAGACCTCGTTAGCCCCACAATGAAGCCCATCTCTGTCATTTGGCCTTCTCTGCACTCTTAGCTCTGTCGCTGAGCTCTTTACTGAGACATCAACACCAGGGACTCCAGACATCAGAAACTATCTGCCTATAGCAGACATAAGAATGGAAACAGCTACACTCTCAGTACATTGACTTCCTCAAGATATTTTCACACATTCAGATGATTCCCACTTGTCTGGAAACATTAACTTCCTAGGGCCCCAGGTAAACTGAGTCTAGAATGTAGATTATGCTATGAGGCATCTGATCACACATAGAAGGTAGTAGATACTCAGATCATGTGGGAAATATATTCTTTAGAACTCTATTCAGCTTTGCTCCTCCAGGAACAATTGCTCTTCTACAGGACTTCACACAGGCTATTTTCTCAAAACCATCCTACATGAAAACATGCAACAAGGAGCACTGACTACTCTGTGAACATGGAGCCAAGAAAAATGACAGTCCTGGAAGTTTTTTTTAAATTGCTACCCTCAACAGTATTCACTCCCAACCTGCATAAACACAACACACACACACACACACACACACACACACACACACACACTAAAGGACCATATCTGATTAGGTATAAAAATTGTTCAGACCTAAACTGAATTTTAGGCCTTCAGGAAATCTCAACATCCAGGTCATATTCAATATGTTTATTTTTCTTGGGCTTTGTGAATAATTTGTTTGATACTTCTGGATATTATTTTTTAAAATATGAATTTTCCTCAGAACTTTAGAGGAGATTATGAATTATATCTTAGTTACCTTTATATTAAATTACCAGAAGACTATCAAGTCAATCTGGGAACTGGTTTTTCAATCAGCAAGTTCAAGAGAACAAGTGTAACTTTCAATCCCCTTACCTGTTATTTCTGACATTTTGTAATGTATATACAGTAGTACTGTTTATAGTAGTCATGCAGTTACTGTTTTTTGTGACAAGTTGATCTTTGAATTCTCTGAGAGACCACTTGTTCAAGTATAATTGAAGAAAGACTTACATTGGTAGTTTTTAAGTGCTTATGAAAATCTACTAAAAGCTATAGGCTTTCCATATGATGCTTGGGGAGACATTCCCTCATTGATGCTAAATTAATATGCCTGGATTAAATCATGAAACACTGGCAGTTCATTTGAATTGAAATCATGAAAGATGGTTTTCACTCAAAGAGTCCAATATGTGGTATGACCAGGGGAACAGTTTAGGTATGAGAGCATAATCTGTGAAGAAATCAAACTATATTTTCAAGGCTCTAACAAAGCAATATGAATCGCTGCTGTTGTGGTTACTGATTGATATCTATTCCCCCAAATCCTTTTCATGTTTTTTTTTTTTCTTTTTTTGTCTCCCTTTTCCTTAGAAAAAATCAGATAAATCCTTCAGGAACGTATGCCATGGACAGATTCCAAACTAGAAAGTCCTGGGCATGTGTGCATTCTGCCTAGACCCCTTCCCAGGAGAGGAATGTGTTATGCTGCTCATCCCCCAGCAGCCCAATTTAAAATCAAAGTCCATACCTCAGAGAACTAGCTGGGATCAGATGCTATGTAATCTTCCTATTATGAATCCAATGTATGTCAATCAGCACCTGTCTTTTTTTTTTTTTTTTTTTAGATTTTATTTATTTATTTATTTGACAGAGACAGAGAGAGCAGGGAGAGGGAGAAGCAGGCTTCCTGCTGAGCCAGGAGCCCGATGTGGGACTCGATCCCAGGACCCTGGGATCATGACCTGAGCTGAAGGCAGTCGCTTAACCAAGTGAGCCACCCAGGCGCCCAGCACCTGTCTTTTTAACTCAGGAATTATACACAGCCTAAAACAGAGAGAAAAAGAGGTGGAACTCAAGTACTATTGAGATAATGTCCCTTCTCCTGGCTGTGTAAAGAAATTTGATGTAGAACCTCTCAACTTAGTGACATTTCCAAGGCCTAGACACAGTCTTCCTAAAATCTGATGCTCTCTCCCATTTGAGACTACTGGACAGCCCTTCATCTCCAGTATCCTGGCCCCACGGGGTGAGGAAGCTCTGAGTGGCTGACTGTGGCCCTGCTTACATTTCCTTCTGTCTACCTTACTCCTCCTGCTGAGACCTATTCAAGGGCTGTCGTGTCTGAGTCTGGGAAGGACATCATCACCCACAGATTTGACAAAACCGGGATATTCCCTGCCAGCTCTCTAGATATTGTATGGGGAATGGTATCAAAGCTGGGAGAATCTAAGGGGTCAGGATGCTGGATATTGGATCTGGTCCACAGGTCACACTCACACAGCTAAGCATGAGGCATTGATTTCAGATTTGTGGTAGTTGTCTTCAATATCACTTCAGTTTGCTAGCCCTGCTAGAAGTCATACTCAAAAGCCATTAAGCCAGTTAACTACAACTCAGATCCAGGAGAGGAAATGAATTACACAAAGTCCTCAAAGATTATCCAGCTCACAGCTGAACTCCCAAGAGAAGGGTGAGTGGAACTTGAGATCCCTCACAGAGAAGGTTATAAACTTGAGAAAGGTAGGTTATAATCATAATGACAATAGTTGTAGTATAGAAGCAGCATTAAAAACAGCTACCATTTATTGAGAAACAGGAAAAGCTGAAGCAAGAACAATGTGAGTCAGGAGTAATGATCCCTGAACTTGGGAGACTGGAGTCCCTTCTCCCAGGCTACCAAATTATCCATCCTTTGAGAGTCTGGCTATGCCAGGACCAGCCTGGGAAATATTCATTTATCACCTGATGAACCAACTGTAATACTTACGCAAGGAATAGACCCAAACTGAGATTACCATGTACACTTATAAAAAATGAAGCGCCCCCAATCCCTGTAAACTTTTTCCAGCTCAGCAAGTCTGCCTCTTCTTGTCTCTGAGTTATCCCTTAGATAGTTTCTTATTCTCCAAGGTGAGGCTGTGCAATGCAATATCCCACTGTGAAGTTCCATTCTTTACCTCCCCCAACCCTCACAGCCCTGTCCTGAGACCTCCCTGTGTGACATTGATAAGCTTAGGAAAAAGTTTCCACACACTGTTTCATTGGCCATCCTCTTGTCTTCCAGTGTATTCTCCCTTTCACCATGAATTGATTTTTTTTTTTAATTGGACAACTGAGGCTTTGCTGGTATAGTGCTTTGGAGGTAGGATTAGAGGGGGATGAACCAGGACCTGGAAAGGAAGAGAGAAAGAGAAACAATGTGTTTTCATTCTTAAAGGGTAATAATCCTTCTAAGTGAGTTATTCTTAGAGACTTCACTAGCCTCCTGTCACAGAAGCTGAAGGATTTTGGGCCCTACTTCTCTACCCTGGGAGGAAAAAGGACATTTCCATTCTAATACTCACTAAGAATCAGATTTTCTTTCTTCCCCTTTCTCCACCCTCTCACTTAGTTCATAAAAGGCACCACCTCAGGAATCATTCATCAACCTCTCTCCAGCCTTCTCTTCCAAAACAATACTGCAGTTGTCTACATGTGTATTTTTTACCATAACTGCATGAAGCCTTGCTAAAGGGAGCAAGGTGAACATACCTTCACTCTTCATTGTTATCTCTCTAATCATTTAATTGGAAATAAAATCCCATGGAAAAGTGCTCCAAATATAAACCCATTGTTCCATGTGAATTAGATTCAACTATTGACTGAGATGCATTTTTATAGTACTGTTTGAAACTGAATAAATGCCTCAATCCTTCATTTAGTATCAGTGAATTCCAGTAAGTAATAATGCGGAGTGATTTCAAAGTAGTTTATGCACCATTTTATCCCATAAATTTCTAGGGAAATAAAAGTAATTTGTAGATTTTTCTTTACATCCTATTAATAATTGTCATTAAGACCATTTATATTACCAAGCAAAATGTGCATCACTTAAAATACTGGAAAACCCTCAAAGTAGGAATGTCAGGCTTAATCTTACCCATATTTGTTTTTTGTTATAGCAGTCATTCAACACATAAGACAAAGAGTTGGTTGGATTCATAGAATGTTAGAAATTCTTTTATTTGGGGATTTTTGCCTGAAATTAGTAGGGAAAATCTTAAGTAGAGGGCAGAAAAGAGAAACTGAGAGTAAGTATCTGATGGTCAGATTCTCCATACATCTCTCCCTTCGTTGATGTATTGAACCTTAGCTATTTTCTGTCTTGGGATTTGGAAGGTCAAACTCCCCCACCCCCAACTTAAGTATCAGAAGCATTTTTTATTTTATACAAACTGGAGTCTAGGTTTCAGAACTTCAAAGGAGACATAGTCTAAATGTCCTGTATATTTAAGAAAAGAAAGGCCAGGGGAAAGAAAAAATGTGTTCCATTTAGAGTTTAAGGTTATCTAAATGCCCACACTCTGAAGTGGATGCTCTTATATTTACAATATGTAGGAGGATTTTTTTTAAGTGGCTTGAATGGACAGATGACTTTTTCTGGGAAAGGCAAACTTTTCTAAATAACAGCAAAAGAAGACTTTAAGGGTTGCTCTGTTCAACAGTTTAATGGAATTAGGGTCATGGGCACTGCCCGTGTTCACACATGCATAAGAGAAATGATAAGTTAAGATGAAATAAGCTTTTTCAGTTTAAGAAGCTTTGAAAAGTTAGTAGCTAACCTGGAAATGAAGGGGAAATTCATTTATAAGGATTTTTGCAACCCTTCTTTTGCTGAGTCCCGATTTAAACCGAGGCAGCAGCTCCGTCTGATCAGAAAAACTTGGAACTTAGGTGGGGAGGAGGGAGCTAACCAAGGCCGGGTGAAAATGGAGGGAAGGAGGCAGAGAGAGAAGAGAGAGATCAAGAAGAGAACTCACGTAGTGGAAAATTACTCCCACATCTTTATTTCTGCTCAGCAAAATCCTTCCCTGGCCTCCTTGGACTGCGGGCGTGCCGAGGAAGGGCGCTCCTTGCTGCCCCACTGGGTTCCGGAGGGAGGTCTCACAGTCGTGAGCGGCTCAAACCAACACTAAGCACCTTTTCCTTTTAAGCTGTTCTTTGCCAACCCCCAAACCACTTACCTTATTTTAACACTGGATAAAAACGAGACTGTCTCCTCCTTAAGTCATGGTTCTGCTCGGTCCACTTCAGCAGGCGACACAATCCGATTTATCCTGAAGCTAACAGATTGTCCTCTTCAAAGTAGCGGTGTTGTGGGTGGGGCTGAGACAGTGGAGCCGCCTATACACTCAAAGGTCTTTCTTCCCATAGGAGTTGAGAGTTGAAAGGCGAAGAAGAACCCAGAGATCCCCCAGCGAAAATGTGTTGCGGACCCTGTTGAAGGAGTCAACTTTCAGGCTGTTAAAGTCCTCAAGTCATTAGCATCAGCTGCGGCACTGGAGGGGCAAGCCAGCGCCTCTAAGTGGCTTAGCGCGCAAACGAGGCTCCCGAGAACACCGCGGCAACCCCATCCGCTCTTCCACCACCGGCTGGATGTAAATTGCTCTCCGGAGCCCATCTTGGTAATAATTTTTACTTTGACTACCCCCCTCCGAGGTCTTAGAATACGGGCCGCCCGCAACATGGGACCCCCTCGGGGACTACGAAAAACGCGCCAGGCAGCGAGCGGAAAGGCAGGAACATCTTGAGTCTAGTAACCGGGGTTCTTCCCACCGATCTCCCCTCACCTTTCCCTGCCCAGGTACTCGAGTTCTGGGACCAGATGACCCCAGTAAATCCCCTGCCGTGGTCTGGCGGCGTCCTCGCTCCATCCTCCTCACCCCATCTCTGGGTCCCCGGGAAGACTGAGCCAAGTTCTCACCAAAGCGCATCCTTTCTGACTCTTGCTCGGAAGGGGTTGGTAGGGTGAGCGCTCCAAGAGAGAGCGGGCGCCGGCTTATCACCCTCAGGGAACTAGCTGCGCAAATCAGCGGGGGCTCAATGGCCAGGGAATCTCTAGGGGCTAATCCGCAACCCCCCACCCCTTTACTGAACTCAGACTCCGGAAGTGCGCGCGGGCTCCGTGCGCGCGCTGGGTGGCCAGCTCTCTGCCAGAGGTTCCCCAAGTGCCGAGACAAACGGAGAAAGGCCCGCTCCAGTTCTTTTGGTACTTCCCTTTCCGACCCCGAAACTGATTTTTCCCTCCTCACAGTCCCAGAGGGCCGAAGCTAATTTAGGAGGAGGCGGGCCGGGCTGCACTCAGAGAGGCTTTGCCACTTGGGGAAGGTACTCAGGACCTGAGGGGCGCGGGCAGGCCAGAGAGACCGCTGCGAGGCAGGCGGCGCCGAAGGGAGCGCCCAGCCCAGCAAAGAGTTAAAGGGAGGGGACGTGGGCTGTCACGCGTCATTGGGCAGATTATGTGCAGCAAACAAAAAGTGTGTGTCTGCGTGCCAGTCAGTCACTGCATCGGGTCCATCTGTACAACTCTCTCCGCGCGCTCTCGCTGTCTTGCTCTCGCTCTCTCGCTCTCCCCTCTTACTCTCTCCTCATCTCTCTCACCCTATCTCTCCCTCTCTCTCTCTCTCTTTCTCTCTCTCTCTCTCTCCCCCCTCTTTAGGCACAGCCTACCAGACAGCAACACCAACACCTCTTGACATGGAAATGCACTGATACAATAGGCAAAAGAAACCACTCGATTGCATCTCCCGGTTCCAGGTGGCCTTATTTGGGCGATTCGTTCCTGACCTTATTCCTGGTAAGTCTCTGTGCTTAGATGTGGGAGGGGGATGGGGAGGAAAGCAGGTTTGGTAGGGAGAGTGGAAAATTTTGTCGTCCGTCTCGTCATCCACCAGAAGAGAGGGAAACATAATTGTTGAGGGGATCTCTACTGGCAATAAGATTATACAAAGGGAGGAGCGGGTGGGGATCACTTTGCGGGAGAAGCAAGCGACTGGGGAGCGCGCGGCCGCCAGACAATGCCTGCCTACGGAGAGGGCGAGCGGCCGGCGGCAGCGACGCGCTCTCGGCGAGCCCCGCGGGCTCTGGGGAGGATCCCCCGGGCGACGGGAGCTGGGGCCTAGAGCAGGCTGCAGAGCTCGGAAGGGCTGGGTGGCGGAGGCGACCGCACGCCGGCGGGCGAGCCCAAGCTCCCGCCCAGCGGTTATTGTGGCCAGCTCGTGGCGGCCGCCGCGGCGACGCGAACCCCTATTAGCGCGGCGTAGCAAGGATCTTTTCACCGCATTGTTAGGTAGAACTGCATTTTAATGATTGCGTCCCTGCTGTTGCCCGAAGTGACTGGGCGACCTCCCGGCACAATGAAACGCCTGTGTGAAAGAGACTTTTAAAGGGAAGAGAGAAATTGAGGCATAAAACGCTGAATTGAGGAAACTGAAAAGGAGAGAATAGGATTCGTTGAAAAGGAGATGAGAGATTCTGAAGGTTTTTGTTTTTTTTTTAACGTATTTAAATTTTCATTTAGAGATCAGAAAGGCTACCGTGTGTGGGGTAAAAATACCCAGAGACAGATGCTGTAATATAGTAAAGTAAGTTTCTACTTTATGGATATTTCCTCTTATTTCTGTCTGGCAGAAACAGCCCAATACTTGACATTTGGAGGATGTAGCAGAGTGAATGGAAAAAAAGGCTGACCAAAGTTTCATGCTCTGTTAGCTAGAAAGGAAAAAAAAAGAAGCAGCAGCAGCCGCTCTACCTTGTAATCACATTTGCAAGATTAATTGGTTAATAGGCATTAAGATAAAAATGGACATTACTAATATTATTCCATAATGAACAGCTTCTCAGGAAAAGAATTAGGTCTACTCTTTCCTGCTACTTAAATTATACAAAGCATACATAAATTACTGCCTCTGGCGACGTTATTAGGGAAAACCCAACTTGGGGGAATCTTTTAATCAGTCAGAGTTAACAATGCAGTTAGTTCAAAGCCAGTTTAAAATTTAAATACCTGCTTTGTTTTTTTAAAAAAATGACAAGTTTTGTAGGGGTGTCCAGTGGCATAGGAAGGAAAATGTCTTTTTATGATAGCTTAACAGAGCCCTCCAGCAGGGTATTAAACTTTCTAAATTGCTGTGGATTAAACAGTCAGAGAGCCCACAGAGGTCTACCCAAACAGGGTCATATCTGGGGGAATGAGAATTCACCAGTCACTACACCTGCAGTATTTCAATCAGGGGACACTTCAGGCCTGCCCTGTACCTGCTCACTTCATGAGGCACATGCAACTCAACCCACCCCCTTGTACAACAAGGTAACTGGGATTCACCCTCATCCATAAATAAGCGTGTCGAGAAAAAAATAATTACCTCCGCTTGCTGCTTTTAATTAAAGCCTCGGAGGGACAGTGTTGGATTATGGTAATGAACAGACCTACGTCCCCTCTTGTAGGCTGCAGAGAAAGGTTAGCTGACACAGAATCAGTGGCCCTGACACTCGACTTGAAATCCATTCGCCATGCTCGGCTGTCTCTGCTGCTCACTAAGGCTGCTCCCCTCTTTGGAAGAAAGAAAAAATCAACTCCTGGGCACCCAGTTCAATACATAAGAAGAGAGGAGAGGAGCTTTCTCCCAAGGATTGGAAGTTTCTTTCAGTCGGGAAAAGTCTATAGGCTAGTAAAAAAAAATCCTATTGTTCTCCCCAACTTTATCCCCCAAATCCTGGCCCATCCTCCCCCAAGGTAATGCAAAAAACTGATCTGTCTTTCCTAGCCCTGTTTTCCTTCTCAAAAGCGGTCCACTCTGAGATCCCAAGATTCCAATTATTTTAAAAAGGCGCGGGGTAGGGCGGGAGTACTCCTCAGTTGGCATTTTCAAAATATACCAGATTTAATCTGCTACTGGTTTTATTTTTGAAATCAATGCTATGCAAAAAGTCAAATTCAAGAAAAAATTCAAGAAAATATGTCTATAGTTGAAATGTTCTGCCTGGATTCATAGAGGGGAAAAGGAGTAAATAAGGAGTAATATAAGTTGTTTCCTTATCCTGTGTATCTGTCACCAGTGATGGAGGATTCAGGCATCCAGCGAGGCATCTGGGATGGAGATGCCAAGGCTGTCCAGCAATGTCTGACAGATATTTTTACCAGTGTTTACACCACCTGCGACATCCCTGAGAATGCTATATTCGGTCCCTGCATCCTGAGCCATACTTCCCTGTATGACAGCATAGCTTTCATAGCTCTCAAGTCCACAGACAAGAGAACAGTCCCCTATATCTTCCGGGTAAGTCTTGGCCAGTGCTGCATCGGGTATGAGGGTAATCCCATGTTGAAAATTGACCAAGGATCATTCTAATGACAAGCTGAGATAGTTTCTGAATGTAGAAAGTAAAATAATGTGAGACATCCTATTTTACACACCAAAAAAAAAAAAAAAGAAGAAGAAGAAGAAAAGAAAAGGAATATTAAACTCAAATTATTGTCAATTGATTTCTGGAATAAATGACAAAATTTTATTTGGAATGCCAGGTATATCTAAATCACTGCCTCAGTTCTGGGCTTTCCTGATGATGAACACAACTTCCTTAACTCTTTGGGAGATTTCAACTAGGGTGGAACCTATTTGCATACTAAGTACTTTCTGTAAGGACTTTTATTGTAAGTATTGGGTGCATTTGTGTTCCAACCTAGGAGGCCTTCTTTTCCTCTAAATGTTACTCTTTCTAGGAAGCTAGCTAGTCCCAGAATTTGTATTTAATGAAAATGTTAATGGCTTGACAAGAAAACATCATTAAATTCATATGTTTGAGTTTCAAGATATAAGTCCTCCCACTTTCTATTCTTTCTTTACAAAGAAAATCTATTAATTGTTTAAGGCAAAATTAGGAAGATGAATGAATGCCACGGAATAGTTTCTAAGATCTAAGCTTGCTTTTTAACTTCCGAAGCAAACAAAATTCCTCACAGTTTTGTAATGTGGGATAATTGAGAAGTGAATTCTCAAGAGGGTAACACTGATTTGAATTGTAAGGAGAAATTCCCCCATTTGATATTCAACCAGTATATGAAAACCACAGCTTAATCTATATGATTGACACAGTGTTTCAAAGGGCAGTTATCTTGCCTGCTGGTTGCAAACACAAAGATGGGTGCCAACTTGGGTCACGGTTAATCTTGATCTCAGATAATTCTTCGGAAAAGAATAACAAAAAGGAAACCGTCCTGGTTCCTCTGGCTTCATTCTCTCACGAGGGTCTCCCTCCCCCCCCCCCTACCTTCTTGTATTCTTTCCTTTTTTCTAAACTGTAGGTAGACACCTCAGCGGCAAATGGTTCTTCAGAAGGTCTCATGTGGCTGCGACTTGTCCAGTCAGCCAGAGATAAAGAAGAGCAGAACCTTGAAGCCTATATAAAAAACGGACAGCTGTTTTACCGCTCTCTCCGCAGGATTGCCAAAGACGAGGAATTACTAGTTTGGTATGGGAAAGAACTGATTGAGTTACTCTTGCTCTGCCCCTCTAGATCCCACAGCAAAATGAATGGTAGGTTGGCTCGCGACCCGCGACGGGGCCCTTCGCTAGCGGGGGAGACGCAGGGGGAGGCGGGGGCTCACTCTGGCGCACTGGCGCCTTTCCTCCCTTAGGGCGTCTGCTGGGAAACTTCAGAGGTATGGTCCGCAATGCAGCTGGGACCGATAGATGAGAATAAACCGGGGGACATTGGCTTGGTTACTGCACTCCCCTCTGATTTGGAGGGGAAGTTAGATCAGGTCGGACAGGATACTCTTTTCTCAGGCGATGGATTTGTGAAGAGGGTGATGGCAAACTGGTCTGGAGACTATGCTTAGTAATCATGTGGTGTGCGTGTGTGCGCGCGCGCACGTGTGTGTGTGTGTGTGTGTGTGTGTGGTGTTTTTTCACTAAGCAGGGTCGTCCCCTTACACATGCCTGGAATGCAGCCAACGTTTCCAGTTTGAGTTCCCCTACGTGGCGCATCTGCGCTTCCGCTGCCCCAAGAGACTTCACAGCGCTGATGCCAGCCCCCAAGAAGAGCAAGGCGGCGGCGTGGGCACCAAGGATCACGGGGGCGGGGGCGGGGGCAAGGACCCGCAGCAGCAGCAGCAGCAAGAGGCGCCCTTGGGCCCTGGCCCCAAGTTCGGCAAAGCCGGCCCCATCCACCACTACCCCGCCCCTTCCCCCGAGGGCAGTAACCAGCCTGCGGCTGGCAGCGGCGGCGGCGGCGCCAAGCCCTCCACGGACTTTCACAACCTGGCCCGGGAGCTCGAAAACTCGGGGGGAGGCAACAGCTGCTCCCCGGCCCGGAGCCTCGGTAGCGGCGGCGGCCACCAGGAGGCGGAGCTGAGTCCCGACGGCAACGCCATGGGCGGCGGCAAGGGGAAGAGGAAATTCCCGGAGGAGGCGGCGGAGGGGGGCGGCGGCGTGGGGCTGGCGGGGGGCCGGGGTCGCTTCGCCGAGCGGCCCCTGCCCGCCTCCAAGGAGGACTTGGTGTGCACGCCGCAGCAGTACCGCGCCTCGGGCAGCTACTTCAGCCTGGAAGAGAACGGCCGCCTTTTCGCGCCGCCCAGCCCCGAGACGGGCGAGGCGAAGCGCAGCGCCTTCGTGGAGGTGAAGAAGGCGGCCCGAGCGGCAGGTCTGCAGGAGGACGCGGCCGCCGACGGCGGGGGCGCGGCCGCCGAGGACCAGGACCGCGGCGGCGGCGGCGGCGCCTCCACGCCCGCGGCCGCTTCGCCGGCAGGCGCCGACAAGCTGCTGGCCCCGCGGCCTGGGGGCCCTCTGCCTAGCCGGCTGGACGGCGGCAGCCCGGCGCGGGGCAGTGCCTTCACCTCGGTGCCGCAGCTGGGCGGCGCGGGCAGCGGCGGCGCGGGCGGCGGCGCGGGCGCGGGGGCCTCCGGCGGCGCGGGCGGCGGCCAGGGTGCCGCCTCGGACGAGCGCAAGAGCGCCTTCTCGCAGCCGGCGCGCTCCTTCTCACAGCTGTCCCCGCTGGTGCTGGGCCAGAAGCTGAGCGCGCTCGAGCCGTGCCACCCCGGCGACGGGGTGGGCCCCACCAGACTCTACCCCTCCGCCACCGACCCTCTGGCCGTGAAGCTGCAGGGGGCCGCGGACCTGAACGGAGGTTGCGGGGCCCTGCCGAGCGGCGGCGGCGGCGGCGGCCTGCCCAAACAGAACCCCTTCCTCTACGCCACCGCCTTCTGGCCCAAGAGCTCGGCGGCGGCGGCGGCGGCGGCGGCGGCGGCCGCGGGGCCCCTGCAGTTGCAGCTGCCCTCTGCGCTCACGCTGCTGCCGCCCTCCTTCACCTCGCTGTGTCTGCCCGCGCAGAACTGGTGCGCCAAGTGCAATGCCTCCTTCCGCATGACCTCCGACCTGGTGTACCACATGCGGTCGCATCACAAAAAGGAGTACGCGATGGAGCCCTTGGTGAAGCGGCGGCGGGAGGAGAAACTCAAGTGCCCCATCTGCAATGAGTCCTTCAGGGAGCGCCACCACCTCTCCAGGCACATGACCTCGCATAATTGACACGGAAAGGACCCTAGCTTTCCACGCGCGCACACTCACAGTCAAGCCACCTGCAGGAAAAACACGCGAGGACCTCCACCACTTCCTTGTGACCTGAAACGTTGCACCCAGAGACAGAAACACACACTCAAACATACACGTGCCACCTCCAACCTTTTCATTTACATGTTTACCTGTGACCTACATTACACACACACACACACAAGACAGGATGGTGGATTTTTGATTGGGCGGGTTGTTCAAGGGGTTTTCTTTTGAATGCACGCATTTTCACTTTCCAAAAACAAAGGTACATTTTTTAAAATGTCATATATTGCAACATATTGATGCATTTGTCATACGTTTCTACTTAAATTATTAAGCACTTACGGTTTAGATGTAATAATTATATGTAAGGGCAAAATTTATTTTAGATATAAAGTAAAGGAGGAGGGTGAGATGCTTTCTGCATTTCTTGATGACAGTTTGTGTTCTTACAAAAATAAATAAAATGAAGAAAAAGGGGTCACCATTCAATTTAAGTTTCCAGGGGGAAGTGCATGTATCATGAAATGATTATGGACTTCAATGAAGAATGTCATCATTATGTAAATATGTATTTCCTTTTAATACAAAGTGTAATTTTGTGCCAGTGAAATGGAGTCTGAATAGTTATGTGTTTCTTTTATCCCTGGAAAGATTTATTAAACTTTATAGATTATCCAGGTATTGTTGGATGCTTTGACAATAAATGACTATTTTCTTCAAAGCAATTATTTGGAAAGTGTTTTTAAGTTTTTTGTTTTTTGGGTTTTTTTTTTTTGTGGCTAAGGTCTACACTTTGAGTAGATACCATCTATTTTCATTGAGTCTCTGAAAAGAAGAGAAGAGATAGCAGAAGAGAGCGATAATAAACCCTGTCCCACTTACATTTACTTACTCTAAGCCAACATTGAACCTAAAAGGGAAAAGATAAAGTTTGATTATTGTTTGTAAAACCTTTAGCTGGAAAGTTTTGGGCTTCTTCATCAAAGGACAAATCATTTAGACAAAGATGTCTGCCATGAAGCTAACCTGTCAGTGGGATGTCAGCATTCTTTTCAGCAGCAGGATAATTAGCATCTTCACAAGTGGCCAGAGACAATTTTCAGGCCTTGATCAGAGAAGCCAGATGAAACACCCACTTTAATTCTATGAGTGATGCCCACATGAAGGAGTATCTTGTGCTCTAGAACCCTTCAGCATTCTGTCATTATCCATTAAGAGACCCAATGGGGAGTTTCTTTAGAAACCAAGGTGAAATGACCATGACAGTCTATGTATTGCTGAGCCCAGCCTTCTTTCTAAAGGCTTGAGCAGCTGCAAAGCCTCTGGAAAAAACCCAGTCCTAGAGCATTATGATACAGAAGAACCTGATAATTTTCCTCCCCTTCCTGATCTTCCTCTTATGAAAAGTCTCTCTGAACTTTTCATATACTGACAACAATTCTTAGTTAAGTTGTTCAGCAACCATTAGGTGCAAAAACATAAAAATGATGAGCTTTTAGGTCTTAGGGTAGCCTGCACTTAATCTATTCTCTTCAGAGTCATTCTAGAAATGCTCTACTAACAGACACTACCCTGGCTTATCTATCACAGGAGGTGTTCTTTCCCACTTTGTCCTCCACATCTGGTCAGTCCTCCACTATGTCAGAAGGAGGACACCTGTGAGAAAGTCTGAAATGAGAAACTTGCACAGTCTCATTGAAGACATTCAATGGCTTCCCCTCTAAAAGGATTTGAAAGCCTTGTTAGCTTAAGGTGACTACAGAACAAGTTATGATTAGGGCAGACAGCAAGTAAAGACCAGGGGTAGGGTAAAGAGATATATCCATTGTGTGACCCCTGTTGGGTGAAAAAGCAGGTTGACTCCCTTATCTAAGGACTTTTCTGTGCCACATTTCTCTGAGGCCTGCTCTCAGTTTTCCTGGGCAACAGTTGAATGATCTGAAATGATCTAATGCCCAGCAAAGTAGAATGAGAACAGTACAAAATTTCAGTTTTAACTGCTCTTCATGACTAATATGACTCTGCATCATCACTGGCAACATTTGATTTAGCTGCATTCTGGTTTTTTCATCTATACAATAAGGGAGATGGGTTCTGCTATCTTTAAACTACTTCCAGCACTGGGGAATTGTTTTTTGCAATGGGTTAATCAGGCCCCAATAAAATCTAAAGGGAGACGTGTAGAGAAAAGACCAAGATTGGTCATGAAGCAAATCTGATGGCAAGAAGTAAGAAAGATATTTGGTGGCAAATGAAAGATGGGCCTCAAGAGATCCTTAAATCACAATGCTTGAGAGGCTAACTAAATTGTCCATACCTGGAATACTAGTGGATCTCTGGAGCAAAAGTATCTTTAAAACCAGCCAACCAGCCAACAACACAGGTTGCTTGGGCCTAACTTTCCAAAACAAACAAACAAAACCCCATTGTCCAGAATCGCTTCTCCACTAGGTGGCTTCCTTACCTGTTGGGGATTCAGAGATGAACGTAGGTCTAGAAAAAAGGTAAGCAGATGCTCCTTTTTGTAAAGTCTGGAATCATATAGTTTGAAGGGTACGTGGAGATTTCCCTTGTGTTTTCTTTTGTATGGACATTAACTTAATCACACAATCAGGAAGAAAGCCGAATCTTGGCTGAGCTACTGCCCAGGCGATCCAGGTGGGTGTGTTCATGGCAGACACTTTAGGGCTGGGCCCTTGTGCTGATCAATCTGCCCAGAAGACATTTTTGGCGGGAATTAGTAGGGGAAGGGTGCCCAGGGCTGGTTTTGTCTTCAGCCAAAGCAAACTGAGAAATGTTTTATTTTAATGCTGCATTTTCAAGCTTTCGGATGTATCTTAACTCTCTCCATGTCTGAACTTTCTCAGATGAGACTTTCTAAGATTCCATAACCCCACCCATCTACCCAGCTAACTGAGGTCGCTGGCCGAGGCCGTGGGCATAGATGTCTGCACACAGCTGCGGAGGTAACAAGGTCACAGGGTTACGCAGGCCTGCGGCCGCGTTGCTCAAATAAAGTCTAAGACAGGTGGCCTGAGCTCACAGCCCTGAAGCCGCGGGTCCTAAAGACTGGGGAAATGGAAAACCAACCGGTTGCTTCTCTAGCATTTGCTGTGTCCCAGTCGGGGCAGAATACCTGGGATTTACCGGGTGTCTGGCGCCTTCGATCTCCAAGCGTGCTCTCAGAGCAGATTCCGAATCCCTCTCCTCATTTGGCTTTGGTCAGTAGGGGTAGGCTAAGGGCGGGGTGTGGGGGTGGGTGGGGAAGGACGGCTGCATTTCCCAGGATCTGTTTGCAGGGTATAGCTTACGCTCACAGGCTGCGCAACTGGAGGGCCCCAGAAGACCGTCTCTGCACCTGTTCGCGGGCGCTGGCGAGAGGAGGCCGAAACCTGACCCTCCCGGGAAACGTTCCCAAGGTCCCGGGCCCGCTCCTCGGCTCTGCGGCCCTCGGGCCCCAAAGTCCCGCGTTTTGCAGTGGCAGTCCCTCGCGGCCAGTTGCAAGCACCGATCTGCTGCGGCCCTTCCGCGCCGCAGTGGGCGGGGTGGGGGTGGGGAGACAGGTGTTCCAGGCCGAGCTCGGCATTCCCTCCCTCCCACCGTCGATCTCCGAACCGCGGTGCTCCGCCTGCTTCCCGTCCTCTCCTAAGTTTCGCCTCCCGGCAGCTTCTCCCTGAGGGAGCGTGACTGCGAGCGGGGAAACCTTGGACACCGGGGACCAGTCATACCAGAACCCGCCGGGAAGTGCGTCCCGCCCCTCCCGATTCTGAGGGCCGGAGCCCCAGAGCGGTCTAGCGCGCGGGGCAGAGGGGGATCAGGGGCTTCGCGTCTCTCTGTCTCCACCCACGATCCGCGCGGACTCTCCTCCGCCAGCCGGGAAGGTGCGGAGAGCCCGCGACGGGTCCCGGGAGCCGACCACTGCGGACTGACAGAGCTTGGGCAGCGCGGCGAGCAAGGGTCCCGCTGGGGGTCGGAGGACGGGGGGTGAGGTGGTTCCATTCAGAGTTTCTTTCTGGTCCTCTCCTTGCCCAATCCCATGTTCTGGAATCATTGTTGGCTCATTCCGTGGTATCTCCCGTTCCCCATTCCCTCAATCCCTCCTCACCGGCACGTCTCTTAAGCACTTCTGAAGATTTGAGATCATTCCTGAGTTTTACAAAGAAAACTGCCCTGGATTCTCAGCCATCCAGGCAACCCACCCTTACGGTGGCCACCGCAGCCCAGTAGGAAACCGCACTGTCAATTTATTGGACATACCCCATACGTGACCCAGGGATTTAGAGATGGGCAAGTGCCAGTTCCCTCCAGACAGACAGACGGACGGACACACACACACACAAAGCCACCTCTAAAACAGTTCCTCCTAGGAAAGTAAGCAGGTGGCCTGGCTTTTGAACTGCTGTTGCTTTTGGCCTTGCTCGGAAATGTCATTGTCTTCTGAAGGTGCAAAAGTACCTCCACACGGGACGCCTGGGTGGCTCAGTCGTTAAGCGTCTGCCTTCGGCTCAGGTCATGATCCCAGTATCCTGGGATGGAGCCCACATCAGGGTCCCTCCTCTGCGGGGAGTCTGCTTCTCCCTCTCCCACTCCCCCTACTTGTATTCTTCTCTCACTGTGTCTCTTTCTGTCAAATACATAAAATCTTAAAAAAAAAAAAAAAAAAAGTACCTCCACGGAGGTGTAAAAATTTTAACCTGCCCAGAAGCTGAACTGGGAATGGAGTGAGACGCTGGGCTACCTCCTTTTTTCTCTTCCACATGCATTTTGGTTGACAGGCAGGCAGGCCATGAGGCCTAGAAGGTTGAGGCAGAAAGCTATGTCTTAGGCTAGTGGGCCTGAAGGCCTCCTGGCTTTGTAATCTGGCTGGGCAGGGAGAAAGGATGCTCTGCCTCTCTGCTTCACAGATCCCATTCCTAAGGTAACTTTTGCTTTTCTTTCTTAAAATTGGAACTTAAAACTTTTCAGAAACACATCTATTCTCCAGCAGTAGTGGATGAAGAAACTGAAGAAAAAGTTCTATTAAAAAAAAAATCCTATTTTTTTTTTAATCTACAGGGTTAGAAGTCTGGTAAAATATCCTACTTAAATAGCTGACCTGGTTATACTAATTATTTACTTATCCCCCCTTTTTTTTTGAAGATTTTATTTATTTATTTGAGAGAGAGAGCACAGAAGGAGAAGGAGAGGGAGAAGCAGACTCCCCACTGAGCAGAGAGCCTGATGCGGGGCTCAATCCCAGGACTGTGGTATCATGACCTGAGCCAAAGGCAGCAGCTTAACCAACTGAGCCGCCCAGGCACCCCATACTTATCCTTTGTCAAGTTATGTGTCTATGTGTGTGTACTGAAGTATATACGTATGCATGTTTGCACATATATACAGACATATACGGATATATATGTCTATATATTACCTACACATATATATATTTATATTTACAAGTGTACATATCCATTTTAGTACACACACAGGCACACAACTTGGCGGGCACTATTCTCAATACTTTTTGTTGATTCGGCTTACTTCCCGCAACCTACCCAAGTAGAAGCCTACGAAGGGCCCCACCCCTTTGTGTTTTAGGATTGTGTGGTTAGTATGGCTGTCATCTTGGAACAGAAAGATGGATATCATATAGGTAATGGAAAGAATAGTGGCTTCCAGGTCAGAGGACTGCTCCCAAATCTGTGGCCTTTTCATGCATGGGTCTCAGTTTATAATACCACCTCTGGTCTTATACACAGCTGTGTCTCGAAAAGCAAACCAAACCATTCGCATAGAAACTTCTCACTTCCCATACATGGTTGTCTTCCCTGTTGGTGAAAGAGATATGCTTTTAGCCTCAACTTACCTTCCTCAGGTGATTAGGATGCTCTATTGCCTCTATAAGAAATCTTCTGTGATCTTAACTTCCATTAGGGATCTTTGTTCATTTTGAAGCAGAGGTGGGAGTAACAGCTGGTTTGATTTTGATTTTTCATCCGCCAGGGACCCCTGACTCCAACTCAGTTTTTTTTAGTGTTTTTAAATGGACCTTAAGCTACAATGCATTACTTTATTATACATTTCCTGTCTTTAAAAGAGATTTGAAGAAGACATACAGTATCTTGTTTTCCCCAAATTCTTGAGGGAATAAATTCTTCAGAGAAACATTAAGACTTTTTGTAAACCAAAAGAAGGAATGAGATTTGAAAGAAAAAAATCATGGGACAAACTTAACTATCAGTTCTATATTCTTTCACTTCTCTTCAAATGTTCAGCTAGCTACCAATTCCAAATTCTTCTCATCGTTTTCTTTCCCCCATCTTCTCTGGAGAAAGTGTGTGGGAGTGTGTGGGTTTCTCCAGGGAAGAAATCCAGAAAACAGTTCCACCCTTGACCAGAATCCCAGAGCACACACACCTGCTTTGGGGGTTGAAATCTGGAAAAAACACAGCAGGATTACCCTCTTCCCTGGGGATTCATCTCTGGACGGGTGTGCCAGTGGTACCCCCCTCACTCCCAGAACTCCAAGTAGTTTTTTCTGTGTTTAGTTACTTTTCCGTGAAGTGTGAAACTTTTTTTTTTAAAAAAGCTCTTGATGGCTTCTTTTCTAACAGACAAACAAGTGAATTAAGATCTGTTTTACCCTCTGGCAAGATTTCACCGGGTCTTTGAGAAAGACAAACATAGCCAAACAGCGACACCCAGCCCGGAAATCGATGCAAATCATGCAGTTAAAAAATCGTAGTATCCATACACTTCTCTAGGCTCAGAAGTTAGGTGTCAGAGCCAAATGAGGGTGGAGGAAAGAAAATAAAGGGACTATTACTGCAGAGTCCCTCTTAGAAAGAGGGGTAAATTAGTCTTCCCCATTAAAATGCTTTTGGAGAGAGTACAAGTAAAATTATTTGCTTTAGCTTGGCTGGTAGAGGTAAATAGTGAATGCCACGAAGCTCATCCTCATGGACATTTAATCTACGCTCTGATTTTCATCTCAGAACTTCCATCTTCAGTTGCCTCTGCCTTTAGGCTGTCTTAGATCTCCCTTAGTCATTTCCCCTCCAGCAAAGGAGTGGTATTACAAAATTCCCACTGGTATGAATAAATAGCAAGGAAAAAAGCATTTGAATGTACATGAAAGCATTTTCCCCTCCATTTGTTTCCTTGAGCTTTGTTTCTAATTTTAGAGCAGTCTAAAGAAGAAGAATGAGGTATTGGTATGCAGAGGTACTTCTCTTCCTGGGGTGACCATGCTTAAAACTACTTCCAAATCAGAAGTCTTTGATTTTGAGGCTGCCCCTGAAAGCATTTATTAAGCTTCCAAACATGCCTAAACGTAAAACCAGGGAGATACTTAGAAAACTTACCTCTCAAAAATTGAATTCCATGCATAGTAAAGATAATAGCATGGTAAGACAAGTTTCATCAAGTTAAATGATTGCTAGCAGCTCACATCTGAATTTCTTAAATCTTTAAATATTCAAAAATGCATTTATTTTGGCATTAAGCCAATTTTTTTTAAAGTCAGCTCCATGCCCATAGGGCCCAAACTCACAACTGCAAGATCAAGAGTCCTATGCTCTACCGACAGAACCAGCCAGGCACACCAGTATCGAGTCAACTGATACCAGCTCAGAAAGAGGGGCTTGGGATTCCTGATAGCACAAATTTCTCTCTTCTCGGGGTTGGTGGCTTCCCTTTGAACACATTTCAGGAGAAGAAGTTTAAAGCTTAATATGTATAGTTTCTGAGTCTTTGTCATATCAACTCTTTACAACAGCCTGCTCAGGGATCCAGGAACATGGTCAACTGGAAAAACAGATAAAGATACTGAAAAGAGAAGACCTCTGATAATGACTTCACAATTTTATTGACTCTAAGAACTCCAAAAGGAGATAATTTCCCCCAAACTCCCCTTCTCAGAAATTTCCATTAGAAATGATAGATATTAAGAGCTCACAGAGCAGTAATAATAGAAAAGTAATATTGCCCAGGAAAGCAATAATATCTATAGGACATTATAAAGGTCCTTGAGGAAGAGATCTCTCTAAATCACCTAGCTAACTGTTAAAAATTCGGATTCCCAGATGCACTTCCAGAAATTGGGTAGATCTTACTATGGGCCCAGAATCTTGTGTTTTAATCAATCATCCTAGGTGATTCTAGAGCAGGTGGTTCTTGATCCACACTTTGAGAAGCACTGTGAAGGGTTTAGAGCAGTAATTAGCCCTATGGAAACAAATTAAAATATATGAGTACCTCAGTCTAGAAACTTGCTATGTTTCTGAAATACTGAGCCAAAATTGAATTACAGTGTTGTAAGTATACAGTAAAAGTTTTTAAGTATCTTCAGGGATGCTCTATCTTTGTTTCAGATCAATTTTCAATTTCTGGTGATTCATAATATGTCAACATTTTGCTCTTTCATTCCCATTCAGGCCCAGATCATTAGTATAAACAACAATAAAAAAATATATAAATGCATAAGGAAGCCTCTGGTGTTTTGTTTTTTTTTTTTTTTAAGATTTTATTTATTTATTTGAGAGAGAGAGAGCATGAGAGGGGAGAGGGTCAGAGAGGGAAGCAGGTTCCCCACCAAACAGGGAGCCCGTCACGGGGCTCGATCCCAAGACTCCAGGATCACGACTTGAGCCGAAGGCAGTCGCTTAACTGACTGCGCCCCAGGAAGCCTCTGATTAAGAGAACCTTTAAGCTGAATCTGTATGGAAGATTTTTAAATGTTCATGGATCATCACCCCATGAGAGATTTGCTTTTTGGTGTTTTGTTTTGTTTTGTTCTGAGTTTGGATACTTTGGGTTTTCTAAAATTGCGTCACAACCTCTTTGCATTTGTGTGCTCATGGCCTTCACCAATCAGGCTGTGACACCAACCTCCCAAGAGCTCGCTTTAGCCACAGGTTTTCAGTGAATTATAGCAACAGAATTGAAAATCGCTTAAGCTATCAGTTTGCTCCCTGTTCCAGCTTACCCATCAACCACTGCTGGGGTCTGCACAGAGACTGCCACTTCCTGATGGTGAGTGAGTCTAAGCCACCAACTCCGACTGCAGAAGCTACTGTTGCCAGGAAACAGGCCGCTCCTCCACTGCCTTCACCTCACTGAATTTGCGAACTCGGTACTACGTCTCCATCGGGGACTCAGATCTGAATCTGAGAGGGTGGGGCCGGAAGAGACTGGCGGCACCGGAGGTGGCCCAGCCTTCACAGTAACCCATCAGTTCTGATACTGCCCATTATCCCTCAACAGGATATGGGCTCCTGAAGTGCACGTTTACAAATGTAAACATAAATGTAACAATCTTGTCCTACTAGTCTTCTAGATTGTCGGGACATGCCTGAATTCAAGGGTAGGTGCAGCCTAATACTGGGGCCAGAGCTACAAGATCATTTTAGGTCCATACAGTTCTTCATTAGCACAGAGAATCCTGCTTTAAAAAAAAAAAAAAAAAAAGAGATCAGATTTCAGGAGACCTAACATCTAATCTCCTTCTGGCTCTGTCATTCCCTGCTGTGTGGACCTTGGATGAACTAATTTCTTCAAGCTTCAGTCTTCTCACCTGTAAAACCAGAGGGTTAGACTAGATCAGAGCTTCTCAGACTTTATAATAATTACTGGGGCACTTGATAAATGGATTTGGCTCCATTTCTGGAGATTCAGAAGGAAGAGGCAGTGGCCTGTGTATAAGAATTTGCATTTTAATAAACTCTCTGGGTGATTCACTATCCACCTTTGGCAAATATTTGTCTAATTAGTGATTCTTCACTCTACTCTTATATTAGAAACGAGGAAAGTTTTAAAAAATACTCTTGACTGGATCCTCTCTAAATAAATTCATCAGAATATCTGGGTGTGGGACCAGGCATCTGTGTGCTTTACAAGTTCTTTTGTGCAGCAGGGGTTGAGAATCTGCGGATTATATAATCTTTAAGATCTATCCTTAAATCTAGAACTCTGACTTTTAATCTGGGATTCTTGGTTCTCTACCACAATACCTCAGTTTAGAAATATGGGGCATTCCATGTATACAGATTTACTGTTAGGGGCTGAGTCCTGTTCCTCCCAAATTCATCTGTTGAAGTCCTAACCCCTGGTACCTCAGAATGTGACTGCATTTGGAGATGGGGACTTTAAAGGAGTAATTAAGGTAAGATAAGGTCTTATGGGTGGACCATAATCCAATATAACTGGTGTCTTTATAAGAGGAGATTAGGACATAGACAGCACAGAAGGACAACGTGAGGATACAAGGAGAAGGCAGCAATCTGTGCTCCCAAAATGGAAGTCTCAAAAGAAACCGACCCTGTCAACATCTTATCTTAGACCTTGTGCCTCTGAAATTGTGAGAAAATAAATTTCTGTTGTCCCCAGTTTGTGATATTTTGTTAATGACAGCCCTAGCAAACTAACACGTTAGTCGAATAGTTTTCTGAAACCTGACTGACTTTAAAGAAAATGGCTCGTCTTACTATTGTTCAGAACCAACTTATCTCTTGTGTGGACACAAATAAACTAAAAAGAAAATTACTTAAAGAGCATTTTTTTTCAAAGTCCTGATTAAAGATAAGCTATGGAAATAAATAATGCAGTTTAAAATACTATGCCTTAATTTTGAGGATGATGTTTTAAGTTGACAGGACTAAGAAAATTTCGAGGGCTTTCTGCTACCAATCATAACTAGCAAGCCTGATTTTAGTTAAACAATAAATTACTACCAAATTTTTAATGTGGTCATGTAAATGTAATGTAAATTTTAATTATGAGCATACATGAAATAGAATTTATTATTTTAATTTTAATTCTGGGTTTTATAAGACAACCCTGTCACCTATCCAATACATCCCTAATTTCTCATGCCTCTTTCTTAAGATGTCTTTAATCTTAATTTTCAATTGGATCTACTCAAAGAGAAACTATTCAAGTATTTTCATCATACCCTGGAAAAACATATTTAGACTCTAAAGAAAAAGATATATTGCCACCTAGTGGAAAATAGGCAGAATCATTTGGTGGTCATTCAGTTTTTAAACCACAAAATGGTTAGTACAAGAAATGCTTAAAAATGTTCTTCGATCGTGAATAACTACGCTTTAATTAAATGATGTCTTCCATGCTTAGCTGCCATTTCATTTTTGACTTTTAAGTTATGTATTCTTTATTTTTACTTAGCAGCTCCTCATCTACATATGCTACCACTATATGCTGAGTGATGAAGTTGAACATAATCTTTCTGAAGGACATCTAGCTAAAATGAAAAAAAAAGTATTTACAAGCAAATATAAAGACTACTATCCATAGAAGGTCAGTATAGTGGGCAACTAATGTAAATACAGCTGATTGAGTTTGGGCAAGTCACAACTCTGGACCGGTTTCCTCATCTGAAAAGGTGGTGTTGAACTACATAATTGATTAGATATTTTCAATTCTAATATGGTCGGATTACATATCTATAATACACACAGTTATCAAGCCCAGGGTCTTTGTAATAGTTAGGTGAGTGCCCAACTTAGTTTAGAGAGTAGTGTTGTTAATAAGTATATGTCCTTGGAGTAACATTTCAGCATAGAACTAAAAGCTTATTAATGGAAAGGAAGTTCCTATCTATTTACTTGGTTGCCAGGTTCCCAGGGGTTTTTTTTCCCCCTAAGAGGAAGGTGACCTGGCTAATTTTAACTTCAGCAATTGCATTCTATCCAACTAAGTTATCCTGGCTGCTTCAATGTGGTGGTAGCATCCTTTATTGTTTCCTGTTCTAAACTTTTAGAAGGTTGCTATTAACTGATGGGCTGTTGTTGACCTTTAATAAGCATGAAGGATGATATTAACAACTTGGTAATTCTCTAAGTCTTTCTTACCATAGGCTGGGGAAGGAAAGGAGAGTTGAAGGACATTTCCCTTTTCTTAGCTTTTGGTATGTCCCAAGAATGTCACAAGCCTTAAGTAGTTAACCCTATTACGTGTATGCCCTCTGGAAAGGTCCTATTTCAAATGATGTAATTTGGGGAGCTTAAGTTATCAATTGTTTGACTTAAATTCTTGGATACAATTTCTTTCTCTACAGCATTAAGACAGAAGTCTTTCCCTCTCAGATAGGATGGGCTTCATGTGAAAATGTCAATATGTCTATGGGCATAAGGAAACAAGTATGCTAAATTAGTGGGTGTCATGAAATACTACAGGTAGGTAGTCCACTATACTCACTCAACTTTTAAATAATTAGTTGTGAGAAACTGCATTCATATAAGCACTAATAAAATAGTTAGAGGGCATAGAAAGATTGATATCAAACTTCATTTGAGACTTTATCCAGAGATAAGGTACACAGGAAGGCTAATTATATGATTTCTAGTAAATTCCCTTCCTTCTCTCTTCTTCTATCCCATCCCCACAGAAGAAGAGGAAGAGGAAGGGAGAGGAGGAGGAGAAGGAAAAGAAGAAGGAGGAAGAGAAAAAGAAAGAAAGAAGGAAGGGAAAGAGGAAGGAAGGATGGAAGGAAGGGAAGGAAGAAGGAAAAGAAAAGGAACAAAAGAGAGAGAAATGGTTAATTTTCTAGAGTACATTTATTGTGAATAAAATCTGGGAAAGTTTCTTTGACAACTGGGAGGAACAGAGGAGACTTCTAGGGTCTCATTTTTTTCTTCCTAGAAACTCTTTGTTTGTTCTGTTTAGTAATATTTATTCTCAGATGCATTTTGTGGTATTTGTTGCCCATTTTATTACTTACCCTCTTTTTAAATAAGCAAAACAGCAGAAAAATAATGTTCTAAGTCTCAAATACAAAGTTGGAAACTACCTGCCTTCTTAGAATGAACAACTGTTTCTCCCCTATTGCTTTTTTTTTTTAAATATACAAATAGTTTAGTAACCAGATCTACCTAATTTCAGAGGTAAAAAATTCAATTAATAATGTGAGACATTCTTTATTCTATCAGATTATATGGCTGCCTCACATTACTTTCATTATCAATGTTGCCAGCCTATTATGTATCTTCTAATTCCTCAGTTAGGTAGTTTTAGCAATATGGAAGAGGCTACTGCATGCCTGAAACAACAGTTGGATGTGACAAGGACAAATTAAAGGTCATGACACATGTCATTAGGGAAGCAATTTCTGTAGGTTTGGAAAAAACTCTAAGATTGAGCTACCACTTAAATTTCAGCATAATTTAATATATCTGTTTTTTGATCACATACATCTGTCAACTGATTACTATTATTATTCTCTTTAAGGTAGCATTTTCCCCGTATTGTAGTGGAACAGTACTAAATAGCACATGTAACAGTGAGATATGCTTTCTCTAGTAATCTAAAATTAAAATATTCCATTTCAGTGAATGAAGGCATCCTAAGTGCAGCCCCATGAAAGGATACTTTATAGGGTAACTTTGTTTAGACTGCATTGATTTTTTTCTTTTTATTAACCAGATGCACATTTATCTGATACACATCCCAGGGAAGCTGAGTTAAGAAAGTGAAAGGTGTTTGTCACAATAAATGAAAAGAGATTTCTAAAGTCATACATGTTACATTCTGCACATTCTCTATGGTTCATAATAGAAAGAGGTTGCAGTATAATGAAATAATTTGGAAATACGGCTGGTACTTAGAATTCAGGGTGTTAAGAGGGGGGAAAATGTCCCAGAAATATAGACAAAACTGACAATGATTCTTTCAGATAAAATATTGGTCTGTTTAGGTGTAAAATGTCTTATTAACCCTCAATTCTATTGTACATATTTATACATGTGTATTATAATAAGCTTATTTATATTCAACCAAACATTCCTTTGGCAAGCAGCCTAGAATATTCTAGTGTTCTAAGAGTCAAACAAATGCCTCAGAGATTCAAAGTCTTCATTTCCTTTTCAATATCTCAAATCATGAAAAATTTTTTGTCCTGTTACTGCTGCACTCTAAAAAGTGTATTAATTGACAGGCTCTACCAGGTGTCTCAATGTTTTTCATATCTACCTTAGAGATGGAGCCTTTACTTGGGGTTTCTATCTGGTATCTTTAATACCTCTGTGTACTCTAGTGGGTTTTGAGGTGGCCTGAGAAAAGTCATGTTTTTGTTTTAGTTTGTTTTGTTACTGATTTTTGTTGTTGTTGCTGTTCATTGGTAAACCAAAACTTAAGTCGGGGTTCAGAATTATGGGCTAGGCATCTAATAAGAATGACCATTCAGATATTGAGATTACTGAGGACTTGAGGAATGACCGATGCGCTTCCTTGCTTTTCTAGCTGTATTGGGAGGTAGAGCAAAAACGAGGAGTATTGGTGTCAGAAAGGCCTTGGCATTACCACTGGGTAGTAGTACACTGTTGCAAAGTGTCCTGTTGACAAGTCAACTTACTCTTCTGAACCTATTTTCTCACCTGTAAACTGGAAGACTGAAAACCATATGAGGTTGCTACAAAGATTGCAGATGAAAGTGTGGAGGTCCAAGTCACACTGTAGGCACTAAATACATAAAAATGATCACTTTCAGAATTACCCTTTATAGGCCTTTCAGAATTTTCCATTATCTTGTGCTTTCTCAACTTTAGGGCTATCAACTCTCTTCTCCCTTTTGTGAATAAGGGAGGCATCTCCTCTCCTCTTTCTGTGAGGAAAGGGTGTTGCTGGGAAACTAGGAAAGGAGATATCCTGAGATACAGACTGTTTTCCTGAGAACCACAGGTGAGAAACTAAGACAAAAGAAGTTGGAGTCTGAACCGTGGACTCCTCCCTCGTCAGCATAGATTGCCTATCTCCCCTAAACATCTGGCGGGGGTGGGAATCCACTCCCCCAGACTCCTTTGGAAGCTCACCACTTGAGAGCGCTCCCTTCCCTGGTGGTCTGGTGGAGCCCAGGAATGCTGGCCTGTAGGGCACGGCACCAGACCTGTTTGCTCACTCATGCTTGGAGCGAGCAGCGTGGGAGGTCCTGATAAGCTGGCTACTTAAGGACGTAAGATGCATTTCGAGCACTTGTACTCACTCGTGAGACAAATTGCCAAGTGGTCACTACAAACTCTGTATTCACAAAAAGAACAAAAGCATGAATTTTATTAACATATTATCCTATCAGAGCCCTAAAAAATGATTCTATATAGGACATTTTCAAATATCTGTGTTTGACTTTGGAAAAGAATTATCCTATCTCTTTAAATAGCCTTTCAGGTCTCCTTGTTACTAAATTACCTAAGTGCTGGAAGAATTTGAGCCAATATAGATGGAAAACTCAAGGTTCTGTCATTTCTGTTCTAAGAGAGTTGAGTAAAGAGAGAGAGAGAGAGGGAAAAAAAAAAAAAAAACATGATCAGAGGGTAAAATTCAATCCTTGTTTAATTCAGTTTCAGCCCGAATTAAGTTTGAAGTGTATATGAAAAGTAGGTAAAAGTTATACTAAGCTTAGACACCTCATTTCATTTACTATTTCTCTGAATGAGGGTGGGGTTGAACTAGGAGAGATTTTCAACAGTTACTGAAATCTCATTAGTCCTATAAAATTATATTGTTGAGGAAGACCTATAAAGTTCTGCTTCCAAAAATCTCCTGACCTCAAGATGATTACTGCTTTGACAATTTTCTTGGGTTAGAAAGAGTAAAAAGATTATTCAGGGAATTTCCTATGCCCCCTTGGAACTTGCACAGAATTTCTATGTTTACTTGGAAATATGGTTTCTGAATACATTTTCCTTTTATTCAATGAATTTCATCTTAATTTTTTTCACTCTCTAAAAAATGGTTCTCTCTCCTTTTTATATATATATAAAACCATAGTTTATGGTGCTTTTCAAAAAGACATCTCATCTTTACCTTGGTGAGGACCTCTTCTACTTTTACTATTTCATTACACTACTATATATCAACGTTTTGTTTCCAATATGTGCATTTTAGCAAATTTTCTTCAAGATCTCGAAGTCGGAAAACAGCTGGTGCTGGCTTTTGGCACTTATTCAGCAGAGGGTCTCGGCTTCTGCAGAGGATTAGCCTTATTTCAGAATATAAGAAACCAGCAATGTGCTGCCGGGTCAGTCTGGCAGAGGGGCGTCATTGACCAGCAAGGTGGGAGGTAAAAGAAATCAACAATCAGGCCCCCAGATACATGAGCTGATGAGCTCTCACCACTCACTGTCTGTCCTAGCCTGACTGGAAATGCTTTTTTTGGCCTGTAAATGCTATTCCATGTGTGAAAAGTACTTTCTAAAGTTTATGTTATTTTTAGATCTATGATTTCATGTCAGGGGAATTTGTGAACTTCTTTTGAAATAATGCTTTTAAAATTTTGAAAGCAATCAGAATGAATACATAATGTAACTGTGTTTTTAAATACACTGTCCAGATTCCATGTCCTCAGCAACCTACATTCATAACAGAAACTTTTTTTCCCCCCAAAATGAAAAAAGCCAGCTTTATAGAGGAAGCTAAGAGTCCACTAGAGGTCACTTTTCAACTTACTTCCCTTAAAAACGGAAAAATTCAGCCTTGATTCCTATCATTGAATCTTCTGTCCTGTCTTTGTTTCCACTGTTGGATATTTTGCTTCCTCCCAGAAAAATTTCTGCTATTCCTCACATATTTTTTCTGAAATCTTTCTGATACTGGGCTCATATATTCCTATATATCAAATATATTTTCTATTGTGACTTTCTAATGACTTTCTCAGATACCTAATTAGGTCTATATTATTTTTGATTTTTAAATGTCACTCTTTGAACACTAGCAACATGTGTCTATTTCCTAAAGTTTTAATGGTCTTTATAATGCTGTATTAGTGTGAAAGAAGCAGAGATGGACACCTTCTCAGGACTTTCAGCAGCCATTCAATTTCTGCTCCTTGCCACAAAGACTAGTACCGATGAAAAACATTCAGCATGGGCACCTGGGTGGCTCAGTTGGTTAAGCAACTGCTTTCGGCTCAGGTCATGATCCTGGAGTCCCGGGATGGAGTCCCGCATCGGTCTCCCTGCTCGGCAGGGAGTCTGCTTCTCCCTCTGACCCTAACCCCTCTCATGTGCTCTCTCTCACAAATAAATAAATAAAATCTTTAAAAAAAAAAGAAAAAGAAAAACATTCAGCATCAATACTTGTTGATGAATCTCTGAATTTCATCTTTCTTGATTTAGTTTCTCTTGTAACCCATCAGAGCTATATTTTGAACTACTTTTTGAAAAGCAATGACTCTAAAGTGTGATGCCTGATATACTACAGTTTATCTAACTGAATGCCTCATATATGTTGGTTCATCCTTTTCTCCTTCTGCTTGAGGGTTTGAGGAGCATAACAACGTTCACAAGCTGCTGTTATGTTGTTAGTCTCACTACTCGTGGACAAGAAGTAACATTACGAACATATATGTATATATATATGTATATATCTATGTCTTGTGTATTTCCTATTAAACCACCTGGCATAAGGTTACAATCTCCTGGCTTCCCATTGAAAAAATGCCTACTACATCTCTCCTATATCTGTAACTGTACTGATTTTAAAACATTTTTAAACTATTCTTAAAATTTACTCCAAATAAGCAGTTTTAAAACTCAGAAATAGTGTGATATCTCATTTCTCTGTGAAATGGAGACCTTTATAAAGAAACCACATAAGGATTTATTCTTGCCTTCCAAAAGAATATTTATCTCTTTATACCTTCTTGTACCACTAACTTGTCTAAGTAGACTATAAAAGAGGTCACTTTAACGTAATTTCTACCACTTATGAGAAGATTTTATCAAAGAAAATATTTAATATCTGAAAACAAAATAAAAGAGTTAAAACACCAGGTGTGCTTTAAATCGTACATATAATACCCAATTTTAATAGTATTATTTGTTGAAGTTATTTTCATGCACAAATATAATGTGAATAATTTCCCCATGGAAAATACTGAAATATTGCGGGATAAGCTGCAGGCTTCTGCTTACTAGCCCTAATCTCCAAACCTTCCCAAAGGTAACTCCTTTTGTGTATTTTCCCAGATCTTGTGATAAACATTTACATTCAAATGTGTGTACCCCTAGGATATATACCATACTATTTAGTTTTATGTACACTTGTGTTTTTAAAATAAATGTTATGTAACATTGAACAATTTGTTCTGTCACTTATGCTTGATTTCTATTCAATAATAGACTTTGAAATTATTTATATGCCGGTTTCTATCACTCTGTCTCATTCTTTTGAACTAGTTACAGTGTCTTCAAGAATGGACATACCCATAATTTAACTACCCGTTTTCCTAGGGAAGTACTGTTAGTTTGTTTCTGTCTTTTCCCTCCTAGAAGAGATCTGTGTTTATCCTCCTGTGCATGATCAAGCGTTCTACTGGAGTGGGGATTGTGAAGAGCATTGCTAAATGATAAAAAGGAGGCATTGACCATTTTAATAGACACCACCAACTAGTTCTCCCAGTGTCTTCAAAAATGTTCTCTCATCTAGCAACAACTGGAGAATAGCAGACTACCTGCACCCTGGTCAGCATTCCAGATCAAACTTGACATTTTTTGGTCATTTCTTTGGCATCTCATGTTTGAAGTTGTATTTGCCTACTTTTTTTTTTTTTATCTTTCAACTCTACATTTATTAGAATACAGTAAGAAATACAGTGCACAATTCCTGCCTCTATGGAAATCCAAGTTAGAAAGCTCCAGATGTACAAACAGATATAAACAGCCAAGTAACAAAATAGTTCAACTGTGAGACCCTAGCACAGAGATGTCACAAGGTTTATGAGAGGGTATCAAATGTACTCTACAATTAATAAATGTTTTATGCTTGGAGGAATAAAAAAATTAAGAGGAAGTGGTCAGCAAAATTTTTTTTATTTTTTATTCTTATGTTAATCCCCATACATTACATCATTAGTTTTAGATGTCGTGTTCCATGATTCATTGTTTGTGCATAACACCCAGTGCTCCATGCAGAACGTGTCCTCTTTAATACCCATCACCAGGCTAACCCATCCTCCCACCCCTCTCCCCTCTAGAACCCTCAGTTTGTTTTTCAGAGTCCATCGTCTCTCATGGTTCGTCTACCCCTCCGATTTCCCCCCCTTCATTCTTCCCCTCCTGCTACCTTCTATTTGCCTACTTTTTAATACTATTTAGGTGTATCATCTTTCCATACATTTACTGGGTATTTGTATGTCTTCTTCAGTGAATTTCCTATTTATAATTTTTGCCCATTTTTCAATTGCATCATTTGCTTTTTCTTACCAATCTCTAGGAGATTTTCTATATTTTGAATATAAAGTGCCTTTTGGTTATATTCATGCAAATATCTTTCCAGTCCATCTCTTGGTTTTTAACTTTGTTTATGATTTCTCTGTCATGAAGAATTTTTTATTTTTATGCTGTCAATTTACCAATTCTTTCTTGTGTGGCTTAAATTTAGTATCTTGCTTAAGAGGACTGCTCTGACCCTCAAAACAAATGTATACCTTTATTTAATATCTTGTATTTTCTTCTCATTCTTTTATGGTTTTATTGTTATAATTATTATTTAAGTATTCAGATTTTCTAAGGATTATTCTCATGTGTGGGGTACACATCTCATTTCTTTTTTTTCCCCAAATGAATAACAGACAATCCTGACACCATTTGATGAATAGTTCATATTTTCTTACTGACTTAAAATGCTACTTTTATGATAATGTAAATTTCCTTCACCCAGAGTAACACCCAGAGTTATTTCTGGGCACTTTACATTAATTTATTATTATTAATTAGTGTATTCCCGTGTAACACCACATTTAAAAAATTAATACATATTTAGCTAACTGGCATATCAACATTTTTCTTTCTTCATTTTTGTCAAAATTATCTTTGTTATTCTTGCTAATTTACTCTTTCATATTAATTTTAAAATTGGGCTTGTTCAAGTTAATGAAAAATTCTATTGAAAGCAAGAATTGCATCAAATTTACATATTAATCTGAGGAGAAATGGCATATTTAGTCTTCTCATCAATGAATATATGTATCACTGAAATTTTATGTCATCTATGTCCTTCAGTTAATTTATATTCCAGGCTTAATCCCAGTCATGGTATAATTATTGATATTATCAATGAAGCCTTTAATTCTTTTGACATTTCTGATTATTGCTTGTGTAAAAAGAAAGCTACAGATTTTCACTTTTTTCTTTTTTCAAGTTTTTATTAACATACAGTGTAATATTAGTTTCAGGTGTAGAATTTGGTGATTCATCACTTACATACGACACCCAGTGCTTAAAGCTACAGACTTTTTTTTAAAGATTTTATTTATTTATTTGAGAGTGAGCAAGAGAGAGCACAGAAGGAGAGGCAGAGGAAAAAGCAGACTCCCTGCTAAGCAGGGAGCCCATGAGGCTGGGCTCGACCCCAGGACCCTGAGATCATGACCTGAGCCGAAGGCAGACACTTAACCAACTGAGCCACCCAGGAGCCTGAAAGCTACAGATTTTTAAAGGTTGATTTTGTGTCTGTCTACCTCAGTGGATTAATTCTTAGTTCTAAGAGTTTGTCAGGTGATCCTCCTGGGTGGTTTTTACTTTAGTGATCATATCATCATCAAACAATGACATTTTGTTTTTTCCTTCCTGAGATATATAGTTCTTATTTATTTTTCTGGTTTATTGCATTAACTAGGATCTTGAAAATGTTGAATAGAAGGAATATTGGGCATCTCTGTATTTTATTGACTTTAATGGGAAAAATTTTAATATGTAATTATGATTTTGCTAAAGCTTTTAATGGTCACCCTTTATTAAGTTAGAGAACACAGCATTAATTTTAAATTTGAATATAACATAGTAAAATATTATTCTTGTTATGTAGAATTACTATTTTCAAAGTGTTGAGCTATAATGGGTTATTTTGTTGTCCAGTACTCCAAATACATTACATACAATATGAATTAGTCTATTAGACATCCAAAGTGAGTGCAGCTGGGGCTAATCCCAGAAAAATATTCAGAGGCAGCCAAAACAGCTAACCTTAAGATTTTCTCATAATTAAAACTCCTTTTTTCTAAGGCTGCTTGTCGGTGAAATCTGTTGCTAAAGATATAAAGAATATATCACTGGTGTTGGTTAAAACATCAAGTACAAAACAATTTTAAACTACATAATAAATACTTTGTCCAGTTCTTTCCTAAGAACACTGGTGCTTAAGATTTACCAACTAATAGGCAGTCCAATACTGGTCTTGACACTGTTCTAATGAATACATAAAACCAATGAGTACAGGGAGTCTGAAATGTAATCCACAAACATTTAAAAGATGCTTATTTTGTATCAGGCATAGAAAATGAATATTGAAATTCAGAGGAATATCATGCCTCTGAAAATCTGAGGAATTGATTCAATTGTCATTCCCATTGTCTAGAAATAGAAACAGACATTTGAACTTAACTATTTACCAATGGTGTACAATGGCAGTTCTAAATGTTCAGAGATCCCGGAGACACTTTTCGGGAGTCTGCAATGTCAACACTATTCCAGATAACGTCAGTCTCTCACACTGGATTGGAGTGTTTCAGAGGCTACAGGATGGGCACTATCTCAACAGACTGAATGCGGACATGAGAGTCCAGCTTCTCTTTTAATCCAGAGAGTAAAGAGATCTTTAAAAATGTAAAACAATGTTTTTCTCCCTATTAAATTATTTTTGGTTGTGGCAAATGTAATTATTCTTCATAAAATATTTGTAATTCCATTATAACAATTTCTCATGCTAAAAACCTTGGAGTTTTCCCTTTTTTAAATAAAGATTTTATTTATTTGACAGAGAAAGAGAGAGTAAAAGCAGGGGGAGTGGCAGAGGGAGAGGAAGAAGCAGGCTCCACGCTGAGCAGGGAGCCCGATGCGGGACTTGATCCCAGAACCCTGAGATCATGACCTGAGCCGAAGGCAGACGCTTAACTGACTGAGCCACCCATGCACCCCTGGAGTTATCCTTGATTCCTCTCTTTTTCTCCTACTCCACATGTAATCTATCAACAAATCCTGTTGGCTCTATATCAACATGTATCAGAATACAATGCACATCTCATCATCTTTGCTACTCCTAACTTGCCTGGTCCAAGCCACAGTGATTTTAAACCTAGATTATTATAATAACCTTCCAAGGCTTCTCCTTGCTGAAACCCTTTTCCATCTTCAGTGACTTGATCTGACTTAACTTTCAAAAATATTCCTCTAGAAGTTGGTCTGAGTATAGACTGTAAAGGGGGGCAAAAGTGGGGTCAGTGTGATCAATTAGGAGACATTGCAATCATTCAGGTAAGAGGTGATTGCAGCTCTACCTGGGCTAGTGGTGGTAGAAGTAGTGGCAGTAAATGATTAAATTCTGGGCGCTTTTCATTATGGGACATTTCAAACATATGCATTTGTAGGAAGCATAGAATAATGGACCCATGTGTGACTGTCTCCCAACTTCAGCAATGATCACTTCATGACCGATTCTCTTTCATCTACAACTTTTCACTCTCTCCTTTAATAGATTGTTTTGAAGCAAGTTCCAGATGGAAAATCATTTCATCCATAAATATTTCAGTATGTAATCCAAAAATATATGGGATCTGTTTAAAACAAATAAACATTTTATTTTATTTTATTTTTAAAGATTTTATTTATTTATTTGACAGAGAGAGACACAGCGAGAGAGGGAACACAAGCAGGGGGAGTGGGAGAGAGAGAGAAGCAGGCTTCCCGCGGAGCAGGGAGCCCAATGCAGGGCTCGATCCCAGGACCCTGGGATCATGACTTGAGCTGAAGGCAGACGCTTAACGACTGAGCCACCCAGGTGCCCCAAGCATTGACATTTTAAAAATTAGGAATAATTTCTTGACATCATCAAGTACCAAAATTGGTGTTCAAGTCTCCCTGATTGTCTCATACCAATTTTTACAATCTGTTTGAATTAAGATCTAAACTGCACCTGATTTATATGTCTCTTAAACCTTTTAAAATATACAAATCCTTTCTTTTTTTCTTGCAATTTTTTTTCATGAAAAAATTGGGCCATTTGTCATATAAAATGTCATGCACTCTAGGTTTTTCTGATTGCATCATTGCGGTGTCATTAAATTATGTTTCTCTGTCACCCTTAACTTCCTGTAAACTGGCAGATCTAGAGACTTGGCCAGAATTTTTCATAGGTGGCGCTGTGGACTTGCTTGTCACTCTTCAGGTTGTTTTATTTAGGAATAATTACCACTGATGGTCATTGCCTTGATCCATTATTTCATTAAATGTTGAAAAATGGTACCATTCTAATTCTAACACTTCTTCCTCAATTATTAGCTGGAATTCTTCTGTCTAATCCTGGAGATAGTGAATTCAGAAGATGAAAGAAATACAACAGAGATGCTAGCATGAAGAGATAAAATAGTCAATTGAAGATTTAAAAATAAAATAATGTATTTCTTGATTGGGAGCTTTTTAGCTGTAAGACAGAGAAAGAACATTGAAGAGTAATAGCAACTATTCAGTGACCACAGGAAATAATATGATGAGATGCTTATCCAAGTTTATTTTTCTGAAAATGTCTGACAATACCAAATTTTATCTTATTCCTATAAACCAATGAAATACAGAAACTTTATCATTTCCGGCAGTTTCATATGTAACTATAAGCTTTGTGATTTTATTTTCCATAAGGTTATGTTGCATGTAAATGCTTCTTTTGGAGTCTGCAAAACTCTTTCTCATGTACTATCTCATTCAAACCTCAAAACAACCCAGCAAGTTAGTCTAGTTAAGTAGCGTCGCTCTATATTACAAAGGAGGGGACCAAAAATATTTTTATTTCACAGTCTTAAAAAGTTATTGCTCCTAAGTAGAGCTGTTTGACTTAGACATAAGTAACTATCGCATTGCCAGTGTTCATGGTTGTGTTGCTGCGGACGTCAAGGAATGAATGAGTCAAAGGATATGTATGAGCACCATCACATCATCTTTGCTAATTAGGGTCACAAGTTATAAAGTGAGTTCGTGTGGGAATGAGCAAGCAGACATAATTATTAGAATGTAATACAAGAAGAATAAAACTTGGAAGTGTGTTCCTGACTTGCTTTGAGAATTTAGGCAGGCAGTGCCCTCTGTCTTCGGTTCCCACTAGACCAAATGAAAAAATTATGGGTGTTTTTAAAATGAAAGTTTAACTTTTCCAGTTGGATTGACAAGATTGACATGGATTATAGGATTGACAGGCTAGAAAAAAAAAAACCCATTAACCAATGTTCTAAAGAAATTAATTTAGGGAATAAGCAGAATTAATTCAGGCTAGTTTACAAAGAACCTATTGTAGAAATATTAATGAAAAGATTGTAGGATTACAGAATTTCTTTTATATTAGAAAAAAGTATCAGGGCGCCTGGGTGTCTCAGATGGTTAAGCGTCTGCCTTCGGCTCTGGTCATGATCTCCAGGTCCCGAGATTGAGTCCCTCATTGGGCTCCCTGCTCAGCCGGGGAGTCTGCTTCTCCCTCTCCCTCCGCCTCTCCCCCTGCTTGTGCTCTCTCTGTCTCTGTCTCTGTCTCTGTCTCTCTCTCAAACGAATAAATACAATCTTAAAAAAAAAAAAGAATACCAACACAATCATGGTATTTTAACACCATTTATTTTTTTTTAAGATTTTATTCATTTGAGAGAGAGAGAGAGAACACAAGCAGGGAAGGGGCAGAGGGAGAGGGAGAAGCAGACTCCCTGGTGAGCAGGGAGCCCAATACGGGGTTCGATCCCATGACTCCAGGATCATGACCTGAACCAAAGGCAGATACTAACCGACTGAGCCACTCGGGCACCCCTTAACACTGTTTAATGAGTTCAAGATGACCATAGCCATTACTCTAAATTTTAGTTAACTCTAAATTTTAAGACAGCTCCTAAGGTAATATGAATATATACATAAAATGAGTACTGTAAAATATCCAAAAATATATACAGATTTTACATTTTTTACATATTTCCATTTCAATTGTTATTCAAAACATTAAAATTACATTAATTCTATCATCACGAATGTCGTTTGACTCATGACTGATCGCCTAGGAAGGCTAAAGTGGAATGAGCACATAAGTTTCCTTCCTCACGTTACTTGCACACTTAACTTGAGTATTTTATTTCTTATAATTTTACTGTCTAACCAAAAAGCTTTTTTTTTCTCTTACGGTGGAAAGAGTGCAGTCTTCACTGGCCCCCAAAGTGCAAAACCTTATCCCTTTACTAACAAGGTGGGCTTGAGATACTAGCGGAACAACCTGAGAAGTGCCACGCACAGCAGGTTTTTACACACAGCCGTGTCTCCAGTCCTTCATTTACGTCATCATAAAACCTTTGCTGGAGTGTTGCATTCCCAGAGCAGGTCCCACAAAGAGTGCAGCAGTCCGTCCTGTCCCTTTCAGCTCTCAGGGAATCTTTCTCCAGCGATTTCAAGATCTGCAGAGTTCCATAATTTAGCCATTTACACATGCTTCTGATGAATTCAATCACAGATGCCTTTGAGGTTGAAGTGGGCTTACAGATAGGTAATTTAGTCCATGTTGCAGTTGAGGAATTTGGGGGCCAAATATACCACTTCCCAAATACAGGTGGTAACAGTGCTAGGACGGGACTTCCTCTTTTCCAGTCGAGTCCCCTGCTCTCCCTAGGACACTTCTTTGCACATTATAAGCTTCTTTGTCTTTGTTGAATGACAGTTTTTTGTTATTTTAGCAGAATTGAGGCCCCAGTGAGGACACGGAGGGGGATTTAGGGTGATGGGTGTGAGGTGGTGCAGACGACCGGGATAGGACTGGCTACATGATGTGAGGGCCCCGTGAAAAGTGAAAATGTGAATTTTTAATGGCACAAGAATGCCATTAAACGTACCAAAATATAAATGTTTTCCCTTTCCTTCTGCTTCTCTCAACTCTGCCATGGTGTTTTGTGGGTTTTTTTTTAATTAGCTATTTAATGTTCTAAGTAAAGAAAAATTAAAATGTTCAATCATTGCAGAAATATTATTTATCTTTGAATTGTGTAATGCCAGTTTTAAGTGTAAATATAAGAACATTTAACTTGTATGCAGAAGCATCCACATTACACAAGTCTGTTTTGTACCTCATACACATGCGTGTGTGTATTTTGTTCTTACCAGAAGAGTGGAAATCTGCACAAAATTAACTGTTTTTATTTTATTTTTTTAAAGATTATATTTATTTGACAGAGAGAGACACAGCGAGAGAGGGAACGCAAGCAGGGAAACACGCTTAACGACTGAGCCTCGCAGGTGCCCCACCTTTTCTTAATAGGCACACATCCTACCAATACTCACCACACTTGGCTTACTGATAAGTAATGAAGACTGAAAGCCAAAGGAATTGCTAATGGCCCTATCTTTCCTTTCTCTTCTACTTCATTATTTTCACCACAAATATCAGTATAGTCAGCTGGGTTTGTAGTCTATTACAGTTAATCTAAAATCACAGTAGAGGGCGCCTGGGTGGCTCAGTTGTTAAGCGTCTGCCTTCAGCTCGGGTCATGGTCCCAGGGTCCTGGGATCGAACCCCGCATCGGGCTCCCTGCTAATACAGGAAGGTAACACACTAACATTGCCTTTTTTCTGCATTGAAAGCAAGTTCTGGTTCAAGCAGAAAGCGGGGCCTTCCAGGCCTCTCAGCTTTACTTAGTCTTAGATGTAACAGACTCACCAGTACGTACTGGCTTTGAGCCTCCCTGAACTCCCATGCGTCATGGGGCCACTGGAATTCTATGCTCATGGGCATCACAAACACTATATGTGAATGGCACAGCAAAGGACTGAGGTGGACACTCCTGTTGGGAATGTCTCCTCTGCTCTCTCACATGCTCCATTGTCATGTCAGACTTCATTTCCAAAACATAATTTCAAAGATAAAGTTAAGAATTTCACGATGGCGGGGTGCCTGGGTGGCTCAGTCAGCTGGGCATCTGCCTTCGGCTCAGGTCATGATCTCAGAGTCCTGGGGTCAAGTCCCGCATCGGGCTCCCTGCTCGGTGGGGAGTGCTTCTCCCTCTGCCTCTCACCCCTCCCCCTGCTTGTGCTCTCTCTCTCTGTCAAATAAATAAATAAAATCTTAAAAAAAAAAAAAAAAAAAAAGAATTTCACAATGGCAAGAGCAGAACTTTAAACCAAGTGGGTCATTTCTGAGTCTTGAGCCCTGTGCAACTATACAGGTCATGCCCATGAAATTGACCCTATTTCAAATGTTCCTGAAATCAACCAGGCAGACACCTACCTGCCTTGCGTATGCAGTGGGACCAGCCTGTTCTGCTTTGTCTCCCCTCTTCCCCTTTTCTCTCATTCCTTCAAGGAGCTTTTTTTCAGAAACTCTTCCTTCACTGCTTACACTCATCTTCTACAGAGTTTCCATTGCCAATTGACCTTTTATTTTATTTTATTTTATATTGTTTTCTTTTAATTTAATTTATCTTTAGCATCATTATCTGCTAGTCATATAAATTATCTGAGGCACTGTCCGCTTACCACCCTACCCCATCTCTACAAAACCATTTATTATTAACATCACACATTATAACGAAACTATTATGTGACTATTTTTCTTATTCTTTCTGAAATATGTCCTACAGATACAAGGCATTTCTACACAAATTTTTCCCCATGAGTAAATACAATAAGTTTCCATGTTGGGATGGTCATTTATCTCCTTAGAAGAGTACTAGCAGTAAATATTTTGCCTAGTTAAACATTGGTCAACATTCCTTGGTTTCTGCTTTTAAGTATTTGTAGTGTCTTCCAAACTTCACTTCTCTCTGCATGTGAGGAACTGAGCTATCTTTCTTCAGATGTATTTTATCGTTTAATGTTTTCATTTAGCTGAACTATTAGTAATGCACATTTACAACTTATTTCAGGAGCACTATGAGTAATAATAGCGTTAAAACTTCTGTAGTATTTATATTTACCAAAGCATTTCACATACTTTTCATACAAATATCTTTTCATTTGATCTTCATGGCAACTCTTGGAATGATCTACAAATGTATTTTTCATCTCAAGATTGACAAATAGTACATTAAATAGCATATTAACATATGATGCCCCTATTCTTAGATTTAAACTTTTATAAGAATTTCTTTGGAAATTATACATTAGCCTCTCCCCTCCCTGCCTCCGCCAAGTCTCTAATGGAGAGAATATCAGGCCTTCATTGAAAACAGAGAATAGCCATTTGGGGGTCAGTATAGTCAGCTGGGTTTGTAGTCTATTACAGTTAATCTAAAATCACAGTAGAGGGCGCCTGGGTGGCTCAGTTGTTAAGCGTCTGCCTTCAGCTCGGGTCATGGTCCCAGGGTCCTGGGATCGAACCCCGCATTGGGCTCCCTGCTCAGCAGGAAGTCTGCTTCTCCCTCTCCCACTCCCGCGGCTTGTGTTCCTGCTCTTGCTATCTCTGTCTCTGTCAAATAAATAAATAAAATCTTTAAAAAAATAAAATAAATCACAATAGAATAACTTTAAAATTCGTGACTCTTTATTCATTTTAAATTTGCCAGGTGCTTCTTCTCTAGGTCAAATGTAACGTGTAGTAGAAGAAGGGGCTGGGCAATCAGGCCTGGCCCTTTTGTCATGGTCTCCATTGTTGAGCAGAGAATTTCATTGTTACAAAACATGGGTACAAACATATCATAGAACCAAACCCAAGCCCCCAATTTCCTTGAAAATACTGCATCAATTTTCTTCCTCAAAATTGAAATGACACATATTCATTCTTAAAATCAGAATTGCTGCCAAATATTCTTTCTTGCCATGGCAACATGTAAGAATTTGGAAAACCATTCAGGTTTAACCATCAGCCAAACGCATCAACAATCCCTGTTCACATAGCAGCACAGTTAGTAGAATCCTAAACATATTCCTATTCTGACTCTATCACCTGTTTAACTTTCTTGGAAATTATTTATACATATTCTATAGGATATTTATGATGATATGATATCTAATATCTAATAGATAAATATATCTCTCTAATTTGTAAGATTTTGGTAAGAGCCTCTAAGCTATCTATTCTTAGGTCAGTTTTAACAAAGGTTGCACTGCTTGCTGCCTTCTTTAAATTTTATTCTGATGACCAATTTCTATTTTAAATCCACTTTCTTTTCCTTCTGCTCACTTTCCATTCCTTCAGTGGGGACACACCAATGCTTGAAATACTTTTCCATGGTCACACTTCCTCTCTCGGTGGTTCTCACTTTTCTTCCTTTTCCTTTCACAGGTGTTCAGTTTCCCTACTTGCAGGTCCTTCCCTCCCCTCCCCTCTTCACTCCCTCTGGCGGGTGTAGCTTGACTGGGAATTGTCAGTTCCCAAAAAGGAGAAAGAGGAAGCATATTCATATCCTATATCTTTGGGCTACTTGCCTGCCCCCCCCAACACACACCTTTCCTACTGTGAATATTAACCTCTCCCCTCCCTCTTTCATATCACCAAGTTATTCCTCTTACCTGATCTTTCCCATCTTCATACACATACACTTCATACCTCCCATCTGAAAAAACTTCTTTCTCATTCCTGCGTTCCCCTCTCACCACCTCCCCATCTCTCTGGTCCCCTGAAAAACAAAATTCATGAATGAGTGCACGTTTCCGGAATCCTCCTTTCTCATTCTTTCTTTACCCCATTGCAATCAAGCTTGCTTTCTCGCCATTCGTTGATGAGTATCACGTTGTCAAATGTAATGGCCAATTCTCAGTTCTCACTGACTGAACTATCAACATTTAACATGACTGATCACTTCCTCCTTCTTGAAATCATTTCTTTCCTGGTTTCTCACCCCTATCTCAGTGTTTCTTTGACCTCACTGGCCAGAGGTTGGCCATCTCTTTTGCTCTCCTTTTATTCATAGCTTCACTTTGAAGTCTTTATACCTCTTTTCTCTCCACGGTAGTTTCTTGGGTGATCTCATCTGGTTCCAGGGCTTTAAATATTATCTATATGCACATAGTTTTTGAATTTATATCTCTAGAGCTGATTTCTCCCTAACTCCAGACTTTTTTTTTTTATTCTTATGTTAATCCCCATACATTACATCATTAGTTCTAGATGAAGTGTTCCATGATTCATTGTTTGTGCATAACACCCAGTGCTCCATGCAGAATGTGCTCTCCTCAATACCCACCACCAGGCTAACCCATCCTCCCACCCCCCTCCCCTCTAGAACCCTCAGTTTGTTTTTCAGAGTCCATCTTCTCTCATGGTTCGTCCACCCCTCCGATTTCCCCTGCTTCATTCTTCCCCTCCTGCTACCTTCTTCTTCTTCTTTTTTTTTTCTTAACATATATTGCATTATTTGTTTCAGAGGTACAGATCTGAGATTCAACAGTCTTGCACAATTCACAGCGCTTACCAGAGCACATACCCTCCCCAGTGTCTATCACCCAGTCACCCCATCCCTCCCACCCCACCCCCCACTCCAACAACACTCAGTTTGTTTCCTGCGATTAAGAATTCCTCATATCAGTGAGATCATATGATACATGTCTTTCTCTGTTTGACTTATTTCACTCAACATAATACCCTCCAGTTCCATCCACGTTGTTGCAAATGGCAAGATCTCATTCCTTTTGATGGCTGCATAATATTCCATTGTATATATATACCACCTCTTCTTTATCCATTCATCTGTCGATGGACATCTTGGCTCTTTCCACAGTTTGGCTATTGTGGACATTGCTGCTATAAACATCGGGGTGCACGTACCCCTTCGGATCCCTACTTTTGTATCTTTGGAGTAAATACCCAGTAGTGCAATTGCTGGATCATATGGTAGCTCTATTTTCAACTTTTTGAGGAACCTCCATACAGTTTTCCAGAGTGGCTGCACCAGCTCGCATTCCCGCCAAAAGTGTAGGAGGGTTCCCCTTTCTCCGCATCCCTGCCAACATCTGTCGTTTCCTGACTTGTTAATTTTAGCCATTCTGACTGGTGTGAGATGGTATCTCACTGAGGTTTTGATTTGGATTTCCCTGATGCTGAGCGATATTGAGCACTTTTTCATGTGTCTGTTGGCCATTTGGATGTCTTCTTTGGAAAAATGTCTGTTCATGTCTTCTGCCCATTTCTTTCTTTTTTTTTTTTTTTAAAGATTTTATTTATTTACTTGAGACAGAGAGAATGAGAGAGACAGAGAGCACACGAGAAGGGGGAGGGTCAGAGGGAGAAGCAGGCTCCCCGCCGAGCAGGGAGCCCAATGTGGGACTCGATCCCGGGACTCCAGGATCATGACCTGAGCCGAAGGCAGTCACCCAACCAACTGAGCCACCCAGGCACCCCATCTTCTGCCCATTTCTTGATTGGATTCTTTGTTCTTTGGGTGTTGAGTTTGATGAGTTCTTTATAGATTTTGGATACTAGCCCTTTATCTGATATGTCATTTGCAAATATCTTCTCCCATTCTGTCGGTTGTCTTTTGGTTTTGTTGACTGTTTGCTTTGCAAAAGCTTTTTATCTTGATGAAGTCCCAATAGTTCATTTTTGCCCTTGCTTCCCTTGCCTTTGGCGATGTTTCTAGGAAGAAGTTGCTGCAGCTGAGGTCGAAGAGGTTGCTGCCTGTGTTCTCCTTTAGGATTTTGATGGACTCCTGTCTCACATTGAGGTCTTTCAACCACTTGGAGTCTATTTTTGTGTGTGATGTAAGGAAATGGTCCAGTTTCATTCTTCTGCATGTGGCTATCCAATATTCCCAACACCATTTGTTGAAGAGACTGTCTTTGTTCCATTGGACATTCTTTCCTGCTTTGTCGAAGATTAGTTGACCATAGAGTTGAGGGTCCATTTCTGGGCTCTCTATTCTGTTCCATTGATCTATGTGTCTGTTTTTGTGCCAGTACCATGCTGTCTTGATGATGACAGCTTTGTAATAGAGCTTGAAGTCCGGAATTGTGATGCCGCCGGCTTTGCTTTTCTTTTTCAACATTCCTCTGGCTATGCGGGGTCTTTTCTGGTTCCATACAAATTTTAGGATTATTTGTTCCATTTCTTTGAAAAAAGTGGATGGTATTTTGATGGGGATTGCATTGAATGTGTAGATTGCTCTAGGTAGCATTGACATCTTCACAATATTTGTTCTTCCAATCCATGAGCATGGAACGTTTTTCCATTTCTTTGTGTCTTCCTCAATTTCTTTCATGAGTATTTTATAGTTTTCCGAGTACAGATCCTTTGTCTCTTTGGTTAGATTTATTCCTAGGTATCTTATGGTTTTGGGTGCAATTGTAAATGGGATCGACTCCTTAAGTTCTCTTTCTTCTGTCTTGTTGTTGGTGTATAGGAATGCCACTGACTTCTGTGCATTGATTTTATATCCTGCCACTTTACTGAATTCCTCTATGAGTTCTAGCAGTTTTGGGGTGGAGTCTTTTGGGTTTTCCACATAAAGTATCATATCATCTGCAAAGAGTGAGAGTTTGACTTCTTCTTTGCCAATTTGGATGCCTTTGATTTCTTTTTGTTGTCTGATTGCTGTGGCTAGGACTTCCAATACTATGTTGAATAGCAGTGGTGATAGTGGACATCCCTGCCATGTTCCTGACCTTAGGGGGAAAGCTCTCAGTTTTTCCCCGTTGAGAATGATATTCGCTGTAGGTTTTTCATAGATGGCTTTTATGATATTGAGGTATGTACCCTCTATCCCTATACTCTGAAGAGTTTTGATCAAGAAAGGATGCTGTACTTTGTCAAAAGCTTTTTCTGCATCTATTGAGAGGATCATATGATTCTTGTTCTTTCTTTTGTTAATGTATTGTATCACATTGATTGATTTGCGGATGTTGAACCAACCTTGCAGCCCAGGGATAAATCCCACTTCGTCATGGTGAATAATCCTTTTAATGTACTGTTGGATCCTATTGGCTAGTATTTTGGTGAGAATTTTTGCATCCATGTTCATCAGGGATATTGGTCTGTAATTCTCCTTTTTGATGGGGTCTTTGTCTGGTTTGGGGATCAAGGTAATGCTGGCCTCATAAAATGAGTTTGGAAGTTTTCCTTCCGTTTCTATTTTTTGGAACAGTTTCAGAAGAATAGGTATTAATTCTTCTTGAAATGTTTGGTAGAATTCCCCTGGGAAGCCATCTGGCCCTGGGCTTTTGTTTGTTGGGAGATTTTTGATGACTGCTTCAATTTCCTTAGTGGTTATAGGTCTGTTCAGGTTTTCTATTTCATCCTGGTTCAGTTTTGGTAGTTGATACATCTCTAGGAATGCATCCATCTCTTCCAGGTTATCTAATTTGCTGGCATAGAGTTGCTCATAATAGGTTCTTATACTTGTTTGTATTTCTTTGGTGTTGGTTGTGATCTCTCCTCTTTCATTCATGATTTTGTTGATTTGGGTCATTTCTCTTCTCTTTTTGATAAGTCTGGCCAGGGGTTTATCAATCTTGTTAATTCTTTCAAAGAACCAGCTCCTAGTTTCGTTGATCTGTTCTACTGTTCTTTTAGTTTCTATTTCATGGATTTCTGCTCTGATCTTTATGATTTCTCTTCTCCTGCTGGGTTTAGGCTTTATTTGCTGTTCTTTCTCCAGCTCCTTTAGGTGTAGGGTTAGGTTGTGTCCTTGAGACCTTTCTTGTTTCTTGAGAAAGGCTTGTATTGCTATATACTTTCCTCTTAGGACTGCCTTTGCTGCGTCCCAAAGATTTTGAACAGTTGTGTTTTCATTTTCATTGGTTTCCATGTATTTTTTTAGTTCTTCTTTAATTTCCTGGTTGACCCATTCATTCTTCAGTAGGATGCTCTTTAGCCTCCATGTATTTGAGTTCTTTCCGACTTTCCTCTTGTGATTGAGTTCTAGTTTCAAAGCATTGTGGTCTGAAAATAGGCAGGGAATGATCCCAATCTTTTGGTACCGGTTGAGACCTGATTTATGACCTAGGATGTGATCTATTCTGGAGAATGTTCCATGGGCACTAGAGAAGAATGTGTATTCCGTTGCTTTGGGGTGGAATGTTCTGAATATGTCTGTGAAGTCCATTTGGTCCAGTGTGTCATTTAAAGTCTTTATTTCCTTGTTGATCTTTTGCTTAGACGATCTGTCCATTTCAGTGAGGGGGATGTTAAAGTCCCCCACTATTATTGTATTGTTGTCGATGTGTTTCTTTGCTTTTGTTATTAATTGCCTTATATAATTGGCTGCTCCCATGTTAGGGGCATAGATATTTACAATTGTTAGATCTTCTTGTTGGATAGATCCTTTAAGTATGATATAGTGTCCTTCCTCATCTCTTATTACAGTCTTTGGTTTAAAATCGAATTTGTCTGATATAAGGATTGTCACCCCAGCTTTCTTTTGGTGTCCATTAGCATGGTAAATGGTTTTCCAGCCCCTCACTTTCAATCTGGGGGTGTCTTTGGTTCTAAAATGAGTCTCTTGCCCACAGCATATTGATGGGTCTTGTTTTTTAATCCAGTCTGATAGCCTGTGTCTTTTGATTGGGGCATTTAGCCCATTTACATTCAGGGTAACTATTGAAAGATAGGAATTTAGTGCCATTGTATTGCCTGTAAGGTGACTGTTACCGTATATTGTCTGTGTTCCTTTCTGGTCTATGTTGCTTTTAGGCTCTCTCTTTGCTTAGAGGACCCCTTTCAAGATTTCCTGTAGGGCTGGTTTTGTGTTTGCAAATTCCTTTAGTTTTTGTTTGTCCTGGAAGCTTTTTATCTCTCCTTCAATTTTCAATGAGAGCCTAGCTGGATATAGTATTCTTGGCTGCATATTTTTCTCATTTAGTGCTCTGAATATATCCTGCCAGTCCTTTCTGGCCTGCCAGGTCTCTGTGGATAGGTCTGTTGGCAATCTAATGTTTCTACCCTTGTAGGTTACATATCTCTTCTCCCGAGCTGCTTTCAGGATTTTCTCTTTGTCTATGAGACTCGTAAGTTTTACTATTAGATGTCGGGGAGTTGACCTATTTTTATTGATTTTGAGAGGGGTTCTCTGTGCTTCCTGGATTTTCATGCCTGTTTCTTTCCCCAAATTAGGGAAGTTCTCTGCTATAATTTGCTCCATTATACCTTCTGCCCCTCTCTCTCTTTCTTCTTCTTCTGGGATCCCAATTATTCTAATGTTGTTTCGTCTTATGGTATCGCTTATCTCTCGAATTCTGCCCTCGTGATCCAGTAGTTGTTTATCTCTCTTTTTCTCAGCTTCTTTATTTTCCATCATTTCATCTTCTATATTACTGATTCTCTCTTCTGCCTCATTTATTCTAGCACTTAGCGCCCCCATTTTTGATTGCACCTCATTAATAGCCTTTTTGATTTCTACTTGGTTGGATTTTAGCTCTTTTACTTCTCCAGAAAGGGTTTCTCTAATAACTTCCATATTTTTTTCAAGCCCAGCTAGTATCTTTAAAGTGATGATTCTGAACTCTAGATCTGACATCATAGTAATGTCCGTATTGAGTAGGTCCCTGGCAGTCAGTACTACCTCTTTTCCTTTTTGTTGAGGTGAATTTTTCTGTCTTGTCATTTTGTGCAGAGGAGAATAGATTAATGAGAGAACAAAATGCTAGCAGAGTAACCACGTCCCCAGAAAATATACTCTAAACAAATCAGAAAAGACCTGAAGCAGTGGGATAAGAAAGGGAAAGAGAGAAAAAAGAAAAAGAAAAAAAAGAAAAAGAAAAAGATAAAGATCAAAACAACAACAAAAACCAGAATGTGATCAAATATGATCTATATGGTATATAGATCAGTGCCACACACTAGATTTGGGGTGTATTTTGGTCTTTTAGAAGAAAGTGCCTCCCAAAATTTTAAAGAAAGAAAAACTTATATATGTACAAAAATAAGGATTGATATGATGAAGGGATGGAATATGACTGTAAAAATGGAAATTATAAAAAATTTTATAAAAGGAATTGATAAGAAGTTGTTTGAAAAAAGAAAGAAGAGAATTTAAAAAAAGAAAAAAGAAAAAGAAAAAAAAAAGGGAGAGGATGTGATCAGGCAGGGGAATAGAAAACACCATATACTAGAGATTTAGGGTATATTTTAATCTGTTAGAAGAAACGATCTCAAAATTTTAAAGAGAGAACAACTTATATATATAAGCCAAAAATATGGGTAACTACTATGAAGGGATAGAATATGACTCTAAAAATGAAAAATAAAAAAATTTTTTTTAAAAAAAGGGATTGATAAGATGTTGGTTGAAAAAGGGAAAAAGAAAAATTCAAAAAGAAATAAAAAGACAAAAAGACAGTTAAAAAAATTAACTTTAAAAGACTAAAGAATCATGGTAAAAAAGCTGTGAATTCTATGTGCAGTATTCCCCTAGCGCTGGAGTTCTGCCGTTCTCATTGATCGGTAAACTTGGTCTTGGCCGGCTGTTCTCGCTGATCTTCTGGGGAGGGGCCTGTTGCCGTGGTTTCCAAATGTCTCTGCCGGAGGCGGAATTGCCCCGCCCTTGCCCCCTCCCGGCTAAGTAATCTGCTCGGGTTTGCTCTCCGGGGCTTTTGTTCCCTGCGAGCTTTCCGTACAGCTTTGGAGGCGGAGAGTGAAAATGGCGGCCTCCCAATCTCCGCCCCGGAGGAGCTGAGAATTCGGGGCCCGCTCCTCAGTGAGACCCCAGAGAAAAGCCGTCAGTCACTCCCGTCTCCCCGGTCTCCGGCCACACCCCGTGCTCACCCGGCCTGTGACCGAGCGTTTCTGTCTCTGGCACCCGACCCCGTGTGGAGTCTCCAAACCCAGCAGATCCCTGCGGTGCGCTCCCGCGCGGCTCCTCCCGGGGGAGGAAGGTGAGTCTCCCCGGATCTGCCGCTTGTTGGGTCCCTGCTGGAGGAGCAGGGGCCCGACTGTGCCGCGCATCACGGTTTATGGCCACCCCGAGCTGAGAGCCCGCGCCTGGGCTCCGCCTCTGCAGCCGGCTTCCCTGCTCCGTTACCTGGGAGCTCTGCCGCCCTCAGGCACCCCCGGTCTTTCTGTGACCCCGAGGGTCCTGAGACCACACTGTCCCGGAAGGTTCCACCCCCCGCTTAGCCACCAGAGTGACGTCCCTCGGCGGAGCAGACTTTTAAAAGTTCTGATTTTCTGCTCCGTGGTTCTATCACTTGCCAGAAGCGGCCGACGGAGGCCCCTCCCCCGCCGTCTATCCTCCCGAATATCGCCTCGGATTCACTTCTCCGCACGTCCTACCTTCCAGAAAGTGGTCGCTTTTCTGATGAGAGAGTTGTTGCTCTTCTTTTCTTCGATCTCCTGTTGAGTTTGTAGGTGTTCAGAATGGTTTGATCCCTATCCAGCTGAATTCCTGAGAGGAGACAAAATCCAGGTCTCCTACTCCTCCGCCATCTTGCTCTGCCCCCCTCCAGACTTTTTTAAAAAAGATTTTATTTATTTATTTGTGTGAGAGAGAGAGAGGGAGGAAGGGAGGGAAGGAGGGAGGGAGGCGAGCACAAGCAGGGGGAATGGCAGAGGGAAAAACAAGCACCCCGCTGAGCAAGGAGCCCAATGTGGGACTCAGTCCCAAGACTCTGGGATCGTGACCTGAGTCAAAGGCAGCAACTTAACCGACTGAGCCACCCAGGTGCCAATTCCAGACTTTTGTAATCAATACCTATTTAATATCTTCAATTGGTTACCCAATAGATAACCAGAACAGAACTCTTGATTTTCTCCTCCAAATCTACTCTTCCAGCAGTCTTCCCTATCTCTGGTAATGGCAAATCCATTCTGTTAAGTTGCTTAGTTCAAAAGTCCTGGCATGCTTTCTGGCTTCTTCTGTTTCCCATAGAATCCAGACATTCTATCCATCAGTTGCTTCTGTTGCTTTATCTTCAAAATGTACTCAGCAACCAACCCCTTCATTTCCCTCCACTGAAAATACATTAGTCCAAGACACATCATCAGACACATCATCCCAGCACTGGATTATTTCAATAGCTTCCTAATAGAACTCCCAGTTTCGATCTTTGTGTCCCTTACAACCTATTTTCTATTCAACAACCGGAGTGATTCTCTGGAAAATTAATTCAGACCCTATGATTTTGCTCAGAAGCCTTCAACAGTTTCCCTTATCACTCAGAATAAAATTCACAATTCTTATCATCAGCTGCAAGGTCACACAGGGTAAGCATCCTCCTCCCCTTGGACCTTTTCTCCTACCACTCTCATTCTCTTTCACTGTTTCCATCACATTGACCTCTTTGTTCTTCCTGAGTTGCACCAAGCCTGTCTGTTCCAGAATATTTTTCCACTCCATATCTGTACAGCTTGCTTCCTCACTTTATGTCTCCATCCAATGGCAATTTGTCAAAAACTGTTGCTCTTGACCACTCTATATAAAATAGCAATATTCTAACTTCCAATCTAATATCTCCACCCTGCTTACTGTGTTTAATATTTTTTAGTGGTTTATTTATTTATCATTTGCCTCCTTTCACTGCAGTGAAAGCTCAATAAAGGTCACGGCTGTTTTGTTGTTTATCATGACATCTCCAGCAATCAGAATAACACCTGGCAGAAAGTAAGCACTAAGGAAATTTTTCTGAATGAATAAACCAATTTTGTCATGGCTACAATTTGGCCATTTTAAAACCAGTACCTTTAAAATGATTCAGTGTATCAGAAAACATAATATATATGGTAAGCTACTGAAACTAAACTGTTTTGCAACTCAACTTTTCCTTGAGCAGGACTGACACTCCTGCAGATATTGCTCCTCCAAGAATATCTTCTTTTTGTGGGACAATGTGTCAAAGGAAACATAGTAAAATATTGATGGAGTTCTATCACCTTGAATTAAATGTCTTCACCCTGTATGGTTACATAGTGTCAAGGCAGTATCCAAATCCGGCAGAGCAGTAGTCCTCCATGGCTCTATTGTACAGAATTTTTATGCGGTAACCTAGCTCAGTAATATTTATTCAATTGAATCATATAAGAGAAGCATTTTGCCATCATGTGCAATTAGCCTTCATGATAGGTGGTCTCAAAGGGCTATAGAGCAAATAGAATTGGGGCCACAACAAGATGTTCTGAAGCTAAGGACTCTGGGTTCTTAGAGTATTTGGGGATACCCAGATGCTCCTCTCACATCATTGTTCCTCGCCTGGGAAAAAAAAAAAAGCAGTATCAACAATCAATGAAGAATAAAATATCACTAAGCTTCCTTTCCCTTTGTTTTCTTCTCTCCGCGGTGGCTGCAGCTTGCGGGCTGCCTTCTGGCACGTGAGCTCGGGGTGACTCGCACGTCTGCTGGGGTACGGCGGGCTTCCCGGCCATCACGGTGCGATCCTCCCAAGCCAGTTTGGGGCTGCCGGCCCCCACTTCCACTCTCATCACCTTCGCTGTCTGTGCTCGTTCGGAGGGTACCTGTCATCCTGCTATGGCAGTCTGTTCTGCCCTGTTCCTCTGTCCCCATGCCACCATCTCTGCTCTTTCTCTGCTCTCAGTAGTTCCTGAACTCTGGTTACCGACAGCTTGCCAACAGCGCGCTCTGTGCCCTTGTCATCTCTCGCCTATCACACCTGCTGCTGCCACCTGTTCCGGTACTTTGCCAGCATCTCCCCTACTGCCTTCACTGCTGGCCACGCTCCTTCATGGGGAGGAAGGATTTTTTTCTTAATCAATGGCTGCTGCTGGACAGTGACACAACTAAACAGTGACATCTGGGAAATACCATGTCACCTGTCCTTGAGACGGTGTACTCATCTCATTGCTGCCAAGATATTTAACCACCAAATTCTGAGGTCTGTGGTGTTTACTGTTCTAAGAACGTTTTCTTTCCCTGGCTTTCTAAGAACGGCAGCCTCTACCAAAAAAAAAAAAAAAAAAAAAAAAAAAAAAATCTGTTAATTGAAGCTACTCTAATAAGCTTGTTTTTAAAGAGTTCTTGATGTTCATATCAAAATTTAGTTAGGGGGAGAGGAAGGGCGTAAAAGTTTGTTTCCAGTATCACTGACATTAGCTAAAGCATAGAAATAAGTCTAAATCAAAGGGCCCTATTAGGTTTATGGGTAAGTCTGAATTAAACTTTTTGATTTTAAAGTGAATATTAATTTGGTATATAACTTGTAAAAGATACATAGTGAGGATATTCATGAAAAACCACCTACTTCTGGATGAATTATGTGCCCCATAATATTCTGTTTTTCCAAAATGCCAAAGAAAAAATCGGGGATGAGAGAAAGAGAAGGTAAATGAAACAGTATATTTGGGAATAATAAAAATTTTTAGAAAACAGGATTTTTAAAAAACTTGGGTATGCATAGAATGGATTAATAGAGATCCAAAGATTAATGGAAATCAAAAGATATGAATATGCTATGTAAACTATAAACTATTATGCAAATATAAAGATTATTTTTAACCAGGTTATTTCTAAAGCACAGCTTCCATAGATAGTAAACTGATTTCTTAATAAGGCAATCTATTTCATTTATGAACAGCTCTAATTGCTAGAAAAATTATACCAAGCTAAAAGCTAATTTCACTTATGCTAGTTCTATGCTCTAGAATTATACAAAATGGTTCTATATCATTAGCAATAACTCATCAAGATTTTTAATGATTCATGTATGAAAACCAGGGGTCCCTTAGGTATATTTGTTGCTGTGACTGGGAAAATCAGCACAACATTGCCAAACCAGATGAAATCTGGTTTAAATAACTGAAGACAACTTTATAAAAATGTAAAATCCAGAATGTCCATGTTCCTGTAACATTGGAGAGCCAAGACTCTCATGCATTGTTAGAGGGGTCTCTGGGGAGCTATACTACTTTTGGAAAGTAATATTTATAACATATGATCTAAAGCTATTCCAGTTTTGGGAATCTATCTCACAGAAATATAATCAGAGGTACACTTGAATGTTTTGTATTGTGAGTAGTTATGGTAAAAAAAAATACTGGAAACAACTTAAATAACCATAAAAATATATATTAATTGTATAGGAGTCCATGGAACATAAAGCAAATATTTAAGAGAGTGAATTACATCTATATATGTTGATCTATATGCAGCTACTCTTGGTATGTTTTTATGTGAGAGAAGCACAACCATGTGTATTATAAGGTCTCATTTCTTTTTTTTTTTTTTTTTAGATTTATTTATTTATTTATTTATTTGAGAGCGAGAGAGCATGCGAGCACAGGGTGGGGAGGGGCAGAGGAAGAGGGAGAGAGTCTTAAGCAGACTAAGTGCTGACCTGGAAACCCAACATGGGGCTCTATCTCATGACCCCAAGATCACAACCTGAGCCAAAACCAAGAGTCAGATGCTTAACCGACTGTGCCACCCAGGCGCCCCTAAGATCTCATTTCTTAAAACAAACAAGGGACAACCCAAATACATATATGAAGATAAATGTTTGAAATAGCATTAAAAAAGCGTGGAAGAACATACTACTTATCAACATTAATTATATATTTAAAACATATATACATCTCTTTTGCTTGAATAGGTTTGCATTCTTCTTTTAATGTAAATGATCCAGTATCTAAAATCACAAAACATATTTTTTTAATAAAGTTCAATCTACGCTGTTCTATAATTGTATGTGCTTCTAGGATTTCATCTGGTTTGGCAATGATGTGCTGATTTTCCCAGTCACAGCAACAAACATACCTAAGGGACCCCTGGTTTTCATACATGAATCATTAAAAATCTTGATGAGTTGTTCAACTCTAACAAAGTTATGGCAATAAGGCCACTGTTATTTTTTTTTAAGTACTCAATTTTTATATTTGGGTTGAAATTGGAAATCTATCCAAATGAATGTTGTCAAAAAGGTTTAACTCCAAAAAAAGATATAGCCCTCCAGTTCTATTTTCTATGCTAGACATCCCCAGATCTTTTGATCAAATGATAATATTTCTCAGATCTTTCACACCATATTGGCTGTAACTCTCTGTTTCTATTTTAAACTATGTGATCCTGCCTCGGAAACATTCATCCATATATTTCTGAAAGTATCCCAAGATTGCGATTGATATTAGAAGGCTTATTTCAATAGAGATTTACACTGAGGTTCTGGCAAACTAACAGTCCCAAATCTTTTACTTGTGTGTTGTGTTTGTGAATGTTTTAATAGAAACGATGTAGATCCTCTAATATCTGTCTTGTTCTTGAGCAAGTGATCTTCTTTTTCTTTCTTTCTTTTTTTTTTTTTTTTAAGATTTTATTTATTTATTTGACAGAGAAAGACACAGCGAGAGAGGGAACACAAGCAGAGGGGAGTGGGAGAGGGAGAAGCAGGCTCCCCGCTGAGCAGGGAGCCCCATGCGGGACTCGATCCAGGGACTCCAGGATCATGACCTGAGCCGAAGGCAGTTGCTTAACCAACTGAGCCACCCAGGTGCCCGCAATCTTCTTTTTTTTAGCCTAAATGTAGGACTTTATCATTACCCACTTTCAATTTGATTGTGTTTGCCATGTAAAAATTTTAAAAAGAACTATATTGCACATATGGTATGATTTTAATTATGTGAAAAATACACCTACTTATTAAAAGAAATAAAAAATAAAATAAACAAGCTAAAATTATTGACCATGAATATGGTTAGGTGTTAAAATCCTAAGTGATTTGACCTCCTCTGCTTTCTGACAATTTCCTTTAATTATATTTAAATAAAAAATTGTATTATTTTAAATAAAAAATTAAAAGGGGAGGGGGGATAGTGACATCGCCAAGATGGCAACAGAGATGGTTGTTGACTTTGCTCCCTCTCACAGGAAGAACAACTAACAGCTATTACAGAATAAGACACCAGTGAGGGAATCCTAGAACACTGGTGTGAGGCTGAAGTGTCCCCTCATCCTCCCATACCTCAGGGACCCAGACAGACTGTATTAGAAGGGTAAGAGAAGCTGCTATACAATGACCCCATTGCCCCTTCCCCAGGCCAATGTAGCACCACTCAGAGAAGTCTCCCTTGAGCCTCCAGTTCCTGCAGTGGGGAAAAATGTCAACCAGTCTCCCCCAGCACTGTGGTCACTTCGTAGCAGCCCCTACTCTGATCCCACACCATTGGGATTGTGGAGGAATCTGCAGGGCTCAACAGCTGGGAATCTGACTGTGACAGAGAAGAGGGGAAGGGCTTGCAAAAACTTGCACATGGATCTTGGCAGACTGAGTTCATACTGTAGTGCCCAAGTAGTAATCCCCACCAGTGGTTTTGCTTATCTGTAGGGCCAAGCTGGGGGCACACTTTGACTAGGGAACTCAGTGGGGTGCAGATCTGCCTGATTTGAATCTTCAAACAGGAGTTTTGCTGGCCCAAGAGCCCAGTTTGCCCATGCATAGCCAAGGTGCCAGGTCACAGCCCCACCTGCTGTGGACAGTGTTTTCTGGTCGCAATTGACCAGAGGGGCAGCAACAATTCCTGGAAGTTGTGTGGCCCAGCAGTGCTTGAGCTGAGAGGCAGACAAGCCGAGCAGACTGCTCCCCAAGCAAAGCTAGTACTGAGCACAGAGGTTTCCCATGCTAGGCACAGGCAGGGGGACTAGATCATAGCTAAGGCTGAGGGTACCTCTTAGCCCCTTCCAAAAAGACAGCCTGTTGGGGAAATTGAGACTGGTCCTCCACCCCCTCCACCACCTGCCCAGACAAGGGGCTGAGACATACCACCACCTGCTGTGGAGAAGGACTTGCAGTGCCATTTGACCAGCTCCTAGAAGCTGTGTAGCCCAGCAGCATTCAAGTCAAGAGAAGGGCAGACAGAATGATCATTTGTAGAGCAAAGCCAGTGACTCTGTTTGGCCAGAAAACTTAGGGTGTGGGTCAGCTTCAGTTAAGACAACAAAAAGGGTGCCTGGGTCGCTCAGTCAGTTAAGAGGCTGCCTTTGGCTCAGGTCATGATCCCGGGGTCCTGGGATCGAGTCCCACACCAGGCTCCTTGCTCAGCGGGGAGCCTGCTTCTCCTTCTCCCTCTGCCTGCTGCTGCCCCTGTGTATGCTCACTCTCAAATAAATAAATAAAAGAAATCTTAAAAAAAAAAGACAACAAAAAGTTTTATCAGTTTTAGAGCTTCTTCTCCAACTGTACCCAGGCAGGAAATCTAATTCATAGCCCCTCTCATCACTGAACACAACCTTTAGCCTGTCTGACCAGGAAACCTAACCAGAGCTAATGGGAAGCTATGTAGCCCATTCAGCAGCTCTACCTGCAGTGGCACTTGAACAGAGAGCATTATCCATGGCTTCCTCCATCTGCAGAACAAAATCGGTGGACTCACCTGACCAGTAATTCAGTGCACACTCAAGCCTGATTTAGGCCCCCAAACAATGAGCTGTGCAGGCCCTGGGCCCTGCCAGGGTAGGAAGACTAACCCATAGCCCCACCTACTACTGAATATAGTACTCAGTCCTGACCATTTAGCAAGCCTGACTAGAGAATCCAGGCAACTGTGGAGCCCATCCTACAGTTTCACTTGGTAAGGAACCAAGCTAGCAGTCCTAGCTAGCCAGTGGCATCTCCCCTCCACCCCTGTACTCAGATCTCAAGCAGTTACCTCACCCAAAATAGGCCATAATACCAGGCCCCACCTACCCAATGACATTACCAGTGGACATACCCAGAAACCTAAACTGAGCTGACTGGTGAAGAACTGTCTCCGTCAAAGCAAATGTGTAAGTATTGGAAGAGAAGTCCAGTTACTCAGATGCACAGATACCAGTGTAAGGAATCAAGGATCATGAAAAATCAGGTAAATATGACACGACTGAAAGAAAATAATAAAGCTCCAATAACTGACTATAAAGAAATGGAGATCTATGAACTATTAGACAAAGAATTCAGAATGATGCTCTTAAGAAAGTTTAGTGAACTTAAAGAAAACAGACCAATAACTAAATGAAAATAGGAAAGCAATGCATGAACAAAACAAGATGTATAACAAGGAAATAGCAACCATCTTAGAGTTGTAAGATACAATAACTGTCCTGAAGAATCCAAAAGAGAGTTTCAAAAGTAGACTACAGCATGCAGAAGAAAGAATCAATGACATGGAGGATAGGAAATTGAAAATTACCCAGTTGAAAGAGCAAAAAGAAAGAAGAATGAAGAAGAGTGAAGAAAGCCTTGGGAAAGCTTATAGGAATTATGGGACACAACAAAAAGAAATAATATTCACATTATGGGAATTCTAGAAGAAGAGAAAGAGAATGAGACAGAAAGTATATTTAACACAATAATGGCTGAAATTTTCTGAACCCAGGGAGAGAAATGGATCTCCAGATCCAGGAGACCCAAAGGATCCCAAACAAGTTGAACCCTAACAGAGCTACATTAAGACAAATTTTAATTAAATTGTCAAAAGTCAAAGACAAAGAAAGAATTTTAAGAGCAGCAAGAGAAAAAAGAGAAGTTATATACAAGAGAATACCTGGAAAGCTAACAGCAAATTCCTCAACAGAAACTTTTCAGACCAGGAGAGAATGAAATGACATATCCAAAATATTGAAATAAATAAAATAAGTGTCAACCAAGAACTCTATACCCAGTGAAGCTGTCCTTCAGAAACAAAGGAGGAATAAAGGCTTCCCCAACAAACAAAAGCAGAGGGAATTCATTACCACCAGATCTACCTTACAAGAAATGCTGAATGCAGTTCATTGAGTGCAAGTAAAAGAATGCTAAATAACATCATACAAAAAAAATAGTGTAAATCTCACTACTATAAATTATAAATATATAGCCATAGACTCTGTAATATGGTAAGAGTGGTGCATAACTCATAACTTTAGTTGAAAAGTTAAGAAAAGAGCATAGCAAAAATAACCAAAAATACAATAATCTGTTATTAACTACACAATCTAAAAACATGTAGGGGCACTTGGATGATGCTGTCAGTTAAGTGTCCAACTCTTGATCTCAACTCAGGTCTTGATCTCAGGGTTGTGAGTTTAAGTCCCACATTGGAGCCTAATTAAAAAAAAATTAAATAAAAAATAAAAACATGTAACAGCAATAACCTAAAGTGTGGGAGAAGAAGTAAAAGTTTAAAGTATATTAATTCTATTAAACTTAAGTTGTTATAAGTTTAAAACAGGGTGTTATAAGCTTAAGGTATTTTATGTAAGCTTAATGGTAACCACAAGGATAAATCTTGCAGTAATTGCACAAAAGAACATGATAAAAAAGTTGAAGCATACTGATACCAAAAGATATCAAAACAAAAATAAACATAGAATAAGAAACAAGAGACAATGGATCTACCAAACAACTAAAAAACTATGAACAAAATGGCCATAGTAAGTCTTTACCGATCAATAATTACTTTAAACTTAAACAGATTAAAGTCACCAATCAAAAGACATAGGATGACTGAATGAATAAAACACAAGATTTGACAATGTGCTGTCTGCAAAAGACTCATTTTAGCCTCAAGACACACGTAGACTGAGAATGAAGGGATGGAAAAAGCCTTTCAAGCAACTAGAAGTCAAGAACAAGAGGAAAACTGGAAAATTCATGAACACATGGAAATTGAACAACACTCTCCTGAACAATCAATGGGTCAAAGAAGAAATCAAAGGAGAAGTAAAAATGTTTTCTGAGACAAATAAAAATGAAAGCACAACATACCAGAACTTGTGGGATGCAGCAAAAGCAGTTCTAAGGGAGAAGTTCATTGCAATAAACGCCTACATTAAGAAGTAAAAAGGATCCCAAATAAACAACCTAACTCTACACCATCAGGAACTAGAAAAAGAAGAATAAACTGAGATCAAAGTTAGTGGAACAAAAGAAACAAAAAAGGTTAGAACAGAAATAAGTGCCATAGAGAACAGAAAAACCATAGAAAAGATTAACCAAACTTAAAGTTGGTTCTTTGAAAAGATAAACAAAATTAACAAAAACTTAGCTAATCTAACCAAGGAAAAAAGAGAAAGGACCTAATCAACAAAATTATCAGTGAAAAAGGAGACATTAAAACTGACACCATTGAAATTCAAGATTGTAAAGGGCTACTGTGAACAACTATATTACCAACAAACTAGATAACTTAGAAGAAATGGAAAAACTCTCAGAAACATACAACTTACCAAAACTAAATCAGGAAGAAATAGAAAATTTGAATAGAACAATTACTAATAAGGAGATGGAATCAGTAATCAAAAAACCTAACAAAGAAAAGCCCGGGACCAGATGGCTTCACTGGTGAATTTTAACAAACATTTAAAGAATTAACATCAATCCTTCTCAACTCTTCCAAAAAATCAAATAGGAAACACTCCCAAACTCACTTTATGAGGCTAGCATTATCTTGATACCAAAACCAGAAAAGGACACTATGAGAAGAGAAAATCATAGGCCAATATCACTGATGAATAGATGTAAAAATTCTCAATAAAATACCAGCAAACCAAATTCAGCAGCACATTAAAAGGATCATTCATCATGATCAAGTGGAGTTTACCCCTGGGATTGTAAATTGGTACAGCCACTATGGAAAACAATATGGAAATAGAACTACCATACAATCCAGAAATTCTACTTCTGGGAATATATCCAAAGGTCGGAAAAACACTAACTCAAAAAAATATCTGACTATGGAAAGAGCCAAGATGTCCATCGACAGATGGATGTATAAAGAAGATGTGGTATATATATATATATACAATGGAATATTATGCAGCCATCAAAAAACCCCAAATCTTGTCATTTGCAACAACGTGGATGGAACTGGAGGGTATTATGCTGAGCGAAATAAGTCAATCAGAGAAAGACTGATTCCTCACTGATACGAGGAATTCTTAATCTCAGGAAACAAACTGAGGGTTGCTGGAGTGGTGGGGGGTGGGAGGGATGGGGTGGCTGGGTGATAGACATTGGGAGGGTATGTGCTGTGGTGAGAGCTGTGAATTGTGTGAGACTGATGAATCACAGACCTGTACCTCTGAAACAAATAATACATTATATGTTAAAAAAAAAAAAAAAGATAGTAGGAGGGGAAGAATGAAGGGGGGGAAATCAGAGGGGGAGACGAACCATGAGAGATTATGGACTCTGAGAAACAAACTGAGCATTCTAGAGGGGAGGGGGGTGGGGGATGGGTTAGCCTGGTGATGGGTATTAAAGAGGGCACGTATTGAATGGAGCACTGGGTGTTATACGCAAACAATGAATCATGGAACACTACATCAAACACTAATGATGTAATGTATGGTGATTAACATAATGTAATAAAATAAAATTATTAAAAAAAAAAAGAAAGAAAGAAAGGCATATCAAGGGGCGCCTAGGTGGCTCAGTCATTTAGCATCCGCCTTCAGTTCAGGTCATGATCCCAGGGTCCTAGGATCGAGTCCTGCATTGGGCTCTCTGCTCAGTGGTGAGACTGCTTCTCCCTCTGCCTCTGTCCCCCACCGCCCCCCGCTCATGCACGCACACTCTCTCTCTCTGACAGATAAATAGATAAAATCTTTTAAAAGGCACATGGAATGATTTGGAGTTCCAAAGATAGTTTAAATATGTCTTTTGAGGCTACTTGACCAAATGGACAATGTTTTAGGAGCCATGTAAAACATTTCCAGGGGTTGACCAGTCACATTTTTATGTAGCATAGCGGATATCAGTGCACTGTCCCTGGACCAGCAACATCAGAATTACTGAGGAACTCGTTAAAAATAAAATTCTTGGGCCCAGCAATCTGTATTTTTTTATGTTATTATGTTCTATTAGTCACCATACAGTACATCATTAAAGCAATCTGTATTTTAATAAGCCCTCTAGGTTACCCTGAACCAGCCTGTTAACAGGATGAAGTATAATAATAAAATACAATTTAGATTGGAAAAAAAAATATCTGTACTTTCATCTTCTTAGCAACATTGTTCACAGTAATCAAGACATGGAAACAACCTAGGTGTCCATCAGTGGATGAACTGATAAAGAAGTTGTGGTATACATATACAGTAGAATATTATTCAGCCATAAGCAATGAAATCCTGATCTTTGTGACAACATGGAAGTATCCTGAAGGCATTATCCTAGGTAAAATAAGTCTAATGGAGAAAAGCAAATACTTTATTATCCCACTTATATATGCAATCTTAAAAAAAAGAAAACCAAAGTCATGGAAAGAGATCAGACTGGTTATCAGAGGCAGAAGGGTGGGGGGGTGATAGTGTGGGGGGAGGAGGGATTGGAGGAAGGTGATCAAAAAGTGCAAGCTTCCACTTACAAATAAATACTAGGGATGTATTGTACAACTTGATAATAGCTAACACTACTGTATTATATACAGGAAAGTTGTTAAGAAAGTAAATTCTTGCTCTCATCACAAGGAGAAAATTATTTTCCTTTCTTTATTTCATGTCTATATGAAAAGATGGATGCTAACTTCACCACTGTAGTAATCATTTCACAATATATGTAAATCAAACCATCATGCTGTATGCATTAAACTTATGCAATGAGGTATGTCAATTATTTCTCAATAAAAGTGGAAAAAAATTAAGATGACCTTCATCTTGTTTGTTTGAACAAACTGCTATGTATCCAATGATGATATAAGAAAGAGGGTTTAGAAACATTTAATTGTGGAGTAGCAAGAATTTCTAGCTGAAAGCATCTTGGCTACTGATGTGGCCTGTTCTTCCACCTTTAATATAAAAGGCAAAGGTTGTTGTTTTATGGGTGTTATGTTTCAGTTGTGCAAGATTAAAAATTTCGGGAAGTCCGTTTCACAACAATGTGACTAAACACAGGGGCGCCTGGGTGGCTCAGTCGTTAAGCGTCTGCCTTCGGCTCAGGTCATGATCCCAGTGTCTTGGGATTGAGCCCCGCATCAGGCTCCCTGCTCAGCGGGAAGCCTGCTTCTCCCTCTCCCCTCCCCCTGCTTGTGTTCCCTCTCTCACTCTGTCTCTCTCTGTCAAATAAATAAATAAAATCTAAAAAAAAAAATTATAATAAACACTACTGAACTAACATTACTTTAAAATGGTTAAGATGGTAAGTTTTATGTTATGTGTGTTTTATCAGAATTTTTTTTAAAATATGGAAAGAACAAAACTCAATATAAGTGTGGTAGATGGGGAAGTATGTTATTACTCAAAGCATTCTCCTTTGGATAACTTGGTAGAAGGTGATAGCATTTAATGGAAAAAGTGAATATATATATGAGGAGGAGCAATTTGGAGTGAAAATACTAATCGAAAAGATACTTTGCACCATCTTTTCTTTGCCCAGATGATTTCAGCATTGCTGGAAAAAGCAGTTCTTGTGTATCGCCAGGGTCCCATCTCAAATGGGAACTATTGTATCTCTCTGCTTTTCTACCTCAGGGCTTTCTTCTAAGGCATGGGCACTCTCAACCAGGGCACAGATGCAGCCTGGAAGGAAGAAGAAGAAGAATCAGTGAATAATTGCTCCATCTTACCCATCTTTCTGTGAGACAGTTTTGTTCCACGTTTCAAAGGGTGTCCAGCATGCTCCCAGTGGGTCCGAGCCCCAGCTACGGATGCTGGTAACCAATTCAGTAATCTATTCCGCCCCCCGCCCTTTTTTTGGCCTTTTCCCCATTTCTGGTTTCATTCTCTCCAATCTCTCTTTTCTGCTTTCTAGGATCATCTTCCAAATAAACCATCTAGACCCTATCCTTGTCTCAGGCTCTCATCAAATCTAAGATAAAAATATTGAATGAGGGGCACCTGGGTGGCTCAGTTGGTTAAGCATCCAACTCTTGATTTGGGCTCAGGTCATGATCTCAGGGTCATGAGATTGAGCCCCACATCAGCCATGGAGCCTGCTTAAGATTCTCTCTCTCCCTCTCCCTCTCTAAAAAAAGAAAAAAGAAAAAAAAGATATTGAATGATATTTAGGACAAGTAAAGCTTTAGAATCTTGGAAAGATTAGTTGAAGATGTCCTTTAGAAAGCTAGAAATTAGTGTCATTTCAAAAATAACTTCTTTTCCATTGTCTTGATCTACTTAGCTCTCTTTCCAAAAATTGTTCTGTCACTCATTTATATTTTCTATTGTTCTGTGCTGCTTCTCTGATTTTACTGTTGTTGTTTTCTTAAACCTTGAGATCTTAAAAAAAAGTTCACTGAAGAGAAAGTTCATTTAAAATGCTTCACCTTGGGGCACTAGGGTGACTCAGTCGGTTAAGCACCTGCCTTTGGCTCAGGTCATGATCTCAGGGTCCTGGGATCGAGTCCTGCATGGGGCTCCCTGTTCAGTAGGGAGTCTGCTTCTCCCTCTCCCTCTGCCTGCTTCTCCCTCTGCTTGTGCTTTCTCTTTCTCTCTGTCAAATAAATAAATAAAATCTTTAAAAAAATAAATAAAATGCTTCACCTTTTTCTTCCTCCAATGGATTATATGTGACTATATGCAGGTCTACTTTCTTTTCAGAGAATCTCTGTCTCTCTTGAGTTTCTAGCCTTAAGGCCACATCTAATATTTTCCCCAATCTAATTGCACTGAGTAAGGGCACGTTCCTTTACCTTCTCTGTGCCTTTTTTTCACCAAATGCAAAGTAGCATTCTTTAAAAAGAGTGTGAAAGATACACAATAAGAGATATTTTAATCCTGCCTGATTTTGTCAGTCTCCAAGAGCTGTAACAAAGATGTTTCATTTCCTTTCTTTTTAAAAAATACCTCTAGGAACCCATTATGTCCATGTGTCATATCTTATTGGATGTACAATGTCAGAAATGTGGTTGAAATCTGGAGAAATCCTGGATCTTTGGCACTTTTCCAAAGACTAAAAGAAATCCTTGCAGAAATGAAAGCTATTTGTCCTAAGAGAAGTAAAATTGTTCTGCTTGAATCAAAATTGTTGTCTCAAAGAGAACAAAAAATGGAAAGTTTGGGAGATGAAATGATGATTAATCCACTCTTATAAGTTAGAGCACTCTTCCTCTTCCTGTCGCAAGTATTCTATGATCATGTTTCTTTACCCTAATCCCTCGGCAGGCACAATGATCCCCATCTCCTAGGGTATCGTTATCCCCCCTATGCTTTGTTCCTCCCACGTTTATACCTACTCTCTATTGTCTTTTTCAGAAGTAATTTTTTTCCATGATATTTATCTTCTTCATAAGGTTTAGAGGACTTGTTAATTTGACTTAAGTTTAAAGAAAATCATTGGAAATTGGGCACTCAAAAGACATTAATTCAAGGATTTTCACACACACAAAAAACAACTTTAAACAAAACATATTAAATAAACTAGAGTAATCAAATGTTGGTGATAAAAAAGGGTCAGAAATATTCTCATTCTTCTTATATATAAGCCATATATAAGAAAATGAAGGTCCATGAAGTTTAAGTGATACGTTCAGAGCCACAGTCCAGTAATCAGCATTATCAGGACTAAAACATACTCTTTCCGTCCTTTAATGTAATTTAGTTGAAATAAGCTCCAATATGGTCAGTAAAGTCTGAGATTAAGAGTAGAGTTAAGTGACTTCTTGTTGATCTTGTTTATGACATGTCTTGTTTTTAAAAGAATCCTAGTGATTATCTAATCTAATTGCTTTTACAGATTTTACATCTTACAGCTGAGGAAAGCCTGATACATTGATAAAGTAAGTAATTTGGCTAACCACATGGTTAACCAATGGCAGAACTAGAACCAGAACCCATTCATTCATTTATTCATTCACTCATTTCTTTGCTCATGCAATACATATTTCCTGAGTGCATTCTCCTTTGCAGGCGTCATGCTAGGGAATGCAAATTCAAATAGTGACTAAAATAAACACAGTTCCTGCTCTCAAGGAGTTCATGGTAGTCCACGGCTGGGTTGCTATATATCCGATGATGATATAAGAAAGAGAACCTGGGAACATTCAATTGTGGAATAGCAAGAATTCCTAGTTGATAGGATCTTGGCTGCTTATGTGGCCTATTCCCCTCAGCTTAAAAGTATAAAAGGCAGAAGGCTTATAGTTTTTGGGGTTCTCTTACCTGATTGGTTCTTTAAGGGACTGAATAAACCAACCACTCTGCACACACAAGTGTGAGGAACTAAGAAGAAATGATCAGTGCATGCACTCCCTTGTAAACTCTTGTGGTGTGTAACCTTTACTCCCCTCGATTGCTTGTTCTGTAGTAAAGCAAAGTGATCTAGATTGCCTTTCTTGCCAGTATTTGAACCCAGATCAACCTCTGTGGACCAACCTGGTTTAGAGTTTATTGTCCAGTGAAAGCTACTCCCAAGTGTGCTTTCTCTTTCTCTTGGCAGTTCTTTATGCCATTTGCTGGTTGGAAACAAGTTCCTACCGAAAGCTTCCACATTTAACTTTATTTATGTACTTTATAAATCACACTGCTGTCTTTCAGTTGTACACACTGATCTTTACTTTCATACAGGTCTAACCCCTAAAGGAAGGTTGGTACAGTATAGTTTAGACTTTGATCAAAGAATTAGGCTTATTTTAACCTAGCATCTGAAAAAATTTTTGAAACAAATGCTGTTTTTGGAGAGACTAGCAGGACCAATCACACAACTCAAGTCCTTTTTTATCTTACCCAGTGTAGGAGACAGGCATTAGACTAATTATCTCATAAAAAGCTATGTAGAAAAAAAGCTGTGTAGACACAGTTGTGGTAAGTAGGGATACTTTAAAAAGAATGGAATACTTTGAAAGCACATCATGGAAAGGCCTAATCTGGATTTGGGGTGGGAGATAAGTCAGGGAAGGCTCTAGTGAGGAAGCAGCTTTGAAGCTGCGATATTTTTAAAAATAAATAAAAGAATAAAAAAGAAGAAGTTAGATAAGGAAAACTGTGGGAAGTGGAAGGAACATTCTGCCTCCCCTTCTTCATGTTTTCCATTTAAAGGACAGAATCACTTACACCTTGTCATTTATATGGCATTACATTACATATATCTTAGGGCCACTTAAAACCCAATTAAGATCTTGACTGTGGTGATAGTTACATGTCTGTTCATTTGTCAAAACTTAGATCAGTACACCAAAAAGAATGAATTTTTACCGTATGTAAATTTTTTAAAAGGAATGAAAACAAGATATAAATTAAATAGAGCATTGACTGACTACTGTTGCCCAGTCGCTTCTTCGGCTTCATGTTGAAAAGCAAAAGTAACATAAAAGTGTGCACAGGATTATGTGTGCTTCCTGGAAATTCTAATCTTCCCCTTGTGAGTGGAATGTTTGCTCTTATTTTTTTTGTCTTTGTCTGAATATTTTATGTTTCTAACACAAGAAGGACTCTTTTATGATGGCTTTAATATTTAGACAGGTTGGAAAAATCCCTAGAAGAAAAATATGTTTTGTAGCATACTGATTTGACAAATCGAGTGTCATTTGAAGGCTTTATTCTGGCATTACATGACAGGTGTCTTTGTTATCTAGAAGAGATATGGCTACACTCGCTGGGAGAGCACATGATATAGGTGTCTGAATGTCATCACTCCAGTAATGGGAAGACAGGAAAGATCATTATTTCATAGTCCACGAAACTTGTGTACCACTGTTGTTAAATTGGAGGCCTGTCATTTCTCTATGTGTCTCATCTGATGACATTGTCTCTGATATTTATGACAAAGGAAATCCCTTGTGATTTTTACCACTCAGGTAAAATAGCATTTTTCTCTACCTTTTACAGAATTGAAGAAGTCTGACTTAGAAAAGTCCATTTAGATGCGTTTGCTGACTTGCATCAAAATGTAAATCCCCCTCTCCTCCAAAATGAGTTTTCTCCAAATTCCGTAGGAGGAGAAAAAGGGATTACACTTTGATGGTTAATGATGCCCAGGTACTCAATGTGCCAGGAAAGGACAATACTGCCCTATTTATATGCATTAGCTCCTTGGTTTTCACAGCAACCATCAAAACAAAAGAGGTTATTACGGACTCTGTTGTACCAATGAGGAGAGTGAGGCCCAGAGAGGTTTAGAAACTTGCTCCAGGCTGCAGAGCTAGGAAGCGCTCTAAGCCTTGTTCTGCTTGTGGAGATTGATTGTGTGTTTTATGTGCCAAGGTCAGGTGTGCTTGTGGAGAGGAGTAATGCTGAGTAATTCAACAAGCATCTTCTAATTCTGATGTTTAGGTGCATGCTGATTTCTTACTGTTGGATGACTGTGTCTTGTGTCAGCTCTTATTGAGACCTCAGACATGGTTCCCAGCATTTACACTGAAGGTAGCTTCCTGTGATTCCCTCTAAGACGCTATTAGAGTCCCCCAGGGTTTTGGTTCATTACCAATCCCGCTTTCAATGGCAATGAGATTAGGTATGGAACAATTGCAATGGGAAGTGCAAGAGTTTCCTTCCTCCTTATTAATTCATACAAAGCCAATATTTTTAACTACAGTTTCCAATGTTTCAAAATGCTTTACTTTGGTCACAAAGCAGCATAAACTTTGCTGTTAAATAGATGATTCTTTTATGATCTATTTTCCTTACAATACATTGACATTTCCCCTTACAATACATTTAAAGTTTTTAATCTTAGACATGTCCCCAAACTTTCATTATAATGCCTTGTTATCTTTTTTTTAAAAAATATTTTTTATTTATTTGACAGAGAGAGACACAGCAAGAGAGGGAACACAAGCAGGGGCAGTGGGAGAGGGAGAAGCAGGCTTCCCGCTGAGCAGAGTCCGACGCGGGGCTCGATCCCAGGACTCTGGGATCATGACCTGAGCTGAAGGCAGACGCTTAATGACTGAGCCACCCAGGCGCCCCATAATGCCTTGTTATCTTAAACATACAATCTTGTTGCTCATCTTTCTCCAAACAAATCAAAGCACATTTTAGATGAAACTTAGTGGAGTTGAGAGGGCCTAAAATACTTTTTTTTTTTAACTTTAAAATTTAGTCACGTATGAGAAACACTCTTAAAGCTGACAAGTTTGTAACTTAGTTTTACTATTGGGGAAAAAGAGATGAAAATGGGTTTGAGTTTGTTCTAAGTGATCTCTAGCCCCTCAGCTACTGTGAGGTTATTTGATTCAGTCAATGTGAGATTATCTGCCTGATTTTAAGACACATAGCTTTAACCACTATGGCATCAGGTGGCTGCTACAAAGGTATTCTGATACGGAAATCTGAAGCAAAATCGCTTTCTTGTTAAGGGCGGGGGGCAAGTTATCCAAACAGATCCTTACACCCTGCAAACTGTGCTGCACCTGCTGGAGGCCTCAGAGTCAGAAAAGATGACCCACCAGGGACTATTGCTGCCTTCATGTAATTCTAACAATAAAAAGGATCACTATTATTTGAAGAAGATAGCTGAAAATGCAGATGTGCTTCTTGACTTTGATTATCTTTCTTTCCTTTCATGTTCTTCAGACTAAGGCAGATAAATCTCATTCCTTCTATAATTCACAAATGTTCACTGAAATTGCCTTTCAGCTGCTGAGATACCTCTAGGTGGTCATAATCCAATCTTGTAAACACAAGCTCTTCTGCCACAAAGTATGACATATACAAGCATTAATTTTGTTTTACTATCTGCATTTTTCAAAGACAAGATGAACTGATTAAAATATTTTTTATTTTTTTAAAGATTTTATTTATTATTTATTTGAGAGAGAGAGCACAAGCAGGGGGGAGGGGCAGAGGGAGAGGGAGAAGCAGGCTCCTCGCTGAGCAGGGAGCCCAACATGGGGCTCAATCCCAGGACCCTGGGATCATGACCTGAGCCGAAGGCAGAGGCTCAACCGATTGAGCCACCCAGGCGCCCCTGATTAAAATTTTTTTTAAAGATTTATTTATTTATTTGAGAGAGAGAGAGAGAGTGCAAGTGAGGGGAGGAGCGGATGGAGAGGGAGAGAGAGAATCTTAAGCGGGCTTCATGCCCAGCCCAGCGCTGAGCCTCCGGGATAGAGGGGCTTTGTCTCACAACCCTAAGATTAGGACCTGAGCCGAACTCAAGCGCTGGTCGCTCAGCCTACTGAGCCACACAGGGGCCTCTGATGAAAATATTTTTGTACTCAGACATTAGTTAGACCTTTTTGGAATATTAATACATTATTTTGACAAATTTAACATAAACAATTATAATTTTTATAATTACACAATTTTAATTTTAAATTACTGTAAGGATTTCACACTCACAGTCACACCTGTGTTCTTATTTCCTTCTCAAAACAACAGACATCAAACAGAAATGATCACCCTTATTTTTAGAATGAAAATGAGGCTCTCCAGTTTAACTAAGGCTACCCTTTACTCAGTATGTGTGTGTTTATATGCAGAGGAGAGCCGCAGAATTAGAATTCAGGGATACTGGTTCTCATTAGGGGGTCTTTTCCACCTCTCCCCCTGGCGTCTTTACAAAATGAGCTAAGTTTTGAAGCGCTGCAGGCTTCCATGCCATGGTGCTGAGATTTCAAGAAATTGGATGTATAAGTTTTGCTTTGTTTTGTTAAGTGTGGGCACCACAAAGAACCGGTGGCTTTCCGTCGCAGAGCCCCCCATTTGCGGGCATCAAACCCCTCTTATCTGTGTGCTGTTATTACTACAAAATTCTTACAGCAAACAAGGTTGAAAAGGTTAGCTGGTGTTTAGTACGTGTGTGTAGGAACAAGAGTGAGCCCCCTGCTCTTTTCCGTGCTTACGCCCTCCCACATCTACCTGCTCCAAATACGGGGTGGGAAGGGGAGGGGGAATTGTAAGGGGAACTTAAGGTGGAAAAAAGCTCAGAGTGAAATAAAGATAGCATCCCTGAGGCAGCTTCACTCATTCACAAATTGTAGAGTGAGATAAGTTTCCTGAACTAGAATGCCCTTTCTCCTTTTTCTACTCCACGTGAAGTCTCATAGAGGATAAAGTGGGGTGCCTGAGAAGCGGATCTTTGGTAATGAGCCTGAAATAAGGGATCTCAAGCTGGGGAGCAGACTCTCAATCATCAAGTTCATTTATTCGTTCAACATATATTTATTGGACAGCCACAATATGTCAAGCGTCATTCTAGATGTTTGGTAAATAGTTGTGAACAGAAGAAAGACCCTTCACCTCATGGAGCTTACGTGCTAGCAAGGTGAAAGAGACAGTAAACAATAAACACAATACAGAATATATCCTATAGTATGTTAGAAAGCGAGGAGTACAGAAAGCACGGTTGTTGATATACCGCTCCTAGAATCTGAGTTCAAACCTTAGCCGGATCACTTCCTAGCTGTGTGACTTGGGTAAGCTACTTACCCTCTCTGGGCCTCAGTTTTCTTATGACCTGTAAAATGGACAAGACAATAGTGCCTACTCCATTAGGTTGCTATGTGCATTAGATGAATTAATACCTGGCAAGAATGCCTGACTCATAGGAAGAGCTATCTCTTAATTAGATAAATAATTACTATGAAAAACATTGAAAAGAAAAGCAGTGTGGGTGTTAGGGAGTCTGTAGAGGGTGTAGTTTTATACAGGTGCTCAGGTGACATTTGAGAAGAAAATATACAAGCAAAGCCTTGAAGGAGTTCGTCAGCCAAATATGCCGGGGAAGAGCAATTCCAACAGAGGAAGTGACCTTTGTGAATGTCCTAAGTTGAGCGTGTGGCTGCTGAGTTGGGAGAACTGCAAAGAAGCCAGTAGGGTCTGAAGAGAGTGAGCCTGGAGATCAGGTAGGGGCTTGGAGTCCACTGGGAGGGTTTTAGATTTTGTTTTAGGTGAGACATGAGAAGTGACTGGTAGTTGTAAGAAGAAGCATGGCATACACTGACTTTTCTCTTTAGGAAGATTACAATGCTGCACTGAAAATGATCTGTAGGGAGACAAGGCCAAAAGCCGGGAGACCAGCCATCCGGATGAGAGGTGATGACAGCTGAAATCTGGCTGGGTGCAATGGAGGTCGTAAGAAATGTTTGGATTCTGTACACATTTTGAAGATGAAGCCAAAAGGAGTTCCTGGTAAACTGCATCTACTGGGTGCAGGACAAAGAAAAACCAAGAATGAATCCAGGATTAAAAGTCCTCTTAATGACTTCTTTCCCCTGCCCTCCTTCCTACCTACCATTGTTTCCATCCCCCTCCTCTGTTTTGCTCTTTGGCATTATTTATCTCATGCCAAGAGATCTCCTAAGTCTAGAAAAAATCATAATGTAAGGGAAGAAGAGTGGTTTCGCGAGAGACAAGGGGGTGAAGAGAGAAGCACACTCCATCTGGAGGAGGAATTCAGGCTGGCAGCCCCTCCCACAGAGTACCGTGGGGAACAGTCCCAGCTGGAAAGAGGTATATATGGAGAGGCTCAACGGCCCCATCCTTAGAATGCCCAGCTCTGTGGGTAATCTTCTATGGGATGAGTCAGGTTCAAGACATCTCTCTGAGCTGGTATGGATTTCTATGTATCTTGGACATGGGGAACAGAAGGTTAGGAAATTGAAAAATAAATATTGGTGCTAAAAAATCTATCTTTAAAAAATGTAGGATTTTTATCTCCCCGCCCCCTGTCTCCTCTTCCCAGAACTTTTCATCACTTTTTTTCTCTTCCTTCTCCATGTATGGGTATAAGCCATATTTAAATATCTAAACTGTCAAAGAACAATTGATTATTCAGGAACTGACACTGACTTTCTCCAATGATGCCTATTAGACTAGATATAACTGTCTCTACATAGAACCAGGGCTCATACCACCAACGTATTCAAAACGGTGATTTTCTTTTTTTTTAAAGATGTTATTTATTTATTTGTTTATTTGAGAGAGAGAGAGAGTAGGGGGAGGGGCAGAGGGAGAGGGAGAGAGAGAATCTCAAACAGACTCTTGCTGAGCAGGGAGCTCAATGCACGATATCATGACCCTAAGATCATGACCTGAGCCAAAATCAAGAGTCAGATGCTTAACCAACTAAACCACCCAGGCACTCCTCAAAATGGTGATTTTCTGAAGGAGATTATCATATGGAAAAAAAGAATCTTCTTTGTCCCTTTTTTCTTTCTATCATCTCTCTTTTCTTCTTGCTTCCCTTCCTCCATTCTTACCAACTGGATATTCATCCATGGAAGCCATTTTGAGTTTGATGCCTCAAAGCCCTCATATCTGTTAAACTACAGTTCCTTTTAAAAAGGAATTTTCCTTGAATCTGACCACCTTTATTTACTAATTAACAGATGTTGCAGCCGCAGGCTATATTTCTTGGGAGTAGGCAGAGGAAGGGGACCGGATTCATCGACATCTTCTGTCACAAGTCAACGAGCAATCATTCAGTCCTCCTGGGTCCTAAGCAGGTGCTCCTTTCTGCCCACAATTGCAAAGGTTCCCAAGACTCCGGATGACAGCCCCTATGTTAGTACTTAGAGGCTCCACCGACAGGTGTTTCTCTGTATAACCAGACAACAGGTGTTTGCCTGGTGCCGCCTGCCAAAAGCCAAGAAGCCAGGGTAGAAAACAAAGTCCATTTGTGAAAATGATTACTGTAATTAAGAGCTATGTTGATGCAAACGATGAAAATGCATACACATTCACCCTCACACTCTCCAGAGTCCTCCACCCCCTTGATAGAGGAAATCACAGACTACACATTACAATGTACTTTAAAAAACTTTTTAAGCTTCACTTATTTCTTCTCTGATGCTTTTGCTTCCTTTAAAAATCTGTCATTGAAGTATAGTTGACAAACAATATTAAATTAGTTTCAGGTGTACTACATAGTGGTTCAACACTTATATACATTCTGAAATGCACACCACAATAAATGTATTACAATATTATTAACCATATTCCCTAGGCTGTATTTTTCATCGCTGTACCTTATTTTATAATTGGAAATTTGTATCTCTTAATCCCCCTCACCCATTTTGCCCACCCCCGCCTCTCTCCTCTTTCACAACCATGAATTTGTTCTCCATATTTATGAGTCTATTTCTCTCTTTGTTGTTATTTGTTTGTTTGTTTGAAAGCATAAAACTCCTCAAAGAAAACATAGGCAGTAAGTAATCTCATGGACATCAACCTTGGCAATATTTTTCTGGATCTATCTCCTCAGACACAGGAAACGAGAGTAAAAATAAACAATTGGGACTACATTGAAATAAAAAGCTTTTGTACAGTGAAGGAAACCAGCAACAAAACAAAAACACAACCTACTCAATGGGAGAAAATATTTGCAAATGATATATCTGAAGCCAATAAGAATGTTTCAAGATAAGAAACAACAAGTGTTGGCAAGGATGTGGAGAAAAGGAACCCCCAAGCACTGTTGGTAGGAATGCAAACTGGTGCAGTCACTATGGAAAACAGTATGGAGGTTCCATAATAAACTAAAAATAAAAATACCATACAATGTAGTAATTCCACTTCTGGGTATTTATCCAAATAAATGAAGAAAATAAAACACAATCAGGAAAGATATATGCACTCCTATATTTATTACAGTGTTATCTACAACAGCCAAGATATGGAAGCAACCTAAAAGTGTCCACTGATCAATGAATGGATAAAGAAAATGTGGAATAGGGGCGCCTGGGTGGCTCAGTCGGTTGAGCATCTGACTCTTGGTTTCAGCTCAGGTCCTGATCTCAGGGTGGTGGGATAAAGCCTGGGTCAGGCTCCGTGCTTGGCTTGGAGTCTGCTTCTCCCTCTCCCTCTGCTTCTCTCCCTGCTTATGATCTCTCTCTCTCTTTCCACAATAGATAAATAAATAAAATCTTAAAAAAAGAAAAGAAAAGATGGTATATATACTCAGTGGAATATTACTCAGCCACAAAAAAGAATGAAATCTTGCCATTCACAACAACATGGATGAACCTGGAGGTTATTATGCTAAATGAAATAAACCAGACAGAAAAAGATAAATACCACAAGATTTCACCTATATGGGGAATCTAAAAAAAAAAAAAAACAAAAAAAAACACAAAACAAATGAACATACAATGTACTTTTAAATCCTAACGTTCTTATCTCTTTTGGTGATAAATGGAAATGATTGGTAAGCCATCTTTTGAAACCATTCCTGGTAAGGATCCTCATTTAGGATTCACATTATTGTGTATTTGGGGGATTACAAGGCAGTGTATGCTGGAAGGGGGCTGCCTTTGAGGAACTTATGATTGATTGGAGACCATTTCTATCCATAAGAAAAGTGAAACAGCTAAGCAATAATTAAATCACAATACATTTCGTCATGGCCTTCATCACAGCACTGAGTTCCACTGTGTGCCCCTCTGGGTTCCAGGAAGAAACTGCTTCATCTACAACCAAGAAAAGTCTTGATAATAATACAGTGTATGTTCCTCAACCCCTGACTTAAGGATCATGTAGGAGCTTCAAAGATAGAGCAAATAGCAGAGTAGCTTGCATAAATTCTTCTTTTAAAAAAATCTGTAAAGGGGCGTCTGAGTGGCTCAGTCGGTTAAGTATCTGCCTTCAGCTCGGGTCAGGATCCCAGGGTCCTGGGATAAGGCCCAGCATCGGGCTCCCTGCTCAGTGGGAGCCTGCTTCTCCCTCTGTCTCTGCCTGCCTCTCCCCCTGCTTGGTGCTCACGCTCTCTCTCTCTCTCTGTCCAATAAATAAATAAAATCTTAAAAAATAAATAATAAAAAATAAAATAAAAATATCTGTGAATATGAATTCATCATTTTTTTTTTCAGGAGCTAAAGATCCTGTCACTGCTCTGATCTGGTATGGGCCAATGGCAAAGACATAGATAGACTGGAAGAAGTCATGGAATTCATCAACATGATTTTTATATTATATATATACAATCACAATATTCAAAATAAATTACATGTGTTAGGTCCTTCTGCTTCATTTTATACAAATCCCATTTGTATACGTTTACATGGGAGCTGAGGGGGTAGTCATGTGGGTAGTTCAATTTTATCTGTCATATACTGTAATTATTGAGTGCTTTTATACTGTGATTACCAAAAGAATGGTCCAGGATTTTTGAGCTAGCAGTTTTGCAATGTGAAAAAAAACAAAGAGGAAGAAACAAAAAAGGCTGTTCACAAATAATTCTCCTAGAGGTCACAGGAATGGGATACATTTTTTTGCAATTTTTTTGTCATTGTCTTTCCTTTTTTTTTTTTTTTTTTTTTACAAAAAGACCCATGTACCTTTAATTCAGATTGTTCCAATGGTAATATCTTGCAACTTCGCAAAAAAAAAAAAAAAAAAATCAGCTGGGGATATTTATGTGGGTCTATTTCTGGGTTCTCTATTATCTTCCATTAATCTGTGCATCTATCCCTTCACCAATACCACACAGTCTTGCTTGTTATAGCTATGTAGTAAATCTTCAAATTGGGCTGACTGATTTCTCCTACTTTTATCTTGTTTTTCTTTTTTATTTTTATTTATATTTATTTATTTGCTTTGGGGTTTTTTTTAAAGATATTTATTTATTTATTTATTTATTTATTTATTTATTTATTTGAGAGAGAGAGAGTAGGAGCACGGGGAGGGGTAGAGGGAGAAGCAGACTCCCCACTGAGCAGACCCCGGGATCATGACCTGAGCCAAAGGCAGACCCTTAACCCACTGAGCCACCCAGGTGCCCCTTGCTTTGTCTTTTTAAAACAGCTTTTGGTTAAGCTGAAATCACTTTTTGGACTTCTCAGAAAATTCCAGATTTTAGAAAAAGTACGCAAGGAGTATTTCTCTAGAATATGATACTCATGCTTTTCTTGGAAAAAATTGAAAAAAAGCACAACATCCACTTGCTATTGTTGAAGATATCTTGACAGTTTTGTGTACTTCCCTGCCAACAGCGGCATCTCCAATTTTGGTCCCCCTATCCCTTTAACACTGAAAAAAAATAAGCATCTTATTATTGGAGAAAAAAACTTAGTCTGTGTGGACTGGCTTTCAGACTTAGTCTGAGAAATCAGTTTTGATCAAATTACTTTCTGAACAAATGGCCTTTGACTGGGTTGGTGAATGGATAGCCCATGCAGCCCGGGTTTCAGCAGCTTCCTATCTGTTTATCACTGGTGCTAGGCTTGTTCTCACTTCTGTTCTCTTCCCTCCTGTCTCATTTGGCACAAGAAGGATGTCCTAGAAGAGGACACTGTGCCTTCTTTCTCTCTATCCCCCACCCTCATTTTTCTTGAATGAGTGCCCATTTGCTTATGGCCTGTCTCTCTGGATACAAACCAAACATCCAGAATGCTAGAGCTATTCCAATAGCCGTAATTCTAATTCAACCTTTTTTTCCTCTCACAGAGGAGAAAAGTCTCTGATTCCCCTACTCTTCTTACCACTAGATACACTTGGTATGGGGAATTAAGACTGGAAGTACCTACATCTTTCCACATATGCTCAGAATGAGCTCTCTCAACATTATTAGATACTGAATGTGCCAGGCACAAAACCTGTTACAAAAGGCAGAATGGTCAGGCGTCTGGGTGGCTCAGTCGGTTAAGCGTCTGCCTTCTGCTCAGGTCATGATCCCAGGGCCCTGGGATGGAGCCCTGCATCCAGCCCTGCATCAGGCTCCCTACTCAGCAGAGAGTGTGCTTCTCCTCTCCCTCTGCCCCTCCCCCTACTTGTGCTCTCTCTCACATAAATATATAAAATATATATATTTTTTTTTTAAAGGGCAGAATAGGCTCTGTTTGGGGAAGGGATGTGACATGATCTTTTAAAACATACATATTTGTTTGTACTCACGTATAACAAGCACTAGGAACCACATCCTTCATCTTCTATGACTAGCCATAGACAGGAGAAGGGGCTTCTAGCACTTGAAGAGCAGTGACGTCTCTGGAATTGGATATTGCACGCTAAGGTGCCTGGGGGCCTGTAGTGCCGTGGGACTCAGTGCCTGGATTTATCAGAAGCTAAAACCAAAACAGACACTAGGTTAGTTGGAAAGCACCCGAATTGAGCTTTATAGTTGAGCTTTGAGTTACTTTTTAAAGAAAAGATAACTGATTTCATTGAGTTAGTTCAGGTCACAAAAGACTCACTTCTACTAGCAAAAGTTGCTTTGCTTTCTGACCCCACATGAAATAAAGAAGACCAGCTGCCTGTGGCCGTTTCAGAACAACTGCCTCCTCAGAGAGAAGTCATGGCCTCCAGAGACCGAGGAAGAGCGCTCACATCAGGACCTGTGGAATTTCTGATCACACCATTGCCACCCCGCTTGTGCACTCTTTGTTTCCTTCTCACACAGTCACTCCCCACCCTGCTCAGCCTGCTCGGCCCTCCTTCAGCCACAGGCTATTTGTTATATAGTTGCTGCCAACTTGGCTGGTGAGGAGCCAGGCCTGGAGGAAATAGAGGGTCCTGGCGAGAACATGCACTGAAGGCCCCAACAGGGTCAACTCCTGACTCCTCCCACAATACAACTGTGCCCCCATTACAAACTGCAGGAAAGGAGACATCACTGCCAGGTCATCAGGGACCTGGTTAGCAAAAAAGTGGTCCTGCCATCTGGATACAGCCTCCCTATGTGTGGAAGGGTGGCAGGAATGGAAAGGGAGGGCCACAGGGTCCTTTAGGGCCAGGTTTAAGCAACTCAGTCAGGAAAACATTCTGAAAACCTCTGGACTCTTGTGTGCTTGGATCAGACAAAGAAAACCCATCCTTGCCGTCCAGTGTAAGAAGCCTCAGACCAGGCAAACCTGAGAGAGTGTGGTCCCGCCAGGAACAGAGATTTGGCACCACTGAGGCTCTCTGAACAAAAGCCTGGGCAAGATCTGCTGGTTCAGTAGCAGCCAGGGTTCCAGGTTGGAGAGCGTCCCCGGACTCTGGCTTGCCCTGCCCAGGGTTGCTCAGCCTATCCCGCTATTTACCTCTTGTCCTTCCTTGGTCCCAGCACCATACTCCCAGCATGATGGATGGACCAGACACTGGCATTACCTCTGGAGCGCTGGCCTCTGGAAACTCTGGCCTCTGTTTACAACCAGAGGAAGGTTGTAAATAATGAGCCTCTCCCTCTGGTGAAGGCACTGACTTTTTTTTGCCCTGACTTCTTTCTCCTTAGGCTTTTGGGTGCCAGCCTGAGGAGACAGGTTATGAGTCCTGTCGCTAGCGACTGGCTCATAGCTATAGCTCCAGAACACGTAAGAGATATTTACCATCTGGTTTCCCAGACAGAACTAGAAAAGGTCTAGAAAGAAAGCTCGGGTGCTGGAGCTAGGAGAGGTGAGCCTGAGGAGGTGGGACCACCGAGAGTGACGCCGAGCGGCAGGTAAACTCGAAGAGGGTGGGGGACCGAGCTGACGCACGCGCACTTGGAACCTGGCACCTAGGTGACTGGTGGGATCCACTAACCTGTGGATTCGTTTTTCGGTTCCATGTCGGGTGGCGGGTGGCAAGGGGTGGAAATTAGTCTTCGTGGACTGTTTGCTTTACCTCTGCAGGTAGCCAGGGGCATGCACCTTCTCCTGGTCCTCGTGTCCAGGGCTGGGAGAGTATGGGAATTAAGAACAGCACCGCCCGGAGGAGACCTTGACCCCTCGCTGCGGCTTGCGGGGGGGGCGGGGGGGGGCGGGGGCGGCGGGGACGTCTCCAGCCGGGGGTAGGTGGGGGACGTGGCCGGGGGGGGGGGTGGCTTTCGATGATTTCTTTGAGTGAAGTTTAGGGGCGTATATAGCCTGGGTTAGCCGAGAAGGTGAAATGAGAATTTTTCCGACTGCACAGTTGCGGTGAGCAGAGGTTCAGCGGGACCCGCTGCGCAGTGAGTTAGGCAGGGCGCGGGTCAGGGCGGGCAGCCAGGGAGCGCAGGGCGACCGTTCCAGCCTCTGCTAAGCTGCAGAGGGAGCAGGCTTGCAGGCTTCGCGCGCGAAACACTTGCACGGTCTTCTTTCACTGTTCAGCTTCTGCAGGTTTTTTTTTTTTTTTTTTTTTAAATAACCAAATACACGTTTAACTCTCTTGTTATAGATTTTAAAAGTTTAGTGGGCTCCACCCTACTTCCTTGCGCACACCACGAGGATTCTGTTCTAAGCACACAGTATTCCCCCTCTCCCCGCCCCCCGCCCCAGTATCTGAGTTGAAAAGGAGCCTGGGGTCCGGTTTGCCAAATTCAATCCCTGCCCACAAGAGCTGGTCACTTCTCTTATCTTAGTGAATACTCGGCTCTTCCTAAAGTCTTCCCCTCGGATCCCAGAGGAAGCCTAAGTGCACCTAGCCAGCCTTCAGGTCGAGGTGGACTAAAACCCAGGCAGATGTCTTGGCCTTCCTAGGTCATCTCTAGACAAAAGTTTGGTCCTCTCTGGACTCTTGCAGCTGAAGAGAGGGATACAAAAAAAATGGTTGTTTCAGTGGGGGTGTGACTTGAGAAGCTGAAAGAAGGGAAAAAGACAAGAGGCCAAATCTCCGCCTCCAGAAGCTCAGCCAAGTGGTCTGTGGCTTCCCAAGTTTGGGGAAGAGGCTGATAGTGTGTCTGGGGCAGGAGCCACTCCTGCTCCTTCAGCAGACTCCTAGGGAAGAGGAAGAAGAGAAACTGGATTTGTTTGGAAAATCTGTGCCCCATGAGGCATGGGATAGACCGTGTGACACGAAAGGGGACTTACTGATGGCATCCAGTGGCACCTACCTATGGGCCTTTAACTCTGACAGCTTTGTCACTGAACCAAGGGCATCACCTGCAGAAGGCACAGTGCCTAGGTTAGCATCCCACAATCATTCATTCACTCAGGAAAGAGACAACTTCAGTCAGGGACACTGTTCTGAGGGACTGCTGTCTGTTCTCAATGTCCACTTTCAGGATTGCCTTGTAAGGGTCTGCCTGCCCACACTAGTTAAAGCCAGAAGTACAGAGCCTGAGGCTAGAACAGTGTAAAGAGAAGGGGTGTTCAGTCCAGGATAGCATCTTACGTAGTGTATCAGGGGCATGTGTCCAAGCTCTGCACATTCATGTGTGATATGACCTCTCTCCCCCACAGTGGCTTCACTGAACTGTACAGGTGACTTTCTGTTTTATAGCTGCCTTGATGTTAAGTATTGTAGTCATGGAATATATCCAATCCTGAAAAATCGATATGCATTTTATAAGCTTTTCATTATTGAGACAGGAACTCTTAAATGGGTATTCAGTAATGGATAAAGCTGTATCTTAACATCAACCTTGGCTTCTGTCAATTGACCTTATGGGTCAAAATTACAGCCTTTTCATTAAAATGACCAATGAATAATGTATCAGAGTGTAGTTTAAAGCTCCAAATATGTTTTCAGACAGAAATATTACAAGAATGCAAGTCAGGTATATTTCTCAGATAAATGACAGTAGGAGCATTGCATACACGGGAATTCTCGGTTCTCAGGTTTCCTGAAACCCAGCGCGCGCATCATTAATCATTCATTGGGGTCGGTCCTTCAGTCAACTGCAGCTCTGAGTAAGCCGAAGCGAGCCCTTAGCTAATCCTTCCTGCCAAGAGGATCCTGGGGTGAGAGAGGACAACTGGACAGTCAGCCACATGTGCTGGTGCCCAGACTTGCCCCTCATGCCCCGCTCCGAGCGCGGTGTGCGTGTGCGCTCACCCTCCCGGACACAGACCGAAAGCTTCCCGTAAGGAAAAACAAATTCGGCATAATGTTTAGCGCAACCCAGAGTTTCCAATAGGAAAGTGGCTCGAATCGTGGCCTAATGGCTCAAAGGGGCTCTCTAAATGCCGAATAAACCCACTCCTTAGCTGTTTAATAAATCAGAGACAACAACAAACAACAACAGCCTTCTCCTCCTGCCGCGCCACACCAACGGCTTCCCAAGTTGGACTGCGAATCCTGGTTTGGTTCCCGGCTGCAAGCACTTTGAAGCGCTGGGAATCTCCCAGCCGGACTTCGTTCCCGAGGGATTCCCGGGGCTGGGTTTGTGCTTGCGGGGTCTGCTGCGCGAGGGGAAGGGACCCTGGAAATTGGGTCCTGGGTGGGCAAGAGTGCGTTGCTGGGACGCAGGCGTGCAGCGGAGGTTGGCGAGGACGCGAACTCACTTCCACGTTTAGACCCCCCATCTCGGTTGCTGCCCCTGGAGGACTCAAACGCTCGCGCCGAGCTCAATTCCGCGCAGCGTTAGCTCTAGTGGGAGGGTAGCCGGCTGTGTGGCGCGTGAGAACTGCTGGGGTGCGTGGCCCTGGTCTGCGCGTGCCCAGCGTCGGGGTGCAGCGCCTCTCCTCCCGGCCTCTCCTCCCACTCACTCGCTCCCATCTCCTCCCTCCTCCACACCCCCCGCCCCCGGGACCGCGAGGCTCCCTCCCCGCACCGGCCAGAGAGTACACAAAGCGGCGGGTGAGGGGAAGCTTTGCAGGCGTGCACCGAGCAGTGAGATCACTGGCGTTATAAATATCCCAGCACCCGCGCCGAGATCCGTTCGAGTGGCCTCTCGCTCTCCCTCCCTCTCTTCCCCGAGGCTATGTCCACCCGGTGCGGCGAGGGGGGCAGCGCCAGAGGCACGCAGCCGCGCGGGGGCTACGGAGCCCAGAACCAGCCCTACAAGATGCACTTAGAAACCCCGCGGCTGGAAGAATGAGCTTGTCCTTCCTCCTCCTCCTCTTCCTCAGCCACCTAATCCTCAGCGCCTGGGCTCAAGGGGAGAAGCACCTCGCCCCCAAAGGGCAACCCGGACCCGCTGCCGCCGGTCGGAACCCGGGGGGCGCCAGCAGCAGCCGGAGCAGCAGCGGCACGACGTCTTCCTCTTCTTCCTCCGTCTCCTCCTCCCCCGGGGCTTCTCTGGGCAACCAAGGAAGCGGCTTGGAGCAGAGCAGTTTCCAGTGGAGCCCCTCGGGGCGCCGGACCGGCAGCCTCTACTGCAGAGTGGGCATCGGTTTCCATCTGCAGATCTACCCGGATGGCAAAGTCAATGGCTCCCATGAAGCCAATATGTTAAGTAAGTTGCTCGCTCTCCTGGCCAAGCGCGTCCTAAGCGGGCAGTGGGAGATTCGGGAAGGACAGCGGTTATTCCCTGGCCCACGGGAGCACCTTCTGGAACCCTGGCCGCTGGGACCCAGCTGGCCCTCGAAACGGCCGGGCGGGTTGGGTGGAGATGCGTCGATATGGCACGCACACGCGCACCCCTCTCGCGGGTATGAGGAATGGCGATTCCTGAGGTGTAGGCTACCAGAGGCTGGTGCACAAGACAGGTAGACCTTGTTTCCAGTTTGCCGGGGTCCCAAAGAGGAGCCTCCAGCCTGTGCCTGGAGAAAAAACAAAAATCTTCTTTCTGCTCGTTTGGTTCCTGTTTACCTCCTGCTTCTGTTTACCAGGCTAGCATTTTTCAAGAGGTATCAAAGCGCATCCCTATTCCTTGCCCATAAGTGAACAGTTATTTTAGACGAATCAAATCTCACATGCCGCCCCTCCAACTGCCACCATAAACCCCAGAGTAATATATATTATACATTTATGTATCCGTGTTTGTGTCTATTGTATATACATATTTGCACATTATATGCATTAGAATATCTACGTATATTCTAGGGGAGACCAGACATCCCCTCCTTGGAAGAAGACAGTGATCTGGAAAACTGGACACGTTTAGAGAAAGATAGGTGATGGACATTTGAATGATTAATTTCAGAGTTGGGTTTGCAACGTTTAGTATGTTGAGACCATGACAGCACCTTGTTAGGAAGTGGCCAGCCTTTGGTCCCCAAGGACAATTAAGGAAAAGTTCTTTATTTTGGAAGAAACTCAAGAGGACGTTCAATTCCTTACAGGTGCACATCGTGTAAGTTTTTTTTAAAGCAAAGTTTTACATTTTCTTTCTGAGTTTTCTCTTAGCTCTCTCTTCTTCCACTCTTCCCATCGCCTCTTTTCCTTCCACCCCCATCTGCGTTTCCAGACCATCACTAGCGCTCCTCTGATTCCTCTCACTGCCTCTAGGTAGCTGAGGGGAGAGAGGATTTGGGGGTGTGTGCGGAACTGGGGCGATCTCTTTGAGGCTCTTCCTCGGTAGGGCCAGATCGTTCATCCAGCAGGGGTTAATCCAAAAGACAGACCCACAGCCGGGCCTGTGAGGTATTCAGGAAGAGCGGGAACGTGGCCAGGAGATTGCGCTGCGGACGGTCACCTGGCTGTCGAGTGTCAGCCTGGTAGCTCCCAGGTGTACTTAACTTGCTTCGTTTCAAACCAACAACCCCACGGGCCACTGAGCTTCTTCCTTACCCAAGCTCCGGAGGGGCGCGGGCGCCACAGCGGGGCTGGCAATCTGGCAGCCGCCTCCCAAGCAGGGTTGGAGGTGCGCACGTCGGTGGGGTGGCCGGCTGGCGACGCTCCTCCCGGGGGTTTCAGGAGGCGGGCTGTGGAAGACCTGGCGGTTCGCGCGGGAAGAGGAGCGAGTCCATGCCCGCCCGTGCCCCAGACTCGTCTTGCGCCCTGTGCCGCTCAGGCTGGCCGTGTTACACGCGTTTAGGTGGTCTGGAGCCCTGAACCGGAGAGAGGGCTCTTCGAGTATGCCCTTGCGAGCCCCGGGGCCTCCCACGCGCTCCATGCAGGAGCCTGTTTCTGGGTTTTAAGGTTCATTTCGCCCTCATCAAACAACTCACCGTCTTTGGTGAGAAAGGGCAAGGTGTGTTAGGGTGAAGGGGAATTTTCTGAGATTTCAGGGACAGCGAGAGTCACATTTACTTCAGTATTGCCATTGGTCCTTCTCATTTCCCCCCACCCAATTCTTTACTCCATCAGATACCAGACAGAGCTCATTCCGCATTTCTAGTGATCTTTCCACCTCTTTTACAGGAAAACTTTTTCTGTTCTGTTCTTGTAGTTTATCCAGGAAATCAGCACCAACACAAGATAACTTCTGTGTTCCCAAGGGAGGACCCAAAGTTAACATGCACCAGGCTGCTGGTTGGATCTCAGGGGGGGAGGTTTGGGTGTACTAGGGATCTCTGAAATACCAGACTCATTCCCTATATATCCACCCTCTTCTCTTGGAAAAGACAAAGATTTTTGCTGGTTAGGCCTTGCCAGAGGGGAAGTTCTAGAAAAGCATACATAGGAAGGAAAATGAGAACAGATCAACAAAGAATACACTCACCAATTGACCAATTGACCAATATCTGCTATTTCCAAGGTACAGTTTATTTTAAAATCGACTTTGAAAGATACCTAAAAAAGAACAGGGATGTTTACTAAACAGCGCCTAAGTAGCCTAAATAAAACTTCCTTGATTTAACACTTTTCCCAATTCATTCCAGTATAGAATAGCCTTTCAGAGTTTAGTCTGTATCTTTCATATGGCTTGCCTTCATTCATTCATTCATTCATTCATTCATTCATTCATTCATTCATGCACCCATAATAGGCTACATACATCATCAAGATTGATATTTTGATTACTTTTGGGAGTTGGGGGAATTTTAGTTTGTTTTTGCCTTCCATAGATTTTTCTCACAGAGGAAACCGTAACTTAAATGTTTAAATCATGGTGATGTTCTTCTTTGTGATGTCTGGAGTGTCCAATACTACTAACTATGATTTTGCCACCACTGCTGGATGAAGAATTTATGAAATATGTCATGTTTAGTGGGAAAGCATGTAATTTAAAAATTTAAAGTAAGCCTCTGCCCTAAAGAGCTGTGAAAGAGAAACAGAAGCCTGCTAATTGTTGGGTGGTCATATACCTCTTTGAAAACAGCACTTGACGGTTTCCTGACACGTATGTAAACTAAGGTGTTCGTCATGGGCTGTTGGTTAGAGTACATAAGGAAACATTTGTTGTTTAAGTCTCACAAGAGACACTGAGAGCTGGGACCAAAGAGGACCATAGATGATACACCAGAGTTTTACCTCATCATCTCATTTTACTGTCTGTAAGTTAGCAATGATAAAAAACTTACATTTCTTTGGTTACAGCATGCTACTTCAGAAAAGAGTCAAAACTTTGCCATCAAACTCCCTTCTAGCAGGTTCTTTTAAGCTCAGTAATTTTCTGTAATGTTTGTCAGAAGAGATGCATATATATAAATATATATCTCACAACTATCATTTGACATTAACATTTCTGCAAACTGAATATTTTCTAGTTTTACCATCCGGAGTGTACTCTGGCCATAGATTTTGAAACACAATTTACTTAAAGCATACCACTTAATATGTTCTTAGCTTCTTTTATACAGTAGATATCCCAAGTTTGGAGACAGAAAAAAAAAAGCTCATTGCAGATACACTCTTATTATGAAGAAATACTAGGAAAGGGTGAAGAAAGAGGGCAAGAGATACACTCTTATTATGAAGAAATACTAGGAAAGGGTGAAGAAAGATGGGCAAGAAAACCCAGATGATATAATCTAACTATTGAATAGAAAAAGAAATTTTGCTTTAATGTATACGCTTTCAAGTTTAGCTTCAGTGCTTCTGTTGACTTATGTCGGACCATTGAAGAATAGGCAGTCAAGTAATTATCAATTCAGGGAGCAAAAGTTGAAGGATGTGGCTGCACAAAGCCAAAGTGTTCACATAAAATATGAAAATTCCAATCATATATTCTGACTAAACAGGACCCTCAATTTTACTAATTTTTAAAAATCTAAATTCACTATCAATTTTCGTTTCATGTAGAGTCAACCTTTTAAATAGTCCCCCAAGCCTAGCTAAATCAGAATCTGTATCTACTGAATAGAAAAACTCAAATGGAAGATTTCTGTTACTAATTTAATCACTGAAAACTGCTAAACTGGGTATTTCAAGCCTCAGATTTGATAGTGATGTGGCATATCTGTTGCTGTGTGAACGCAAGTAGAGAAACTTCAGTTTTAAATTATTTTTTTTCGAGGATTTTCAGATGAGCTGTTGAAAGCTTCTGAATACATGGGATATCTGTGTCTATTATGTCATTCACTAAGAAAAGAGAAAAGGGAAAAGTCTACATGATTTTATCAACCATCATTAATAGAGTCCTGTTGTATTAAAAAATCTGGAGAGGACTAAGGTAAAAAAAATCTAGACATATATTCTCTTACTGAAATAAATTTACTTTGTAATGCATGCCTATGCTTGTAAGTGGGTGGATTAAACAATGTGTATATAAATTCTTGCCTCCTTCAATCTAGATGTCAACCCCCAAATTCCACCAAGAGAAAATAGGTTTTTTTTTCTGTTAAGCACTGCTTTTTTCTTTTGATCCTCTTACATGTTAACACCCTAGGAAAGATAACACATTGTCACCAGCACTCTAATGGGAAATAATTACCCTGCCTGACTCCCCAAGCAGAAGTCCAAAATCACTGGAGAGTAAACGTGTATCCATACATGTGTGCACATGGGGTGTCCTGAAAAAGGGAAGAGAGGTAGTGAGAAGGTCAAAGAAAACAATCCAGTTTAGCAGACATTTCACTGACTATCTGATCTGTGAGATACACTTGGCCTTCCATAATTTTGCTTAGGGATACCATCTTGGCATCCATAATGTGAATTGTAAATTCCCATAAAATTAATTATTCTTGACTCTAGTAGGAGTCAGGAAATAACTGAAATTGAGAAAAATTTAGTTTTGGAGAAATGTTTTCTGGGATTTATATATGTGTGATTTAATGCATGTGGGTTTAAAATATTATATAGAATTCTTTAGTGCGTTGCTGAGATTTGGCATAGTAAAATCAATAATTGTGCGATCTCTTGGAGGTGAGGTCAGAGAGTTGAATTGTAGAATCTGCTCCAACATTCTAGTAAAAAAGACATTGTGAAATTACTGTTGAATTATGTTGGAAATTATGATCTTAATACCGTTCTCAATATTACATCATAATTACATTAAGATTTAGAAGATCATGCCAAAGTTGCCTATGTGAAAAAATAATTATTTCATCTGATCTCATCTTTATCTTTCCTGCATTCTTCATACTTTTAAATAGAATAATATATGTAATAAAAATACATTTTTAAGCTTTCAATTAAATAAAATTTTTTAAAAATTATAAAATCCATTCATTCCCAGGCAGTATATCATTTTTACATTGGAACTTGCAAGAAAAGAAACCAAGCAGTATATAATAAAATAATAACCCTTTACATATATTATTTCATCTTCCCCATGTAATTTGTTATGATGCAAACTTTACATAGCATATATACACAGAATGTACATACAGTGTGTTAGGAAACAAGTGCCTCAAAATGAGTTTTTCTCAAAATAGAATACGTTACTTGTCAGAAGCTATAGTTTACATAGGCAAAGCAGTGCTCCCATTAAACAAATATTTATAGAGACTTTGTCTTGACCTCTCAAATGTTAACCTGTAAACAGATATATTTAATAAGAATTTTATCTTTTGGGGCTACCCTGTATTTTTTTCACTAACACACAGGTTTGCATTTACAAAACCAAGTAATCTTCCAAAGAATGGAATAAAAACACTAACCATGTAGAACCATGAGTAAATTGGGGGAAAACACAACTAACTCTCCTTTTCTACCAGTCCATATTGTCCCTTTTGTTTCTCTCTTTCCACACATAGACAATTTCTCTTGTTTCTATGTCTCATTTTTTAACGCATTTACGCAGCATTCACAATTACTTCCCCATCTTCCAAATATCTAAAATCATTAATGCTGTTTTTAATATCATTCTGTAATTGCGATAGAAATATAACTTTGCATCATGTTCTAGTAATGCTTTATTAATAAAATTATCACAGCATATTACATGGTGTATTTAACTTTACAAAGCATTCTGTGTGCTTTGTCACTATTCGATAAAATGGTAATGCTTCTAAATCCTTGGGTGTGCATCACAGTCAAATAATTTGTACAGCCAAATCTATTGAAAAGAGCATTTTGAAAACATTCTGAAGAAAATAACTTATGAGACAACAGTTTCTTTAGGAGTTTCTTCCTAAAAGCAAAAGTAGTTCCTTTCAAATAGTTTTTTGGGTTTTTTTGTTTTGTTTTCAAGAAACATCCACTAATAAAGTGGTAGTGGCAGTTTCCTGAAGATGTGTTTTATTTACTCTGGACTAAATATGCTTATAACAAAGACAATAGTTCTTTGGCTACCCCTTCCCCCCCCCCCATGAACTTTCTGATCAAGTGTTTTTAAGAAATCAAGTTGAATAAGTAAGCAGCAGTATTTGCTACAATTATAGGTATTAATTCACATTGTGCAAAAAAGTGCTTAATATATTTATATATATATATGTATTTGTATATATCATAGATATGTGTATCCACAGTATTGCTTTTGGTAAATTGAATAATTTTACGTGTACTTCAAATCCTGCAGGGGGAGGTTACTATTTTTTAAATTTCTGGTGAATTTCTCTATTCAGCAGAATGCTGTTGAGATATCCTAATTAGTATGTATATTCAGAATAATATAGATTGAAAGGTTGAGATTTTCTTCCCTTCTCCCATCCTTTCTTCTTTCCTTCCTTTCTTTCTAGAGTAGGTCCCTTTTTAGCTCTTGTGAACTATATTATTTTGTCCTCCCCCACCTATTTTTTGGCAATTTGATGTAGGCAATTAACAAAAAGCACTATGCTTTTCTCATGTTCATATAACATTATATATGAATTTATGATAAACAGGCAGGAATTCCAATTATATACAGACTATGAATTTCGTCTTCTTAAAATACTCTTATGAACTGTGGTATGTGGTATTCTCTTGACACAGTTGATGTGGACTTTCAAATTATTATAGGAGACAGAGGGACATTGACTTGATAATGCTAACTATGAAATACTAAATATAAACAGTAATGTAATAAAATACCTCATTAAATGTTTTGCCAGAAAAGCCATTTAAAATGCAAGATGTCTCAAACCGTAATGCATTAAACACTCATTGAGCCAATAATCCCAAATTATTTATAATGCTTTCAACATCTTTTTATGTGTAGTCTTTAAATGAACTACTCACTGAATGATTGAATATGGTATATATTGATTTGTCCTTGTATAGTTATTATAATTTGAGAAGAGGGATTTATTTCATGTAAATAAGTAGAATTTATCTCTGGCTTTCCGTGGGTTATACTAGTCTTGGGCCAGACTTTATGAGATTTAATATTAAAAGCAGTGTATTATCTCTGATAGAAAACAATGGATTAGAATTATTTTGAAAAACATTTAAAGAAATTCTTTTCGATTCCTTTACAACTAGAGAAGATTCTATTGTTAAACATTGCTTACTAAAAGTGACTTATTTGTAAGAAAAAAAAGAATTACAAATGAACCAGAAGTAAATTTTCGAATCTTAAAATTTGTTATTTTAAGTGAACACTTGCATGCTAAGCTTTTCTTTTTTAACATAATGAATGTCATGAAAAATAAGGATGTTAAATACCGTCTTTTTTTTTTTAATCACAGCTATAAAGAATGAAAAGAATCTATGTAGAAATTTAATTCTTCACAATGATATGTAGAGGAGTCTGTGTTTTATTTTGGGATTTCTGTCATCCTAGGTATTTTGGAAATATTTGCTGTGTCTCAGGGGATTGTAGGAATACGAGGAGTTTTCAGCAACAAATTTTTAGCGATGTCAAAAAAAGGAAAACTCCATGCAAGTGTAAGTAGAACCACTTTATATTTGTTAAAGGTCTTATGGAGATTTTACATTTGTAGAATGGATCAAGTGATTTTCCACATTGGTAGATGAAAAATTTGCTCAAAGGATGTAATTTTTTTTAATTATATGTACTTTTAACCAAGATGTCTTTGTAAGTAATCATTTTTATATTTCATTAACTTGAAAAGATAATATAGAATCCACAAAAAATTTTTAAGGATGAATGTATTTGAAGATAGCACTCTCAAAGTGATCGCCATTATTTATTTCTTAAAATTGGCTCAACTGAGGGAAAATATTATGGAAATGATAATATTATGTAACAGTTAAAATGTCCATATTTATGGTGATTGTGTGTGCATATTTAGTAGATCAAGTTCTTATTCAATTTTACAAGATATTCATGATGTCAAAAATTAGGTCTAAGTAATATAACATATTTTCACATCAATAAGTATGGAGAGAAACCAATAATGAGAAGATTTTGATCTTCCTTAGAGAAATTTAGTTTATCCATTTGAGGACTCTCATTTTGTATTTTTGTTGCATCAAAAACAATACTTCTTAAAATTACAAAGACTAATTTTGCACTCAAAAGTTTCTTCAAGCCACTTATATGTTTTATAATCAATTTACAAATTATAGATTTCTGTGTTTTTTCTGAAAATGCTCACTACTTGGGAAGCATTAAAACATTTTAAAGATAATAAAATATGTCTAGGTTGGTTTTTCTACTCACAGATTTGATTTACTTATATTAGTACATTTGCACAGCACTTAAAAGTGATTTATGTTTTTTCTATAGTGTACTAAGATTTGTCACATTATATCATTTTTACAAAGCAATTATATAACGTTAGTCCTTTACTTCGTTTTCTCTTTAATTTTTACTAAATGAATTGGAGAAATACCACTTTTCTGGTTTTTGAAGTATATAGGAAATTTTAATTAAGAGTGTAATCAATTGAAGCTTACTATTTATGATTTTTAATTACAGTTCTTTAAAAAATTCATTGAGAGTTTCACTTGTTTTAATGTGTAAGAATTTCAATTTTCCTTTTTCTAGTGTTCAGTTTTCCTTTTTCTAAAAGTGACTTGTTAATGCCTCTTGGAGGGGGTAGCAGAATTCAAGCTATCTCTACAGTTATTTGAGGATTAAATGAGATAATACATTTAAAACTTTTAAAACAGTATGTGGTACATTGTAAGTGTTTAGTAAATACTATCTATTATTATACAGTAATCTAAATATAATAGAAATCTCAGTGGATTAAGATAAATGAAAAACCTTTGCTAACCTCTTTAATCACCGATTGCAAGAATTATGAAAAGATTTACCTACTTCATCTTCTGAGGTGGTTATTGTAATCTAGCAAGCTATAATATAGTTCTCATAAAGTAATTGCTCTTTGATTATTTATTCTAAAGGGTAAAGTTCTGCATCTCTGTGCACAAGTAGGACGTGCCATTTATTTTTAAATTTTTTAAATTTATTTATTTATTCATGAAAGTCAGAGAGAGAGAGAGAGGCAGAGGCAGAGGGAGAGAAGCAGGCTCCCCGCCTAGCAGGGAGCCCGATGCGGGACTTGATCCCAGGACCCTAGGATCATGACCTGAGCCGAAGGCAGACGCTTAACCATCTGAGCCACCCAGGCGCCCCGGACTTGCCATTTTTATTTTATTTTATTTTATTATGTTACGTTAGTCACCATACAATACATCATTTGTTTTTGATGTGGTGATCCACAATTCATTGTTTTCATATAACACCCAGTGCTCCATGCAGTACGTGCCCTCCTTAATACCCATCACCAGGCTAACCAGTCCCCCCACCCCCCTCCCGTCTGAAACTCTCAGTTTGTTTCCCAGAGTCCATAGTCTCTCATGGACATGCCATTTAATCAAAAAAATAATATTTGATTTTTAAAAATCCACATGCAGAATAGAAGACAATGATCAAACACATCTGAACACAATAGCTTTTCCCCAGTCTACTTTAAGGTTGTAAAAAATTGAAACACTTTCAGAATCTAAGCATCATAATAAAGTGCAGTGCATGTAAAGAAACTTTCTCTTATTGGTTTGTTTTGGGTGAGCACCTTAACTTTTAAATTGTTCTAATTTGTGCTCTTGTACATGCAAAAAATAGACTAAACTTGGGCCAGCTTAAGGATAATTGCCACAGAACTCAAACTATTGCAAATGGATGCCAATTATAAAGGTCATACCGAGAGGTGAGGATACATGATTCCCCTGTCAAATGCAAGTAACAAATTTCCAGAAATTTGACCCAAATGTCTAAGGATGGCTGGCTGAAATAATGCAGATAATGCAAAAACAGCATCTGTTATTCTTTCTCATCTTGGCAGGCTAAAGTTATTTCATGGAATAATGACTTTTAAACAGTACAAAGCAAGTCTTGCTCTTGTCACTCACTGAAGCTCTTTGATATAAAAGTCATTCTAATGACTTTGAGCTGAATTGTAGATAAAAAATTAAGCCCTATGATTATGTGGATTCTTTTTAAAGCAATTGTCCAAGCCCACTTTCTCTTATCTGAGCTTTTATTAGCACTTTTTCTCTAGATGGAAACCTAATTAAATTATAAAGTGATTTATTTTTAAGGAAGTTGAATTTAGAAATAATATTAATCCTAGCAATTATCAGTTTTATGCCCAGATGGTTTCTTTCTTGTTTTTTTCTAGTTAAACACATTGAAAATTGTTCTTGTAACTTTAGATATAATTATTTGCTTTAGTTTTGATTTTCACAAAATTGCTTTGTCACTAAAAAGGTGAAAAAACCTTTATATTTTTAGGATTAAATGTGTAATTCATGAGCTGCTTTAAATTAATAACTGTGCAGAGACATTTAAAGAGTACTTTAAAATCATTTTGCTATATATATGTGTGTATATGTATAAATCATGTTATACATTTTAAACTTACACAATGTTATATGTCAATTATATCTCAACAAAACTGGTAAAAATTTTAAATTAATAGAGTACTTTCAGGATTTTATCTATAGAGTAAATATGAACCAAAAATGTATAGCCTTCGTATAATTCTGGAGAAAGTAATGCCCATACGGTATTGAGAAATATTCATGGATAATTGTAGATTTTCAACTTAGTTTTTACAGTAACAATTAGAATATTAAAAATTAGTTTCTAGGTACAGACAATGTATTTGCATAGTTCTTTAAAAACTCTTTTACTCACTTTATGTCATTACATGATTAGGTGAGGAAAGAGTCTTAGCAATGTTAAATCATTTCCTAGGTTAACACAGTTAACAAGTGATTGAACCAGAACCATCCTTTTAAAATTCTCTTTCTCTGTAAATGCTATAATGATTTGTAGGTAAAAGCTAGTTGAAAGAAGATGCTAGGTTTTGTTTGGAAGCAATTACATTGTTTTCACCTATTGTTTTATAGGAATTAATAATCACATAGTTTAATAGTATTTTCATATTACATGTTAAAGAATAAATATTGTGGTGCATCCTTACAATATTTTGCTTGTGCTGTGCACCCCCTTACCCAAGCTCTGTTTGGACTCTTTTTTTTCCCCATCTATTTCTGTGTCTCTAGTATTTGACTTTAAAGTCCAGAGAAGCAGAGGGGATGTGTTCGCCGCAGAGCTTATCACAGAGTTTTACACAGGTTGGTCATTCAATGTGATGATGTGTTGCATAGGGAATGCTTCTCAAGATGAACTTTCAAAGCAGAAGAGAGCTCTGTTTTGTTCACTGAAATTTTTCATTTAGAAAATGCTTCACTATCAGCAGACACAAAGATGGCAGACAAAAAAGAGCCGAGAATGGGTTACACTTAGGCAACATTTGTGCTGATGTTTTTCTCGTGCTAAGTTTGTTAATTCGGTAAGAGAAATTTTGTTTGAACTTCAGTCATCTCTGTGGGCACTTCTTCCTGCACTCATTCAACCTACATACTCGTCGCAACCTACATGCAGCTCTCCTTAAAATCTTTACTAGGATACTCCAAATATACAGTGCAGCCAGATTCCTACCATGCAGGTTTTTTCAGCATTCTTTACAAGGATGAAGGTGTCTGGTCTCCTTCTCAAGATGTGCTAAGAATCATTGAGAGTTGGAGTCGATGTCTGCCTCCCCAAGAGCCGTGAAGGTTAGTCAGAGCTTTCGCTGTGACCTCCACTCTCCTTCTCAACTCATTCCAGGCTGAGGTACTTGTGGAAATGAGCTCGCTTCTCTTTTCTTTGTCTCTCTGCCTGTTTGTCTGTTCCTGTTCCTTCCTCACTCTGTTCTTGCTCTCTCCTCAGGTTTATTATCTCTATCGAAATCCCCATACAGAGCCATTCTAGATTTATCTGAGGTGGGTCCAGATGTAGGAGTGTGGTGGTTACCAACACAGTTAGATTGTATCATTCTAGTTAAATTAAAGCTAGTCATTTTACCTAATCTTTCTCTCCGTGGATTTATCAGCTGTAAAAGGAGGAAAACTAAAGTACCAATCTATTGTGATAGTTGAGCAGTTTAAATGAGATAATACATATAAAAGACTTAGAATAGTGCCTGGAAAGTATTCAGCATTTAAAGATTTTTTAAAATTTATTTATTTGAGAGAGAGCATGAATGCACAAGCAGTGGGGAGGAGGGAGAAGCAGACTCTACGCAGAGCGGGGAGCCCCATGCGGGACTCGATCCCAGGACCCTGGGATCATGACCTGAGCCGAAGGCAGACGCTTAACCAACTGAGCCACCCAGGCGCTCACTATTCAGCATTTAATTTAAAAAAGACCTTCTTTAATTTGCTCTGAGGCAGCTGTATGATGATCCTGTCTCCTCTCTCAGAAAAAGACTTTCTGCTTTGGGGGTCAGGCAGCTGTGACCCCTCAGATATTTAGACCAGCCCCCGATCCTATTTATCATTGACCTTTTTTTCTGTAGGTCCAAATTTTTTGTGTCCACAGTAGCCCCTTATCTCAAGAGTTTTGCTTTTTTTCAAAGAACCTAATTTGAAAGCAAAATTCTCAGGCTCAAGCTCTTAAGAGACAAGGATTTCTTACGATCATAATCTCATAATTCTTTTAGAGCCCTGTTGCATCTTGTTTTTTCCCTAAAGAAAACGGAAATCCTGGAAAAGATGGTTATCATGTTTTTTTCAGCCTTTTCATAAAGTATACATGATAGCGCATTGCCTATTGGGGGAAAAACATTTTAGCTTGTTTTAAAGGTCCAGAGAGAAGCATGTGGTAGAATTATTTTTGTTTCTCAGGGTTTTAGGGGATCATGTTTGGAAGGAAAGCTAATTGCAGAGTTTACGAAACAGGCATGGAATGTGTGCTTGATCAGCCCTAAGCAAGGACTAGAACATCTTCCTTTCCTGGTTTCGGAGGATGCCAGCTGGCTTGCCCAGGATGGGAGTCTGGACTGGACTTCCTGCGCTGGGGGCAGTGTGAGGAGGAGTCAGCAGCCCCAAGAGCTCGGCATGTTTACTGAAAGGGGAAATGGAGGCTTGGGCAATAGTTAGCATCATCATCAAAAAAAAAAAAAAAAAAGATAACTTATTAAGCACTCCACTCTCCCAGCCAAGACCATGAGCTCTATAAAGGCATTTGAATAGAAATTCCCCTTGCCCTCTAAGGGCTTTCAATTTACATAGTAAAACCAAATGTCCAGTAATTCAAGCTCAAAAATGGGCTCAGGGCTCTGCCTTTGCAGTAAATGCCAGTTTTCCCTTGATTTCACACTATGTGACTCTAGCTAGGGAGCCTCTTTTATTGAGGAAATCTGGGTGTGATGAATTGACTTGTAGCTTCAGAGATCCATTTCAGCCAAAAGCGAGAGATGGTGTTCTATTTCTGCAATGGTTTGGGGAATGGCATTGTTTTTTTTTAAACTTTTTTTTTTTTAAAGATTTTATTTATTTATTTGAGAGAGAGAGAATGAGAGACAGAGAGCACGAGAGGGAAGAGGGCAGAGGGAGAAGCAGACCCCCTGCTGAGCAGGGAGCCCGATGCGGGACTCGATCCCGGGACTCCAGGATCATGATCTGAACCGAAGGCAGTCGCCTAACCAACTGAGCCACCCAGGCGCCCCAGGCATTGTTTTTCATCAGTATTTTAACATGGAGCAACTTTAAGACAGGTAGGACTAGACGGAAGTCTAGGAGATGCCCTTGGGTTTGTGTGGTGTTAAGGAGCTGGAATCTAGGAGTTGGAAGATTGGAGCTTGAAGTCACAGGTGCCTACCCTGGCACTTGGTAAACATGGGGCTTTAGTGAATTGTTTTCTTTACTTCTCTGACCGGAGAATTAGGTAATAGCATTCTGCTCGTCACGGGATTATTGCGAGGGTGAAATAAGAGATGTAAAGCCCCCTGGCACATAAGAGTCCTTGATAGCCCAGCTTTTTGAGTTATTAAGAGCATCAGAGTGAAAACTCTTACCTCACCTGCATCGAATCACACAGGATGCTGGTTAATGATGCAATTCCAGGGTCTCACCTTAGATTTACTAAAACACAACTTCTGGAGGTAGGGTCTCGGGAGTCTGCATTTTGAACTGGCTCCTGGAGTAATTTTAAGTCAATTCATAAAGTTTGGAGGGGGAGAAGTCCTGTGGTGGGTATTCTTCATTACATTATGTCAGGTTGGTCTATTATTAAATCTAACTTGTATATTCCCTTGGTCACTCAGGATGAAGAACCGAGATATAGAGTGGACAGATGTTCAGTGCCAAGCAGGAAGTAGGCTATGCCCTGGAGATAGCATAGTATGGCCACAGCTGACCTCTAAGTAGCCTTTGTAGTCAAAAGTAAAAGGCAGCCCTTTGGGTGCGCACTGCCCTGCGCTGGGGTACTCTGCATGGAAGCATTGGAACAGGGCCTGCCTTTTAGCCTTTAATCACCACCAGAGGTGGGCGCCTTTGGTCAGGGAACATTCAGCCCAACTACACAAAACGGCCTAGGCTAAGGGCACCTGGCCGGGACAGCCCCATATGTGGGAATAGGGATGGAGCCCAAGAAGCACTAAAAGGAGGTAGGGGAACCAGAAGCAGGGATGCATGCAACAAGGGAACTTTGCTTAAAGTACAATTTGGTTTATAATTGTTTTTATTATAGTCTATAATAATAATTTAATTATTTAATAATATTCCAGCCCACAATAACATTCTAATTATTTGTATTTGGTTAATTATTTCTTCACAAGGTTTTTCAAAAGAGGGAGGCAAATCAAAGAAAACAAAGTGAAATAAAGAACTAAAATTGATTAAATACCCCACAAACTCCGAAGAGTATACCGGTGTCGGTCCAAGTTCACTCCTTTCTCCATCCACCTTCCGTATACTGCATATGTACTTTTGTCGTTGCACGAAGTGAGAATTGGTGCCTGTTTGCATGGCCTCAGCTCATTCACTGCAAGATCCTCAATCATGATACAACAGGATATTTACGAAGGAACAAAACTATGTTAAGAGGTTTTAGAAAGCTTTTAAAAAATAACGTTTCAGAAAGAACTTTCTGTTTGGCTTACTTGGCCCTCAGATTTCAATTAAGCAGAATTAGTCTTTTCTAAAATATCCCAGTTAATCAAAGTTTTACTTTCTTTGAACTGAATTTGACCTTTCTCCTAAACATCCATTGTGTGTTCTCACTGTGGGAAGAGACGAGTAGAATCAAGGCACAGCGTCCTTCTAATCAAAAATTTCTTGTTTTCCTTAATTGCACTCTCTCCCTTCCTCTGAAGAATTAGGCTATTCAAGCAAAAAATAGTTTCATTTGTTTAAGTTTCATTTGTTTTGTCCATTAAGACTATATTAAATTGCATTAGGACTGTATTAAATTACATAAAAATTAGCCGACCATTTCATTGTAGTTTTGCAATTATGATGTGTTGAATGTAACTTGTTTTTACACTCCTTTTTTACACTCCTCTTTACACAAGATCAAGGAGAAATTAAGGAGAAAAACATATAGTTTAACTCAACAAAGAGCATAGACAGGACATGTCTGTATTGTTCCTCATTGGAAAAGTGACAGCACAGTGCCTGACATGTGATACATAGTCAATAAGCATCTGTCGAATGGACTCGTAAAAAATGAATTTGGAACAAAGAAATGGGTTCTTTAGGAACATTCTTGCGTTTGGTCTTGTAATGGCCGAGGGTGCTAGCATGATGCGGTGATGGGGTCCAGAATTCAGTAGCTTATTTGGAAATTTCATTCACCTCTCTACTTCACACCTTAACTATAGAAAATGTCTTTCTGGCAACTTCACTTTTTTTAGGAAAATATAATGTAGTTCTATTATATAAAAGTATGTGTTTTGCCAAAGGACTTCTTATAATTCAAAGGAGATTTAAAAAATTAAAAGAAGTCTAGAAAATTTATCATCTGAAATGGTGTAATGGTAAACGTATATATATTTAAATACCTTGTAGCTAAGACCCATATTGCTTACTGACTCTCTGCTATAAAAATGGTTCATGCATGATATTAGGGACAGAAATTCATGCTTAGGGTCACCATCTTATCTGAACAAGGCCAGGAGTAGTGACAGGGGCAGTTAGTCCCTCAAGAAGAAACTAGATCTCCTGATGAAAAAAGTCATTGAAATGTTTGTTTCAAATGGTTCTGTTCCATCGCAGCTGGAAGAATTTTTCAGACAAAACATTAATTTAGAAGTCAATTAAGAAAGCCAAAACAGTCTGACTGCCTTTACTCCTATTCTAATGTGGGAGCTGGAAAGGCTACAGGGCTTCACGTTGTGTGTGGGTCCTTAGGTTCTGGGCACCTCTGCCCCAGGTGACAGTTAGTGACCCTTGAAAAATCTAGAGCCCAAAGAGCCTTCTTTCCTCTTAAGAAAGAGATTAAGAACATCAATCTTAAGGAGGAAAAGAGAAAGGTTTTAGATGGAATCATTTTAGCAGGTAGAGTTGGTGGGCTTTCACCCATATGAAGGCTCTAAGATGGAATTGCTATAGGTTTAATTCACCATGGTGTGTGTGTGTGCACGCACGTGTCAGGAAAGAAAAGGTTAAATAATACAGTACACTTAAAAAACCTGTCAAAATTGAATAAAGCAATCACTGCTATCCTTTTTCAGGAAAATGGATTTTTGCCAAACAAGAGTAGAAGTCAGGTCAAGGTATAATGTATATATTTTTAAAAATGTTTTTCAAGTACATTTGAACAAAAACATATGAGGGAGGGTAAACATACCTGCTACTCTCTTTGATGAAACCCCATATATCTTTCTAAACTGCTTATCCTTTTATGTAGCAGAAAACATTACAGATGGCTATAGCTTTTATTTTAAAATAACACTTTAGGATTATCTAACGAAATGGGAGAGCATTTAAGTCCTTTTAAAAGCTAAGCAACTATAAAAAATCTACATTTGACTTGTGAGAAAGTCTTTTTAATAAAAAATAGGGGGGTGCCTGGGTGGCTCAGTTGTTGAGCGTCTGCCTTCGGCTCAGGTCATGATCCCAGAGTCCTGGGATCAAGCCCCTCATCGGGCTCCCTGCTCCACGGGAAGCCTGCTTCTCCCTCTCCCACTCCCCCTGCTTGTGTTCCCTCTCTCGCTGTGTCTCTCTCTGTCAAATAAATAAATAAAATCTTAAAAACAAAAATAGGAACAGTAAATATGTACTCTTCTATAGTGACTTCAGCATAGCGCCCTTGGCCTAGACATAGGCTGGTAGGGTATGACAGGATAAGAGGAATGCCATAGGTGGTGGTTCTTTAAAACACCCGCTTCCAGGTGCTAGAGATCAAATCCGGGGAATCGCCGTAGACTTGTGGAAGTTCTAGATATATAGCTTGCTAGCCTTCAAATAAAGAGCCTTATTGATTGAACTATGCTTGAATGTAAATAACCTGGGTAAACGGTCATACATAACATCAATGTGCTGTTGGAAGCGCTCTGAAATTGGTTGCCTTCCAATATTGTCAGTACTTTGCACAAGTCAAAAAATTCATGTGACCATCAACAGTAGATCTATGTAGATTGTCTTGTGGTGTTCTGACTTTCAGATGACAATGTTGTGCAGAGAAAAGCTTGGCACTATTAGAAAAAGCAAGAAAAAAAAAAGAACTCTTATTTCCATTATAGTACCTCTTGGTCTGATATGAAAATGATATCTCATAAGTAGTGTTTTTCTCTATAGACATCAACATATCTGGTATTCGCAAACCCAGGAATTCCAGATAATGGTGCTCACTGATACTATGAAACGTGGTGGTCTGGTCTAGGATAGAAATTATTACTCTTTGGGACCCTTGGCCTCTTTTGCATTTGATGAAAGCTACCCATCTTTTCCCTAGAAAAATATTTTGGTACTCACAATAGCCCTATGAATGATTGTGGATAAGGAGCCTAAAGCTAAGACCTCGATTGGCAGGATTGGTATTTGATCTCAGGTCTGACTTTATGCTCATGCTTTTCCCCCATACACTTTCCTTTAATTCCTCAATATAATCTCTTTTTTTTTTTTCAGATTTTATTTATTTATTTGTCAGAGAGCGAGAGCACAAGCAGGGGGCAGAGGGAGAGGGAGAAACAGGCTTCCCGCTGAGCAGGGAGCCCGATGTGGGGCTCCATCCCAGGATGGTGGGATCATGACCCGATCCGAAGGCAGATGGTTAAGGACTGAGCCACCCAGGTGCCCCCAATTCCTCAACATAATCTTCTGTTAAAAGTTAATTGTTTATCTGGAAATTTCAAAGTAATTTAAAACCAGTAACAGAATTTAAATATATTAAGAGTTCCTGTTATTTTTATTTGCATTGATATTATTTCACTAAGACACAGTAAACAGAAAATCATCAGCATCACAAGGATGGCAAAATAAGCATCTTCAGAGCTCTTCCTGGCCAACTTTGGCAGCCTTACCTCTTCTTCCACCACACATCCTGTAGGAAAGTTACTACCTATAGTATGTCATGCCGACCTGCGGACACACTGTTCCCCCTCTGAGAACCCTTTCTCGTGTCACCTGCCTTACTAAAATCTTGAAGACTCAGCTCAAATGTCATCTTTTGTAGGAAGACTTCCTGCCCTCTGCCCGGCCACCCCCATCCTCTTAGATTCCTTTCCTCTATGCTATCGTTGTACCCTCTGCATAGCGCTGTCATAAGCCCCCGTATCCAGCTGCACCGTGATGGGTGTGTACTTGTCTGCTTTTTCCACTATTCTGGGAGCATTTCAAGGGCAGACATTGTGTGTGTCTGAGTGTGGTTGTGTGTGTGTGTGTGTGTGTGTGTGTGTCTGTGTCTACAGAGGGAGAGAGAGACAGGGAGAGATCTGGATGAAGTATTGCTAGTGACTCCAAAAGTAATTTTTTCTTCTTGGCATCGAATATTCTCTCCTGTATCTCTGTGTGAAGATATATTTTTTCCTAAAGAACTCTAACACATGCAATATTAATAGGGCCATATGCTACCCCTCTCTCAGCACCATGAATCACACTGATAACATTGAAAAATGTATCCTTGTTTCAGAGGAATAATATGACCCCATTTCTCTGAATATGAATTCATGTTTTACCAGGCAAGTGTTCCTTAGTAATTCAGTTGCATTTATTTTCTTGATGGCTTAAGAGGGGGAAAAAAATCTTAAAATATTAAAAGTTAATTTTTTTCACTGCCAATCTCAAATTTAAAAACCACAACAGAATTTCAATATATTAAGAGTTCCTTGTTATCCTTTTTATATACGTTGATATTATTTCACTAAGTACATAGTAAACCGAAATCAGCATTGCAAAGACCTCATTTTATTGCATGCTGAAAGTATTATTACCACCTATGTTTCTTCTTCTTTTCTCCCCCCAGGCCAAATTTACAGATGATTGCAAGTTCAGGGAGCGATTTCAGGAAAACAGCTATAATACTTACGCCTCAGCAATACACAGAACTGAGCCAGCGGGCCGGGAGTGGTATGTGGCCCTCAACAAGAGAGGGAAAGCTAAGCGGGGCTGCAGCCCCCGGGTCAAACCCCAGCACATCTCCACCCACTTTCTGCCAAGATTCAAGCAGCTAGAGCAGCCAGAACTTTCTTTCACGGTTACCGTTCCTGAGAAGAAAAAGCCACCCGGTCCTGGGAAGCCAAAGGTGCCAGTGTCTGCCCCTCGGAAGAGTCCCAACACCGTGAAATACAGACTCAAGTTTCGCTTTGGATAATCTTCATCTTGGCCTTGTGAGAAACCAGGCCTTGCCCTCAGGAGTTTCCAGGGGTGTCTTTACAGCTCTGAAAAAGAAAAACGTTTGGATCCAGCTCCAGCTCCGCTACACTGTCTCCAAGTCAGGTCCTGGGTTTCAGTGTGACTGAAACAAAGATGTCTTCTGATAGGAACTGAATCGGAATTCTTTGTCCAGTATGGGGGGCACACTGCTTCAGGTCCGGAAGACGAGGAAAGCCTTTTGCTTTATGCTTAGTGCATACTCGGTATTTTCAGAAAGTTAAACAGTGCGGACTATGTATTTTTCTGACTTTTACAGCTCAACCTGAAAGAACATACATGATACATTTTTATTTTTGGTTTCCAAAGAATATTTTGATGCAGATAAAATATTTTATTAACTTTTGTTTTTTGTTTGTTTTTTTGTTTTTTAAAAGTACCTCTGCATTGAGCATATTTTCTTACTTTTATTATTTTAATTAATATGACATAACCATTTGAATGCAGTTTATGAATATAAATGTGTTTCTAGCCCATTTGTAACATGTGGATTTTTTTCATTTCTCTTATTCATTGCACTTTTTAATTTTTATTATTTTTTTTACCATACCTCAGATAACGTAAGTTTACTTCTTCATCTTAAAATGCTTAAATTCTCTTCAATGGCACCAAAGGCTCAGCTTAGATCTGTGTGTGTGTGTGCACGTGTGTGCATGTATGTAAATTCATGACAGTATGTGGAATCCTACCCCTTTGGTGGCTGGGCTATAATGGGTTGGGACTAAGGGGAGAGTATAAGGATTTTTTGACGGAATTATAAATTGGAGATAAGGAAAAGGATTCGAGGCACAAGTACACTAAGTTTGCAGCATTTATTGGGATCTAACTCTGCCTTGCCTTCATTTCTCCTTTTATCTACCCCTCCTGCCCTCATGCTTGAATAGCTGGAAGAATACATTTTATTCTGTCCAACAAGCACACACTATGAAACCAGAACATTTTAAAATACCTCTTGTATGATCCTCTGCTGTCCCCACTGTACAGATCCACAGGGAGCAGCCCACTTAGCAGAAAAACATGTAGACCCGAAGGAGATGAATCGTGTAACAGTTATGCACGTCGAGTCCCGTTGTCAAAAATATTCTTATTACTCAGCCTAACGCCCTTTGAGTTTGCTATCCTGAAGGTAACCATTCCGGTGAATAGATAGCCCTTTAGAATAGATACTTTCTAATGTAGATTTTTAGAAAGCTGGCCATGCTGTATAGGAAATTTAATTTGGGAACTCCATCATTGAAAAGGGCACTTAATTCTCAACCCGAATACTGAATGTTGGGCATGAACCACAGAAAACTTAAGAGAATTTACATAATTTTTGTTTTCTTGGGCAATCATTTCTATGGAGTTCTATAAAATGTAAGTGTTTATATTCAGAAATGTGCCAATAAAAAAGGTACAGCTAAAGCTTACCAGTATGTCTTTCACAGGAAGAGCAAGAGAGTTCACAGAAAGCTTGTGTTTTACATTTAAGCATGCTTCTTTTCTTTTAAAGGATATTGACAAACTTTTTAAAAGTATGGTTTATTTTGGTGCACAAATGCAAAGTAGAAATTATCACAATTGAACTTACTACTACTTAAGCAGTTTGCTTTCTTTAAGTGGAAACAAATTATACACATATAATATATATGAAATCACCCATCGACAAAAACATCATGCCTATACTCTAGTATTATGTTTTATTATAAAGCCAATAATCTGACTAAATATTGTTTGCATTTAATGCATGATTTTAAAAAATATAAAATGAAATACTACACAAATTTCTTTAATTTATACATTATAATTCTCTTGGGTTAAATGAAACAAGATTTTGGAGACAAAATATGTCTGACTCTTATCCAGCTGGCATATCACCTTATATGCACAGTAAACAGCTGAAAATAACCCTCTAGTTTACTCTAATATATTGTTAAGAATTGTGCACTGTGTATCAAGTTCTTAGTACACATGAAAAATTAAAATTGTAAAACAGAAAGTAGACATGTGTTGCTAAATGGGCAAGGAAAAGATGATAGTAATGATGATTAACAACAAACTAAATTAATGCGTATATTATATTAGGTTAATGCTGCTGGTAGTTTGTTAAACCATAAAGTAATAGCTTATCTTGTACTCCTAGTTTGATTTGATTAGTATATGAAAGTTAAAGTAGGATAGTTACTAAATATATATTATGCAAGTCAGGACTCATTAATTTCAAAATTTAAAAGCAAGCTAAAATTTTTTAAAAAATGTAAATTACACTTATCTTCAGTTTACTGGCCATACACAATTACATTTAATTAATGTTCACTGAAGCTTAAAGTTACCTAAATTAAGTAATTGAATGAACTCATGTACAGAAAACATGTATAAATAGAACTCCTTACTAATACCTAGAACTTTTGATGGGGTGGGTCCTTGCTCATGTTGTTTTTTATAATTTTAAGTAACTTGGCCCATTAAACAAATGACGTTGTTTAATCATGATTATATTTATCTAAAAACGTCAATGCATTTGGTATTAAAATTTAGGAGCCTACTTTGCCTAGAAGAGAGATGGCAAATACCTTCCGACTGACAATTCAGTTTTATTACTTATATTATGTTTAATTTAATTTCAGAAATTCTTTATTTGGAACATCTATAGAGGTAAATAGAGGTTTCCAATAAGATGTAATAACACTGTGGTTTTTATTTCACAAATGATACCGTCACTTCCTTCTAAAGAAACTAATTTGAGAGTGTGGGTGTATATAAATTATCTTCATTCTTTTGCTGAGTTATAGTGGCCCAGCAGTTCAAAATCATGTGATGACAATAAAGGATAACGCCAAAAGTTATTTCTGAATATAATAATTATATTGTTTTAGATGCCTTTCTTTCTTATCACTGAAAATAAAACACCGTAAATCTGGTAGGAAAATTTTCTATAAAATTGATCTTGAAATAGAGAACTAAACAATTTTCTTCCATTAACATTTTTTACCCTTCCAAAGGACAGAGGAACTAAGCTAGGACTTCCCACATTTTCAATAACAAAATGAAAATATTGCACCAGCCGAAACCTTGAATCCTGGCACCATTTTTACAGTTGCAGAAAATTGCTTGTACAGTTAATTTTTAAAATAAAACCAGCATTGCTGGCATGGCTGCAATGGGAAGCAAACAAAAATAATTTTTTTTTTAAGATTTTATTTATTTATTCATGAGAGACAGAGAGAGAGAAAGAGAGGCAGAGGGAGAAGCAGGCTCCCAAGGAGCAGGGAGCCCGATGCGGGGCTCGATCCCAGGACCCTGGGATCATGACTTGAGCCAAAGGCAGACACTTAACCATCTGAGCCACCCAGGCGCCCACAAACAAAAATAATTTGTCAAAGGAATTCTATACCTCCTCTAAGATTTATTTCATTGTTACATCTACATTTTGATCATGTGAAATCTATTTTTAAGCCAATGATCTTTTTATTTTATTTTATTTTAAAGATTTTATTTATTTGTTCGACAGAGAGAGAGCTCAAGCAGGGGAGTGGCAGGCAGAGGGAGAGAGAAGTAGACACCCTGCGGAGCAGGGAGCCGGATGCGGGGCTCCATCCCAGGACCCCGGGATCATGACCCGAGCCGAAGGCAGCGGCTTAACCGACTGAGCCACCCAGGCACCCCAAGCCAATGATCTTTTTAGAAAGTTTTGAGAGAAGGAAACTTTTAGATAAAAGAATATGACTCATCAGTTTTTTTCTTTTAGTAGTCAGTCCAATTGTGTTAGCCAATTTTTGAGATAAGATTATCATATAATTTACTAGTCAAAGAAAAGAGTTAGCTCCTCCATCTTACTTTGCCTATTGGGAAGTTTCAGGGGAGAGAAGGGAGGCGAACCCAGCCTGAGCTGAGTTGGTGCAGGCACTTTTACATCTAAGAACCACAAACAACATTCAGATACACCATGAGACAATTGAGCTACAAATCATCCACCAGTTTTCAAGCAATTTTATGTAATAAAAATAGTAGATTAGAAATTAAGAGCTCTTACATACTTTTTATTTTATTAAATTATCATATTTTCTGACTCTACCGTATATTTACCACAAGTCATTCTCTAGGCCTCATTTCATTGTCCACCATATGATCTTTAACATCATTTCCAGCTTTGTCATCGATTGAATGAGTCTTAAAACGTTGAGGTACCAAAAAAAGGACATGGTTCCTTCTCAGATAAAACTAAAATTGATGTCCAGATTATACTGGATAATCACATGAAAAAAAAATGGTCAATGAAGTGATAAACATAGGTATTTTTTATTTTTTAAGATTTTATTTATTTGAGAGAGAGAGGGAGCACGAGTGGGGATGGGAGGGGCAGAGGGAGAGGGAGAAGCAGACTCCCCACTGAGCCGGGAGCACAACTTGGGGCTTGATCCCAAGACCCCAGGATCATGACCTGAGCCGAAGGCAGACGCTTAGCCGACTGAACCACCCAGGCGCCCCAAACATAGATATTTTTTAAAGGCCTTGTCTGGGATTTAAAAATAATAATAAACTAAGTGTGAGATTGGATCAAGAGATTTACAAAATGGGGATCAACTCTGGGCTTCGCATTTTATGAAGGACTTTGCAAATTTGAATTAATCCAGAGGGGAATGGTCAGAGTAGTATCATTGTTGATAATCAATAGTTCTAGGACCTTATTAAACATGTAATTTTTGAACATATCCGTTTTGACTGAAATCCCACTTTCTCCATGAAGCCTTCTAGAAATTCACGAATATGAGTAATCTGATCTTGACACCACTCCTCCAAATAAGTATAGCTCATGACATACGTGATTCCCTTACTTTCCAATTATTCTGTAAGTATTTTCTGAGGTCCTGCTTCGCACAAGGCATTCAACTAGTGAAATAGCCCTTTATTTGCTCAATCCTTGTTCGGTTTATTCTTTGTGAATGTTAACATCAGTGTACACCCAGAGTTTGAATTTCTGGAGGGAATATATCTGCCCTCATTGTACATTGCCCAACCCAAGTCCAGGCTAATTGAAAGAACTTAAGAAATGCTCTTAGCTGATAGCAATTTTGAATGACATGTCCCTCTGACTTAAAGACTTTGTGGAGCTTATGGGATAGTCTACTTATTCCAGAACTTGGTATATAATTGTATTTACATATAGTTTCCTGGCATATGTTAGGTACTCAAAAATGCTTATAGAATGGATATAGGTGGCTGGGTAAGGTTTGATGAAAGTAATGATGACAGAAGTCATGCGACATACGAAATGTCACATACTCCTACAAGAGTAAGAACACCTGCTACCCTTCTCACTGTACTCGGACTTCTCAAACACAAATCCTGAGCCCAAACTAAAAATATCAGGCACTTGCAAGCTGCATTTAAGTACCAATATATTACCCATTGTATGAAACTTCAAGGTCATTGGTCACCATAAAAATAGGTTACTATGCAAATCCTGATGCTCTTGCTATTTGGAGGCCAAACAAGCAGTCCAGTGGGATGTCAGTAGGTATCAGTGGGAGAGTGAAGACATTTCTTTTTGGTAATTTGTTTCTTCCCTTCACTCAGATAAACTCTCTCAGAGAAGACCGACTTTCTCTGTACCCTACAGAGAGATTAGTGAATACGTAATCACACGGTGACAGGTCTGGTTCCAATGTGTTTCTCATTAAATTCTCTGTCATTTTCTCTGTGGGAAACTGGGAAATTTATCAGGTTTTCATAAAGGGAGGTGACTTTCTGCTGAGGAGGCAACACAATGTCTTTTACTCTCTGGAGTGCAATTATGTCTTTGCTTCCCCAACAGTAATTCATTTTACCACAGGGCTCTCTTTGTAGGATGTGTGCCTTCCATAACCTGTCTCCATACTTTGACACAGGTGATGTATTTACATTCTTTTAAGTTCGCTGGTTGTCCTACATTCTCCTCAATAATGGGCCCCTGAGAGTAAGTGCAACTGCATACTAGAATATTAAATGGACCACAAGGGTATACAAAGACCTCCCTAATGGTCCCGTCCTAATGGAGCATGGGACAGAATAGGTTTAAAGTGTAGACACAAAAAGCAGCATAAAAGTTGTATGCGCTCAGTCGGTGCTTTTTTGCGCATAAAGGATGCACTACAAAGAGGTGAGCACGTGTTGTCTGTTGAAATAATGGCAGAAAAGCAGAGTAGCAGTCATCGCAATGCCCACTCGAAATCCCCTCTGAGACCTGCCGTTCTTGTCAGTTATGATTAGGAGGGAAAGTCATGCCCATTGGCGTTGCCACATTAGTTGGATCACCGGATAATAAAATTGGGTCAGCTCTGAGAGAGTCCGTTTTCACCTTAGAAATCATGTTGTCTGAGATTCTCAGCCTTTACCATCTGGAGAGCAAGAGCCCAAATGAGAAAGAGACATATCCCAGCTTGTTGGCCCAGAGCACAAACCACAAAAGCTCTCTACTAGTCAAGGGAGTTTAATGTTTAATGATGCGAAATCAACTCCATCTTACAAACTCAGTCCAAAGGAGCCTACTCAAACTAAAAGAATAACGATTTCTTGGTTGCTAATAATTTATGGCAGAAATCTCTAATACATTTCTAATAAAAACATTCAATGTTCATTTAACCCCTTACAGCACTCTAGCATTGTTCTGAATTCTAGAGGTAAAACTAAAAGGACCTGTGTTTGGGAGGGGGGAATACTTATATTCTTGCTTATATTATCAGGGCAATGGATCATATCTTTTGTGTGTTACAGCCAGTTCTCAGTTAGTTAAAAATGACACTTATTCTTGTGAAAGGAATTTAATATGGTAGGATACTACTTACCACAATAGACTCAAAAGCTTAAGCCATAGGTTACATTATACACTTTGGAAGTATTTCACCAGTTTCTTTGGCTCTCCCTTTCAGAATTTATAGCATGTTTTCCACTGGTTATTGACAAAGATGCAAGATAATTCTATGTTCATTAAGAGATAATTAGGAGTCTGATAGAACATAGGAAAATGGAATGTAGGCTTTTCTAGGGAGACCTCAAATTCGATCGGTTATGACCGACCATAGCCTGATAGCTAGGCTTGGGAGATCAGTAACCATCTCATTTCAGGATTGCTCAAAAATGGGAAAAACTGACTTGTGCTTTCAAAAGTCTGATTTATTTTCCAAGACAAAGATGTACACAGGATAGAAACAAGCGTGTGGATTAAAAAATGAAGGTGCGAATGTAGTCCTGAGTTCCCCCTAACTTTTCAGCTGTCTTTCTACCTGTTTGCAGGAAGCTGGAAAACTGTTAACAATTTAGCACTTAAAAAAAAACAAAACAAAAAACAACTACTACCTCCCACTGTTCTTCTTAAGCAAAGGATTATATCAGACTCCCTTTGAGAACAGCTGCTGCTTTGGGGGCTGCTAGGATTAGTGCAAACGAACCGCCCCCAGGACAAATGAGGGGGGTCGGCAAATGTTGCTGTGTCTACCTTCCGTGTTATAGAGGCACCCTTGCCATGCTTTCAGACAGCGTGCCTGTAACGTTGGCCTGCAGTCAATAAGTATTTCATGTCTCTTGCCCTGAGGCTGTGCTCAGAGGACCACCCTGCAAGTATCTGCCTCTGTGGTCACAGCTTCACGCTGTGGGCGTAAAGGTGGGTGTTGAGCCAGAAGCAGGATGTACAGGCAGGATCCAATGTGGTTAAAATTTGGGATCACTGGTCTGGCTGTAGGGGATCTGGAGACTTCTTCATGTCAACACTCATTCTGGGAGGAGAAGCATGTCCACCAGAGGATTATCATCAAGCATCAGCGTGACTCACTCAAGGGTTAATGGAAGGAAGCATTCATAAGAGGTGAGGTTGCAGGTTAAGAGAGAAATAGAGGCCTCTTGTACTTCTCAGCAGGCTTTCATCATCGAGGCAACTACAATGTTTTCTTCTGTTTAGGAAGGACACTCAAAATTCCCAAAAGCCAGGGACCCGAGTGGAAAGGGATCCATGACTCCTTAACTCTTTAAAACATGCCATGAGTTGTGCCTCAAAACAGTAAAGCACCAAGTAAATATCTAATGAACTGAATGATTCAGGGTTTGGTCAAGTTTCTAACTGTCTGATAAAGAGACTCAAAGGCCAGAGAAAGTAGAGCCAGTTTTGTGTCACTAAAGAAAATAAGAGGAAAAATGAAAATGACGGCTCACCTTATGGAGGGTGGGTCTGGGTGTTATCATTATAATTTGGACGGTTTGCTTATCTATTTCCTGCTTGTTTGTTTTTTATGGACATCGGTTGAGTACCTACTGTATGCCAAATATAGTACTAAGTATTGGGTAATCAGAGATAAAGAAGGCAGGGTTTCTTTCTTCAAGAAGCTTGAAGTCTAGGCATGCCTGGCTGGCTCAGTCGGTAGAGCATGTGACTCTTAATCTCAGGGTGGTGAGTTCAAGCTCCACGTTGGGCATGGAGCCCACTTAAAAAAAAAAAAAGCAGCAGCAGCTTAAAGTCTAGATGGAAAGATGGACAATTAAACAAATAAGCCCCATTCATCCTAGGGTGGAGGGGCTGGGCTCTGTAGGCAATCATATTAGTATTAGTAAATTGACTATGATAATTACTACAACCACCTTGCATTTGAACAGCATGTTTTAGTTTAGCACTTTTTGTTTGCAGAATATATTTAACTACCTTATCTAATTAGATACAGAAGGAAATCATCTAAAAAGAAATGAATAGCTTCTAAGGTGTTAGCATTAAACCTTGGGTATTACAGTGCCCTGTGCAGATTTGCTCTTCAGTCCTAGGACTCTCATTCCCAGCCACTGGAGATGCAGCTGCTCAAGACTGTGTCCCTGGACCTTGGGGAACCACCCTGCCCTGTCTGAGGTTACTCCCACTCCCAAAGGCACCCTGAGGCCAATGACTGGCTGATTCTGATACAATGGCCTGGCCCACCTGCTACAATTTGTCATACATATAGGGCCGTACTAGCTTCAAAGCACTAGGATCTGCTGAAGCCTCTTGTCACTGTACATTGGATCATCTTCTCTCTCTACCCTGCCTTCTTCACTTCCTTAGAGGTAAGGATGCAGATAAATCACAATACACTCGCTTAAATTTGAATTCCAAGTAAAAAATGCAGAATGTTTTAGTATTAGTATATTTAAATATTTCATGGGCATCCTGTATTTTTATTTATCAAATTTGGCAACCCTATTTACAGGTGTAACTCTCAAGAGCACTCCCCAATAAATTTCCCATGTGCCACTCTCAGCCACAGATTTTTTCTAGGAAACGCATTCACTAGGAAAAAGTATATAGTCAGTAAGCAACCAGGAGAACTCTGAACTAAACGGAAAACTCAGAGGGGAACAAGAAGAGGATCTAGAAAGATCTCTTTCACATTTGGGGGGGGGACATATTTCAAGTATAAAAGACCTTTATACTTAGAAGCAAAGACAGACTGAGAAGTTTCGGTGGCCATACAGGCCCTTGGGATTATTTATCCCAAGTGTGATACTGAGGCTTTAACTCTTCACTCTGCCACACAGGATATCGGCTCTGGGTCTGTGGGCTTGTGTATGTATTACACCAAAGCACACGGACTGTACTGCCTAAAATTAGACAGGGACTGTAACCAATCTGTGACTCATCACCCACATTTCTGAAAGTCTCTTTAAAAGTTGATCACTTCCTCCTTCGTGGAACATTTTTCCAAAGTGCCCCAAGCTCCTGGTCTTTCTGACAGTTCAGTGGCTGCTTCTTCCTTGTCTCTTCGGCTAACCCTGCTTCTACCTGGCCTCTAAACCATGCGGGATCCCAATGCTGTTCCTGGCTCTTTTCTCTCTCTAAACTCACTCCCTCTGTGACCTCACCTCTGCTCTAAGTGCCATCTCCAGGCTAATGACTCCCAAATTTCGATCCCCAGCCTCAGCCTCTCTCAGAGTTCCCGGTTCTCATGATCACTGCCTACTCCACATCGCTACTTGCACTTCTGACAGGAATCTCAAACCTAGCATGGCCAGAGCTCCACTCTCGTTCCCAAACCGGTTAAGCTTCCTGACTTCCACAGGTTAATAAACAGCATGATGATTTATTTATGCAGTGCCTTGAGCCAAAATCTAGGAATCATTCTTGTGCCTCTCTTTTCCTCATAAACCTCATCCAATCCACCAGTAAGCTAGTGGAGTTTTTCTCACCGGAAAGCAATTCTCTGACACTAGCTATGCTGTCCTACCATTCAATTCAATTTTTTTTTTTTAAAGATTTTATTTATTTGTGAGAGAGAGAACAAGAGACAGAGAGCATGAGAGGGAGGAGGGTCAGAGGGAGAAGCAGACTCCCTGCCGAGCAGGGAGCCCGATGTGGGACTCGATCCCGGGACTCCAGGATCATGACCTGAGACAAAGGCAGTTGCTTAACCAACTGAGCCACTCAGGTGCCCCATTCAATTCAATTTTGATACTGTCTACCCAGAGCAGAGATAGCATCAGATCCCACTAGTGAAGAGCTCAGACCCACAAGATGCCCTCCACTTCAGATGCTAATCACAAGCCCAGTTTGTTACCTGGGCTTCTGAACAAAAATCTGAGGTTCCTATGCCTCCCTTCCTTGGGTTGGCTTAATTTGTTAGAGCAGCTCACAGAATTCAGAAACCAGTTAAATCACTAGCTTACTGGTATCTTACAAAGGATATGAATCAAAAGCCAGATGAAGAGATACATAGAAGATGTACATGAAGAGATCCCAAACAATGGAGCTTTTGTCCTTGTGGAGTTTGGGGCCCAGCACAAGGCACGTGGAAGCGTTCTGGTTCACCAACATGGAAGCAAACCACACCCCCTCCTTCTGGGGTTTTTATGGAGGCTTCATTACATAGGCATTATTGATTAACTCCTTGGCCCTTGGGGATTGTTTGAACCTCTAGTCCCTTTCCCCTCCTTGGAAATCACGGTGTGGAACTGAAAGTTCTGGTTGGTTCTTCTGGTAACCAGCTCCCAGCTGTAGGTGCTTTCCAAAAGTCACCTCATTGACATAAACTGTTGTGAACAACAAGACATTCCTTTCACCTTTATGGCTCTGAAGTGATTTCAGAAACTGAGGACAATAGATCAAATATTGTAACGAAAGATGCTCCCGCTGCTCTTATTGCTTCCAAGGGTTTTGGGGGGGCTGCAAGCCAGGAACCATGGGTTTTGGGGGGCTGCAAGCCAGGAACCATGGACAAGATATATATATTATTTCTTATAAATCTTTCTTACAAATATATAAATTTATATAAATATAAGTATTTCTTGTAAATCTTATAAAAAATATATATATATGTATGTGTTTCTTATAAATCACAATGTTGAAATCTCCCCCCAGTAGAATGTAAGCCCCTCAGGGGAAGCCACCTTGTTTGGCTTATTCACTACAGTTTCTTTGGTACCAAGCAATGTGCCTGGCACGTAGAAGGCACTCAGTGTTGACTGAATGACTGAAAACAGTCAGTTCTGCTATAATGCTTGTTCTGTAAAACACTAATTTGTTGCAACCCGATTCATATAGAAGAGAACAATTTGAGCATGATGTGAATTTTGGGTTTGCTTACATGCAGTTTCATCTGTCACAAATACTAGGCATTTTAGCTGAGCCAGGCTGCATAGGAATACACAACGCATACTACACACACCTCATGAGGTCAGTGAGCCGCACCTGTCCTCATCTGGTTTTACGACTTTCCACCTGATTTCAGATAACTCTCTTTCAACCCTGTGATGGACTGAATGGTGTCTCCCTCCCAAATTCATATGTCAAAGCCCTGACTTCCAATGTGACTGTATTTGGAGATAGAGCCTTCAAGGAGATAATTAAGGTTAAATGAGGTCATTAAGAGTGGGGCCCTAATTTAATAGGCCTGGTATTCCTCAGAAGAAGAGGCAGAGCCACCAGAGCTCATTCTCTCTCCCCACACATACACAGAGGAAAAAGGCCGTGGGAGGACAATGTGAGAAGGCACTTGTCTGTATGAAACTGCTTAAAAGCATAAAGTTGAACAAAACCAACATGGCTGCACTGATGCCTCAGCCAGGCTCGATTTTGAACTAAGTAACCTTTTTCCTCTCTTCCATAAACCTCCCCTCCTCCCTTCCTAGCCTTTTGTTTCAGGAACCCAGTACCACCCCGAAAATGACTAACTAAGGAGGCTGGCAGCACCTACACAATTCCTGTCAAAACTGGCTAGATCCTGTATTTCCCTGTATACCCCCCAGCCCCTCCCTTGGGGCGGGCTTGCAGGTTTTTTAGAAGGCCTTAGGCTGCTGTAGCCTCCTTTGCCCAGCAAAGCAATAAACCATCTTCCTCCTTTATTCACGAACTCTGTCTCCGTGTTGGGTATGTGGGCTCCTGAGCACAGAGGTCAGTTTTTGACAACATGTGAGCCAGGAAGAGAGTTTCTCCAGAAACCGAATCTGCTAGGGCCTCCATCTAGGACTTCCAGCTTCTAGATTTGTGAGAAACAGATTTTCTGTTGTTTCAGCCACCAATTACGGCAGCCCGAGCCAACTAACACAAACCACTTGACAGTAACTCAGAAGCTACAACTCTGTTTCCCACAGCCAGCACCCTCCCTCCCTCCTTTTAATGCTCTCCTCTTTCCTCTCTGCCTTTTTCTTGCTCTTCCTCTCTGTTCTCTATTCTTTTTTTCTTCATCTCTTTTGTGATAAAAGCTTTGTCTCACTTTTTTTCTACCCTTCTTCTCTTTCTCTGTTATACAGGATACACTGGAAGCTGAAGTACAAGCAACTATAAGACCTTTTTAAAGGTAAAATGCTGCATTTATTATAGTATTCAGTGTTTCTTAGCCATGTACCATGTATGAACTGTGCTGTCATTTTTGTTAGGTTTCTATCATCTTTTTTTTTTTTTAGAGATTTTATTTATTTATTTGAGAGAGAGAATGAGAGAGAGAGAGAGCACATGAGAGGGGGGAGGGTCAGAGGGAGAAGCAGATTCCCTGCTGAGCAGGGAGCCCGATGCGGGACTCGATCCCAGGACTCCGGGATCATGACCTGAGCCGAAGGCAGACGCTTAACGACTGAGCCACCCAGGCGCCCGGTTTCTATCATCTTTTATGTGTTCCTCATGAAGTTTGGAGTGTTATGCTCCCGATCCCAGTTTCTCATGGTCCTGTGGTTTTTCTTGCACAATTCTGCATATTGCAGTGATTTTTAGAAATGCATATGTTGGGTTACATCAGAAATGACTCTTTTATCCTCACAGAAAATTAGAATTAGAAAAGTTTATCTTACAGATGAAGCAAAAGATTGAAGCATTATGCGTAAGTCACAATGTGTTCCTATTTACTGTGCCAGGCACACTTCTGTCTTGTAGCTTCTGATATTAATCCTTATTTTTAGCATTAACAACCGTCTTTAATCTGATCATGTTCAAAGGAAGTTGTCTTTTTGTGTTGATATTTGCCTTGGCAAAAAGAAATAAGGATATGACTTAGATAATTTAGGTCCCATGTCCACCACCACCAACGCGGAATGGATTGAAATTTTCAATGGTATATCCTTATTACTGGACTCAATACATTGAGTTGACAGTTGCTTGATCTCCATGCTTTATTTCATTTTGTTGGTCAAATAAAAAAAAACTAAAACATTCATTATTAAATAATATCAGTTTCAAGTCATATGGGTCAGTCGTAAATAAAAATAAAGTCGATTAATATCTAAAAACTCATTTTATTATTGTTTTAAGGAACCATGCCTTTTATGGTTAGATAATATTTTTCAAACAGGTACTATGTGCCGATATGTAAAAATGACTAAGGAAGTCTTAATTCTTCCTTTGGTTGTCTCATGTATATTGTCTCATTCGCTGTAAAGGTTCTCCAAAACTGGCAGCCATTTGTGTGCAGTGCTCTGTAATGGGAAGAACTGAGACTGGCAGATGGAAGTCGGTGTCCTGACATTAGCCCTGCCATGAATTAACCGGAAGGGCTTGAACATATTCATGGAGCTTAACTTGGTTATTCGTCAAGTTCCTCAGCAAAGTGAGCCAGTGTACTAGTCAGGGTTCTCCAGAGAAACAGAACACAGGATATTTATATCAGTATCTATACATATATGTCTCTATCTCTATCTATCTAAGAGATTTACTACAGGAATTGGCTCATGTAGTCATGAAGGCTGAGAAGTCCCATAATCTGCCATCTGCAAGCAAGAGGCAGATGCCCCAGCTCAGAGAGACTGAATCTACACTCTCTCCACCTTTCTGTTCTCTTTGGGCCCTCAGTGGATTGTGTGATAGAGGGCTGTCTTCTCTACTCAGTTTATGGATTCAAATGCTACTGTCTTTCAGAAACACTCTCACAGACACACTCAGAAATAACGTTTTATCAGTTATCTGGGCATCCCTTAGCAGTCAGTTTTACAGATAAAATTAACCATCATAGCTGGGTTTTCTGCTGCTTCCTCTTCAGCCCACTTTCCAAATGGGCTGCATTTGGAGGTGCCCTCTGCTCAGACCGATTATGGTATCACGGAGAACTCTGTCCTTCCACCAAAACTCTGGAGACTTCTGGGTAAAGAGGAATAAGAACACCTAGTTCTTAAAACTTTTGAACATGGTGTACCCAGGAATTAACAGTCTAACAGTTACAGACTACTGAGGGGAAGAGAGGATGCCAGTAAGACATGGCTAGCTTAATCAGTATAGTTAATTGAGTGAATACAAAAATTAATGAACGTTACTTTGCTGCTCCAGGTCAGCTGTCAAGGATTCTTTTAACATTATTCCATTCTCGAGTTGAAGGAGCTGATGAGATTATGCCAATGTAGAGATAAGCAAAACCTTTAAACTCCCACTAGATTTAAATCTTGTTTTCAACTTGACTCTCTCAAAATAGATCACACATCCTAGTGTAGCTCCCATTAATCTACTGATAGATAAACTCACTTCTCTTTCAAGACTCTTTAATTCCTTCTGAGAGTGAATTCTCTGAATTTACTGAGTAAAGAAGACAGCCCTCTATCACACAATCCACTGAGGGCCCAATTTCTGAAAAGAAAGGGAGAAAAAAAATCTAACAGCTATAACACGAACATGACCAAAAAAAGGCAAATAAATAAATGTATACATACAAATGTATACACTAAGATATGGCAAGTTGGGTTAAATTGCTTCTGGGGCACCATCCAAATCTAAGCTTTTACAAAGTATGTAAAACTTACTAGTTGTAAACCTGTCGATTGACCAGCTGCTACATCGTAAATTAGAATTTATGTCATTTGTTCAAAATCTTGCTGAAGGGGAAAACCATGGTAGTAGCCCTCACAGGAACTGACCTTAAGATGTGCTTAAATATTGCAGTGATAAGCCACACACTCAATAGTAAGGTACTCATTCAGAAAGCTCGGGATCTTGCTTCTGGGAGAGCTGTTAGGATTAATTGTCCACATATCTTGCGTTGAAGAAATGAGAACACTATTGTTATCAACAACAAAACCAAATGAGCAAACTGCTGAATTCTACAAAAGATGGTCTGTTTTGTCTTCAGAAGACAGTAGGGGGCAAAGGAAAGGGCACTTTAAGAAAAATGACACGCATATTTTTAGCAGAAGTTATGACCACTCATGTGATTCAACATGAAATATGTCACATCTCCATAATAGCTTCATGCTTGCTATTGTGCTAATTGAACTATGTTCTTCTGATGCATTCCCTATTCATGTTAAAGTGTGGGTAACAAATGATAGAAGTCAACAGTCACGGCAATTGGACATACTGAATATCTTTCTTCTGTGACTCTGAGTCAGTCTCCTCAGTGGATTACTAAACACATTCCAGAAATCTCATCAGTTACTACTGGTCTAAAAATGGATATAATTAAAGATGAGTAAACCTACCGCAGAGTTTGATGTAATCTTTTAGGGTAATTAACACAAACTATTTACAATGGACTTTTATTCTACTTTTCTAAAGATTGCACAAGTTCATATAGCTTACCATTACAAAAGTGACCCCCTCCCTAACGTATTCATGCAAAGAAAGGAGATAGCTGCATTGTAAATGTCCTACAGGAGGTGAGATCAGTAACTGTGGTTGTAACTTTGACCTGAGCCAGGCGCTACGGGAATCCTTCACGAATTTCACGACTTTTTAAGGATTTACTGGTAGATAACTTTGGGTTTCGGAGTACTATGATTTGGAGCAATAACTTCCAAAGTCTAAGATCTGATTGTCGGAACTAAGGCTGCTCTTATTGTTATACCACTAGCTGCTTTCCATGGTGTGGAGAGACACGGTTCATTCCTAAAATTCTCCTTTTCGGGTCTGAGACAGTGTTACTAAAACCGAGAAAATTAAGTTCCTTTTCTTGTTATTTCCTAGTTTTCTTTTAGCTCAGACACTAACTTTCCATAGTAGTGCTTTCTATTCTATGTGGACTTACTAAAAAAAATCTATGAAACAGGTTAGGATGCTCCTGGATAATTAATTTTATCTCTTCTTTCATAATTGACCATTACTTCTTATAGGCCCAGTGATTTCACCTTATCTCTGTAGGCCCCACAACTGCTTCACGTGAATGAGGAATGTCCCCCTTTGCAAGTGGATGAAACTGACGCTGAGGGATGATATCAATCTCCTCGGATCACAAGGCAAAGCTGAGAACCAAATCGGGTTTGTTTCTTTCCCATATTCCAAGCTTTTGTTTATACAGTATATTCATCCTTGAAACTCTGTTATGCATGACATAGTTCAAAACCTAAATTTTTCCTTCTCTAATGAGACAGCTATGGAGGTGCTATAGGGTTTAGAAAAGAGGGAATGGTCAGATGTAAATTTGCTTCTCTGAGCTGACGCAGGGAGAGTATATGAATTCGTGAGCTGGCATACATGAGAGATGCACCAAGCACTGAGGAATAACTTGACAAAACGAGAAGTTGGATATGGATTCCAGATACTGAACTGACCTGCTTTAATTACCCTACACTTTCAGAGGCACCGTGGGATCTTCAGTGTATCGAATCTCTTTCTGACCCTTGATGAATAACACAGAAGTTTTCTTTCCATCATTACACCTAGAGTTATGCCTAGGTGTCCTGTCATATCAGGGATTAAAATAACCTTTGACTTTTTTTTTTTATTACATCAAAGAAACAGAAAACCAATTGTAGAAATCAATAGTCACAAAAACCAAAATCCTGCCTTTGAGCTAGTTTAGTCTCACTATAATTTGATCTGATTGTAACTTAGGAGTCGTTGAGAATATTTTCCTTTTTTGTAGCTGTCAAAATTCAGTTGATACATCACAGATCCCTAAAGCTATGTAGGGAACTCTTCCCTTAATTCCATCCGCTTCATTTCGAAGCATCTATAATAGTCACAGCTGGGTTCAGTGAGAGTTCTGCTTGCCATGAGTGTGAGATCATGCCCTAAGTAATTACAGTGAGCATGTAGTGAAAATATGTGGTGAGTATAATGTCAGGAAATCATGCAAATTTTATTATCATCAGTGAAGTGGTGGCTGGTGGAGAACTTGTCAGTATCTGCACCTTGAAGCCTCTAATTACCTTGATTCACTTGTAGTACCATCCACAACCTTGCTGCTGTGCTCTTCCTGACAGCGCTTTTGCATTTTACAAGGAAGGAATAATGCCACATAAATGATTTAAAAAGCAATAAATCATTTAGAGTGCCTTTAAACCAAAACCTAATGCAGTAGCTGGCTGAGTTCTTGCTATACTCATCCCTGCACTATAAGTATTTACTTTTAAAATTCACAAATCCAAAACAGGGTGGAAGAAAAAAAAAAAAAATGAGACCTAAACTCCTCTCTCCTGAATCGTCCATTTCGCCTTTTGGAGGCCCAATGGGAAATAGAGAAATTAAGTTCTGAAGAGGATAGGTCTGCTGAAAACACATATTTGCTGAGTTATGCTAGGTAAATGAGTAATTAAGACGGATGCTGCAAGCGTTGCTGGCCAAGTGTTGGAGGAGTACATAAACACGCCCGTGGCAGCGCCCCCACCGCCACCCCCACCCACACACGGGCTGGAGGGGAGAGACTGGGAAGGTTGGGGAGCAAGGTGAGAGAACAAGCTGAAATGTAACCAGTTCCCACCTAATCTCAGGGGAGGACGCTGGTCATTTCTCTTCACACAAGACAAAGCAGATAATGAAAAGCAAAAACCCATGGAGAAAAGCTTCTACTTAAGAAAAAAGGTAGGGCGCTTCCCTTATGCCGGAGGGAGAGCTGGGTCTGCCAGCCGCCTTTGGACAATTGAGCTCCTACTGGGCGCCAAGCAGGTCATTATCTCTTTTAATCCTCACAACAGTTCTCTGAGGTAGGTATGATTATCCCCTTTTATAGATAAGGACAAAACCTGAGTTAGATTAAGTAATTTGCCTGAGATCACCAGCTACGAAGTGACTATCAGAATTAAGTCTGCATCTGTCTGACTCAGGCAGCACCCTCCCTCCATCCCCTGCTTTGTCACGCCCACCTCTCCCACACGCCTGGTTTATTCTGAACTCCGTCCGTAAATTCATTTATCTCTTGGACATTTGCAAGGCAGGCCTGGCTACACTCAGAACAGTGGAATCCCAGGGGTACGAAGGGCTCCTGGAAGTCACCGGTAAGGCTGTGTCTAAAACATCCCTCTTCTCCTGCTCCAGAAGGGGTCCCCTAGCATATTCTGCCTGAACAACCCACAAGAGGGCTTGCCTGAGGCAGGTGACTGCTCCATCTCTCCTCTGTACATTGTTCCCACCCCCCGGGGTTATTCGCCCCTAGTTCCCAGCTACCTCCTTTCCCTCATCAGGTGTTTCTCTTCTAGGGGAGACCTCCCTCAGACCTCTTAAGACCCCAGAATGCTTTTTTTCTTCCCAAATGCCAACATTCAAACATTTATTTCCTTAGGTCAGTGGTTCTCAAAATGTTAGTCTGCGTGAGAATCACTTGGCCGGCTTACTGCTGTCTTGTGAATTAAAAATGCGTAATGCTCAGGCCCATAGTAGACATTCAGTAAATGTCTTCTTTTTTATTATGACTTGTAAATCGTCTTCCATTTTCCTGATTTAAGTTTATCCTGGTGTTCCCCAGGCTTTGGGCATCAGTTTCTACTTACCAGCAGCAGGTTCCTTGAATTAATGCATTCAGAGGGAAAAAAGTCCTGGGAGTGGGGGGTTACCCCCTTTATTTGTACTGTGTGAAAAAGCAAGTGTAAGATACTCGTGCCCTCTCGGGCGCCTGGGTGGCTCAGTTGGTTAAGCGACTGCTTTCGGCTCAGGTCATGATCCTGGAGTCCCAGGATCGAGTCCCGCATCGGGCTCCCTGCTCAGCGGGGAGCCTGCTTCTCCCTCTGACTCTCCCCCTCTCCTGTGCTCTCTCTCTCTCATTCTCTCTGTCTCAAATAAATAAATAAATAAATAAAATCTTTAAAAAAAAGATACTCGTGCCCTCTCATGTCTGCGTGGCACGCACAAATGACATTGTAGTGTAACCACAGTTGTGCATCATTTATGGGAAAGTATCATTTCTTTAGAAACTGACTCCGTTCAAATGTTTTGGAAATGCTTCGAGGAAAAGAGACCTGCTCTTTAAGAACCAAAAGCAAATGGCAGAGTCCAGCTGGTAAAAGCTGCTTGAAGCTTACTATAGCTAGTGAGAGGCAAATACATTTGCTAGAGGTTAGGTTAGGCACCAATCAGAAGGGAAGCAAGTGCGGACTTGAGAGAGCTAGTTGTCAGAGAATCTTGCCTCTGGTGGGGAAAGATCGGTGTGGAGGGTGGAACCTGGTGGGTTTTTACCAACTGCTCGGAGGAGTGGTTCTCAAAAGTGTGATCCTTGGACCAGCAGCACCAGCACCACCTGAGATCTTGACAGAATGCATATTCTCTGGTCTCACCCCAGACCTCCTGAATCAGAAACCTCTGGAAATACGTGATTAGCAAGCGCTCCAGGGAATTCCGATGAGCCGGAAAGGTTGACAAACCTGGCCTGGAGCCAGTTTTTTTAAGAAAGGAACAAAAAGTGTGGACAGTACATCGGCCTGAGATTTTTAGCTGTGACGGGTCTGTCACATGGCCACTGTGGTCATTCCTAAGGACGATGAAAAGCAACAGGAGGGCAGAAGTCCAGGTGATTCTCAACCCTGGCTGCACATTGGGATCACTGGGGCCACTTAAAAAATGCCATTCCAAGAAGGTTTATGCCACAGAACCAACAACAAAAACCCCAAGCCCCTAAAACAACACACAAAACCCCCCCACTCTGTGCTACCTTCTGTCCGTTCTTCTTTCATTGTCCTGAGGTGGGGCCCAGGGTCCCTGATGTTTAACATTTCCTTAGATGACTCTGATGCGGTGGCCTGGGTTCAGAACTACCGTTGTAGAGACTCAAGTTTGGAACACTGCAAAACTGAAAATACCAGAAGAGAAAGTTAGTGATATTTCCTTAAAGCGCAATGTAATTCGGGACTGGACCACAACAGCTACCCTGTAGCTGAGTCATCAGACCTGTCACAGTTAGGAGGCCCCGTACGTCGCAAAGCCGCTGCCATTGTTCCTAGTGTGAACTTCGGCAGCCTTTACAGTCTGCTGGGCCACACACAACCGAGCCCACTGCCCCTTCGTAACTACCCTCTGTGTGAGGGGAAGGTGGTGAAGCCCATGGGCAAAATTTTGGTGTCCTAGTGAGAAAATCCGCATTGGAGCACCTGCCTTGCTGCTAAGCTTCCTTCCGGCTCGAAAATAAAAGCTTTACTCATAGTTCCTTTTGTTAAATGAAAAATGGACATTTGTACATTTATACGGTATTAAGAGACTACATAATCCAATGGACCACAGATCTCAATCCTTGCGTCTTTTTCCTTTGACTTTTTCATGTATTAAAGTTAACCTTTCCCTTTTCAATAAATAAGAGGGATGCTCTAAGGGAAATGCAGAAATTGCCAGAATTACGTTCACACTATGAACTGGGAATGTCCCCTTTACCTCTTTCAACTGAAAAGTCACCAACGACACCAGGTGCAATCTGTTAAGTTACCTGTAAAATCAAGTTTTGATGAAAGAAATGGAATTGGCCATAGAAAGAAGCTTCTCTGGCTGCCTTTTTTTTTTTTTTTTTTTGACTACTATTAGATGTGCTTACATTTGATTTCATGAGTATTTTTTAGGAGCTAAAGTATAAGCCGAGAAGGGCTTGGCTGAAGCACATTCCTTTCCTCCCATTAACGATGCTCCAGATCATATGCAATGCTGAGCAGTACCATATGAAGCGTATCATACAATTATTACGGTCCATTCATCATGGTTGGTTTCAACTGCTGGGTTTGGAAACCATACAAGGATCAGATTCTAAATGGAGTGCTTAGGAAGGAGATAGATATGGCTTCTACCTTTATTGCTCCTGTACTCTATCCTTTTTACATTTTAGTGTTGTAAATATTCCTTCCACTGTAGGTAAAAGATCTCTCCCTTTTCCCGTCTCTCTCTTCCCTCCTACCTTCCCTCTTTCCCTCTTACTCTAACCTATCTCCAAGAATTATTAAATCAGAAAGCTAATTTGAGAGTTTCATGTAAACCTTCATTTTTGTTGAGACGCAGGTCAACCAATAATGCCAGTTTTCATTCATATGCTTTTAACAAACCTTGATACATATATGTGTTTATCAATACAACTCATATGTGCATGTGCACACAGATACATACCACCCCCCCCAACACACACACCTTTGCAACCTCAATAGAAAAACCACTTCCTTCTCTTTCACTGATACATGGTCTTAGAGGTAGTCAGGTGGGCCAGGACTAGATGGTGAAGTAGGAAGTACTGGACTGGAGGAAACAAGACCTCCTCTAGTTAAAGATGCCTAGCACTTTCTAACTAGCACGAAAGAATAACCGGTTGTTCTCAGGGAACATAGAGATACAACGCTGGATTTCAAAAAAAATCTTATGTAATTGACAGATGGGACTGAAAAATGATATTGTGATTCAGTAAGCACAGCCTACACTGCACCTCTTTCATTTGGGTCTATGTGGCTTGTGAAGACTATTTTTCAGTTGTAACAGCTATTTAAAATCATATATTGAAACACACTGAATTTAAAGCCATAGCCTTGAATTGCTGTGCCACAAAGTGTTAAACCAAGTTAAAGAAAAATCCTATTGCTCTCAATTAAAATATTAATATCAGGGAGAGCAAAATTATTTGAAGTATTGATAAATATTATTTAACACACTGTTAAACACACTACATTTTATCTCCTTTTCAATCTCCATTTCATGTGTATTTATAATGTATGTTATATAATATGTATATATTATATATGTTTTATATAATCTATTATATATAATGTATTATATGTTATATATAATCTATTTTATGTAAATCTGTTGATATTTCATGTTGATAAAGGAAGACCACCTATGTAGGAGACAAACTGTAACAGAAAACTAGTAACAAAAGAGATCCTAAGTAGATGAATTAGGGTATTGGGTTTATCCACAAGCAAAGGAAGTTACAGTCCTTTTTTTTGAAAAGAGACAAATGAAAAACCCTACAAATCTTATTGAATACTTATAAGGTGATTGCTTTAATTCAGCAAGAGAGAGATGCAAAGGGTATATATCAAAATAAGTTCTCCAACTATGAGTTGTAAAGTATTTCAAATACATATTAAGAGTTTGACAGGTAGAGTTCCTTTATGATATAATTTGTGTGGTTCCTATGAGACTTGGGGAATTAGATACCTAAGAGACTTCTCAAATTCCATTTTATGCCCACTGACACTCAATCATTCCTATTGTTCTCTTTTCTTCCATCATTTCCGGATATAAACAAATTTCAAGTGGGAGAAATTCCAAGCTAAAAAAAAAAAAGATGGATGGATCAATAGGTATATAGAAGTATAGGTGTATGGATGAGAAATACTTGAACACCCCTCAAAGTCTCCATACCTTCTGAAATCAACCCTATTAATAAAAACTTATTTGAGTCCACACCCCTAACTTTAGATCTTTATAAATTGCATAAATTACTATTTTACCAATATATAATTATCAGTAATATGTACTAAAATAAAGTAAAACATTTTGTATTGATTTACAGCATATCCAGTGGGACATTTTCCTCATATTAGTCAGGTTTTTAATTTACTTTATCATCTTCCCCTCTCTTTCATCAGATCTGGGATGTAATTTTTGTTCACTGAACACTTTTGAGTTCTTACGACCTCCTAGGTATTATGCTAAGAGCTCTACGTTATACATAGAAAAATCGGGCTTGTCATAGCTCATCTAGTGTGTGCCTAGTGCCTCTGGAAAAAGACATTCACACCCTAGATATAATAGCAGCTTTTGAATTGATGTGGGCATATGGTTCAATATAGGCTGTGGTTTGTTACCTGCTAGTCCTCCATCCAGATAGGATTGCCCTCCTGGAAGGAAAGGAGATAATAAACTAAAAGCTAATGTATAAACGTTGGAAATTTTACTTATGTATATATGCATAAAATGTATATGCATCAAATACATATGCTATATTATGTATAAAATATATAGTATATATGAAATATATATGTGCTTTATATGTGCTCTCTAGCATATATTGTATAGATAAAATATCTATATTATATATTTATCTTTTAAATTTAAAGTGTTTCATTAATGTTACTAGTAGACAGTATCAATGTATATGTTATAAATGAGGAAACTGTAGTATTTTCTTTTTAGCTCTTAATTATAATTAAATGTGAGTATAAGACATATAAATTATTAAAATTTTCAGATGGGCTAAGAGCAGGAATAAGATTCAAAGTTGTGGCGCCTGGGTGGTTGAGTAGGTTGGACGTCCAACTTTTGATTTCAGTTAGGGTCTTGATCTCAGGGTCGTGAGATCAAGCCGCTTGTAGGGCTCTGCGCCTGGCATGGAGTCTCCTTGGGATTCTCTCTCTGCCCTCCCCGCCACCGCCCAAAAGATTCAAAATCTATTTGAGAACTATGTGCCAAGCACTGTGCTACATTTTTCTATGTGCATTTTCTCATCTCATCCTTTAAAATACTTCATAAACTAAGTACTTTTTATTGTTTTTAGCTTACAAATTAAAAAAAGAGGCTTAAGAGAGACTTTGTGATTTACCCCATATGACATAGTCACAAAAGGGTAGATCTAAGATTAAAAGTCCGATCAAGATTAAAATTCAGATCATTCTGGATAATCACTAAGGCTCTGGAGTCAATTCTATTTTGATTTTCCTACCTCTTTACTAATAAGGATGCTCCAGTGCTTCATGGAGATTAAAATCAACAGCATTTCAATACAGTTTATGGGGGCATGTTCGGATATGTCACTTGTAAGTAAGCATTCTTGTGGTTTGCTTTATTATGAATTAATGATAACATAGGCTATCAGCTCTGCCAAATTTTAATATACATTCAATAACTGTTTTTATAACAGTTAAACCTTGGTCTTAAAAAATGTGTGAGTGGGTAATTGTCAAAAATATGAAATACAGCCAGCCAGACGAGAAGACTAATTACTTAAACTTTCCCTGCAATTATATATATTTCTTTATACAAGCACATATTACAAGCGATCTCCGCACAGTGCTGACATGTCACAGATTCATCAATTTCTTTCCGATGAGGGATTTTAACCTTGCCCTAAGCACGGCATCTCTCTCTGTCTCTCTCCTAACTTCCAGATAAAACTCCTTAGAAGAGAGAATATTTTCTTAGGGAAACTTCATGGTCGCTCTCCCTGCAATATTCCTTGGTTTCAGAGGCTACCTTCTGGGGTCAGTGGGTTGCCCTGAACTCAGTTCCCTCTGTGGTAATATACTCTAACCCTCAGCTGAGTTCTTTTAATGAGTGCCTCAGAAACGTAATCCTAGTGAAGACAGCCATATGTGAATGAGAGCTGGATTTTGTAGAAACAGAGAGACATGTTGAAAGCCTCAGTGTCCTCAGGATCCCTTATATCATTCTTCACTAACTGTTATTGCTTTGCTATCAGTCTTGTGCCAGATGCTGTGTTTTTTTTTTTTTTTTTTTACTCAATGCATTGCAAAGTGATTGTGGGAGCAGTTTCCCACGTAGAAGGGAAAAAAGTAGCCATAGTGGCAGGCATTTACATTTTGAAATATGGAGGGATACATACATTAAAAATTTAATTGGTCTTTTGTGGACAGATGTTCTATTGCCTTATTTATATTAGTACAAATTTACTACGCAGTGATATGACATCGCTCTTCTGTACTTTTGATCTCTGTAAAATCATTTTATAAAGAAATTTGTCTTATTTTATTGAATCAAAGACTACTGACCCTGTGATTAAGTCATATAATCCTTTCAAAATAAGTGGTATTACATTTCTATTTTTGCAGAAAAGCAGTAGTTTTACTGTGAAGAAGTAAAGAGGTCAGAAGAAACAATTGTCCAAGCATTTATACTGAAGAACAGAAAACAAAAAGAAGAGAAAAGGAATGCTTTATTAAAGATAATCATGCGTTAGTGAAAAGTGGATTTTGACAAAAATGAAAAATCCAGATAATTGTCTAAGTCCTTACACCTGGACATAATACAGTCAGCCGTTCCATTTAATGTTAAAATATTGTAAATTATTATTTAAAAATCATTCCTAAGAAGTAAGACGATTTCTATTTGAGATGACATGATTTTGTATATGGAAAAAAAAAGGTGAAGGAATCCACTAAGGAACTATTAGCACTACTGAACAAATTCAGCTGGGTTGTGGCAACAAGATTAAGATATAAAAATCAATATATTGTGGGTATGAGAGCTTATATTCTACTATACCTTTGCAATGACCAATTCAAAAATAAAATCAAGAAAACAATTTTGGGGTGCCTGGGTGGCTCAGTCGGTTGGGCATCCCACTCTGGATTTCAGCTCAGGTCATGATCTCAGGGTTGTGGGACTGAGCCCCGCAATGGGCTCCCTGCTCAGTGTGAAGTCTGCTTGGAACTGTCTCTCTCTACTCTGCCCCTCCCCCCACCTCTCTAAATGGGTAAATAAAATCTTTTTAAAAAATTCTTAAAAAACCCAGTATCATTCAAAATAGCATCAAAAAGAATAAAATGCTTAGGAATAAATTTAACAAAATATGTGCAAAACTAATACTCTGAAAACTGCAAAATATTTTAAAAAGAAACTAATGATCTAAGTAAACAGAAAGATATTTTATGTTCATGAATTGGAAAAATTAATGTTACTAATTGGCAATTCTCTCCAAACTGATCTATAAATTCAACACGATCCCTATCAGAATCCAGCTGGCTTCTTTGTAGAAACTGACATGCTGATTCTAAAATGCATATAGAAACACCAAGTATCCAAAATAGCCAAAGCAAATTTGAAAAAGAAAAAGTTGGAGGACTTACATTTCCCAGTTTTAAAACTTAGTACAAAACAACAGTAATCAAGACAACCTAGTAGTGGCATAAAGATAGACATATCTAGCCATAGAATAGAATTGAAAGTCTAGAAATCAACCCACATATCTATGGTCAATTGCTTTTCAATGAGTGTCCAAGACCATTCAATATGGAAAAAAGAGTCTTTTGGCTAAATGGCACAAGAACAACTCTATTTCCACCTTGAAAGGAATGAAGTTGGGCTACTACTTCAATATTGCAAGTGAAAATTAATTTGAAATATATTAAAGACCTAAGTATAAAAGCTAAAACTATGAAACTCTTAGAAGAAAGCATAGAGATAAATCGTCATGACCATGGATTTGGCAATGGTTTCTTAGATACACTACAAAAACGTAAGCAACAACAACAAAAAAATAAACTTTACCAAAATTAAAATTTTTTGTACTTCAGAGGACATTATCAAAAGAGTGAAAAGACAACTCATTAACGAGAGAAATTATTTGCAAATAGTATATCTGATAAGTGGATGGTATTTAGACTACAGAAAGGACTCCTACAATTCAATACTAAAAGACAATCATTTAATAAATGGGCAAAGGATATTAATAGACATTTCTCCACAGAAGTCATAGAAAAGGGCCAGTAGGTGCATGAAAAACTGTTCAGTATAATTAGTTGTCAGGGAAATGCAAATCAAAACCTCGCTGAGATACCCCTTCACATTCTCTAGAGTGGCTCTAATCAAAAAGTCACATAATAACAAGTCTTGGTAAGGATATAAAGAAGTCAGAATCCTCATTACATAGCTGGTGGGAATGTCAAATGGTGCAGCCATTTTGGGAAGCAATGTAGCAGTTCTTCAAAAAGTTAAACATGGAGTTAGCCTTTGACCCAAGAATTCCACTCCTAGGTATACATTCAAGAGCAATGAAAACATATACATGCAAAGATACGTGCACCAATTTTCATAGAAACATTATTCATAATAGCTAAAGGGTGAAAACAACCCAAATGTCCATCAGCTAATGAATGGAAAAACAAAATGCAGTGTGATCCATATAGTGGAATGTTATTAAGCCAGAAATATGAAGTACTGATGCTATAACATAAATGGACCATAAAAATATTATGCTAAGCAAAATGTCAGTCACAAAATACCACATATTATGAGATTTCATTCATATAAAATGTTCAGAATAGGCAAATCTACAGAAACAAAGTAAATTAGTGGTTGCCTACGACTGGGGTAGGAGTCTGGGTGGGTGGGGTGATAACTAAAGGTTACATGGTTTCTTTGGTGAGTGATATAATGCTCTGAAACGGATTGTGTTGATTGGTTGCACAACTCTGAATATACCCAAAACCACTGAGTTATATACCCTAAATTTGTGAATGGTATGGTATGTGAATTATACTTCAATAAAGCTGGTACCAAAAGTATTATTTCTGAAGCAACAATCACACACTTTTAATATTAAGTATCTAGCCCTTTCAATTTGGGTTTTCCAGTTATATCTGTGCAAAATAAGGAAACATTTTTGACTGTTTTTTGAAGAGAACTTTATTTGGTCTGGATGAATAAACATCCAATATACTTTCAAAGTACAGATTCATTTAAACTATGGGTTGTCCCTTATTAGCATTGTGAAGTTAACGGTTGCAAAGGTCAAGGGATGTGAAATTGGAGAACAAATTCTTTAGACATTTTTCTTTCTTAAACAGGTGCACCCTATCTAGAGAAACAGTTGCTATAACCCTCATATCCATTTTTTGTTGATATCTCAGTAGAAAATACTATTTTCAGAAAGTTTTCAAAAAGTATTGTCTTGCCAGCGAGTTATACATTTACAACCTATCATTCTTGCCCAGCTATGAAAATAATCTTAAGGCATCACACCAGAATCCCGAAGAGCTGGTGTAAGAGCCAATTGTGTTTGCCTCTTGTCTCTCTTTTGCCTCTCAGCCTTTCTACTTAGTAAATCTGAAAAAATGTATTAGTCACAGTGGTTTTGTGTTCTGCTTTCCTAAAGCTCTCTTCTAAGTGAGCTGTTGCACTTCTGAACTAAAATTTCCCTGCTCTTCACCATCTTTCACCCTGTGCTTTTCCAGACCTAAAATGTCAAAGTATCAAGCAGATGGAATTACATTTGGAACATTGGTTTGGTAGAGAATGACTCCATGCTTTTAGCAGATCTGTAGTTGTATTATTTTTAAAAACAATGGACTGTTAATAAAAGACTTACTGAATCCAGTCCTCTGTCTCAAGTAACTACTGTGTTTAGATAAAATATTGGATACTGTAAAATAAAATCAGCACAGGCCATTTGCTGAGATACCTAGGAAGTGGTAGTAGGCCAGATTTTTGTCTAGTAATTCTCTAGAAGAAAGGGGCTTTAGGTACACTTGGATATACTTCAGTATTTTTTTGTGTGTATCTGGGCTAAAGAAGCTAAAATACTTTTTCTAACCCTTTTTACTCAGATGGTTAGAATGGCTTCATTTTTCCAGGGTCATTTTGTTATACCCCTACAAAGAATTGGCATTAGAGTTCCCTTAACTAGAAGTGCACAAAGACACATTTCTGTGATTGAGAGGGGAGTCTTTTTGTTTTTCCCCCTCCTTTTACATACTGGCTTTTGGACCTATAGGACTATGATTGTGTCTTAATGCGTTGTTGAGTACTGCCAGGGAAAACATGGGGATGAGGTCGACCAAACAACTGAGTGGGAATCAGAAGTCTTCTGGCTCTCTTTCTCTGGTTTGGGGTAATAGTTCCATCCTTCACTAAATATTTATAAGCTGATACTGCGTGCAAGAGACTGTCTAGATGCCTAAACTCATTCGATTTCACTTTTTTCATCTGTAGAATGAAACACGATCTTTAAGCTATAAATTTGATTATTCTATGATCCAGAGAGCAGACGTTAACACATTTGACCTTTTTCTTCCAAAAAAAAAAAATCACAATTTTCACCCCTATTTATACACTTAATACAATGCTTTCTCGTTCACTGAGATGGTCCCTATTTTTCTAAGTGGTGGCAATAAAGTCTCATACATGTCCTGAACCAAATTGAAAGTCCCTCTAAACGAATATTGTGCCCATGTGTACATAGCACCACTGTAATGTCACTGTTGGGGGGGGTGGAGAGGAGGAGGCTAGAGCTCCTTACTCTTAAGGGTACCTGCCTTTTCTTGCCCCTCCCAATTTGAGGAGTCAAGTGGCCAAAAGAACCTGTCCACCCAGACCTGGATCCCTTCCTTTTAGCTACCTGGGATCCCAGAATTTCCCATTAACAGGGCCTTCACACTGCAGGTGTATGGGGTGGTCAGGTTGGGCTCAGAGCCAGATTAAACCTTCAGGCTGGGGCGTCCACAGCGTGTGCATCAGGAATGGGAGGAGAAGGGAAAGTGGACTCCAGGCCATGCAGATTTTGAGACTGTGGGCCTGGGAGTAGATATTAACTATTCTTTATAAGACATTCTCCTCTGTGTACATTTCCATGGTTGCTTCCTCTGTTCGGCAAGGAACACACATTTGTAGAACAAATTAACCGTAAACCCGGCCAAAATGGTCAAGTTGGTTAAGATCTCCTCTGTCCCTTCTTTATTCATCTCTTGGTCATACTGGTGATTTCTTCCGAACATATCCCCATGTTTATTACTGGCTATTCTTAGTCCTTCCACTGCTGTGGGCTACCTACCTGGACTGGGCCCTCTCCTTCTGAGCACCTCATCCCTCACTACCCCAAATCACATGGCTAGGTCCCCTTTGGTTCCAGAAAGTGCTGTGCTGCTGTAAGTAGCTTGTTTAATTAATTAAATGTATCTTTGATGATCCATTTACCAATAATGTGCTCTTTTTTTGCAGGCAAAAAAAAAAAAAAGGCTTAATCTTGTTAACACTTCTCCACAGTGAAACAAAAACTCAGTACATCCTAGGTTTTGGGAATTCGAATCACCTGGTGAGGCTCAGTCTTGATACTGTTGCCTGTGTCTCTTTGGAGTTTGCTCATTCTGGTTCGTTTCCATCACTTCGGTTACCATCAGTCCTGGGCCATTCTTCTCTGGTGTGTGTACAATCCCTTGTTGATGAGAGGAAAACTTTCATAAATCCTTCTTTCTTTCTCTGTACTAAAACAGAATAAAAGGGAGACAGGTTACAAGAAACACAAAAATCTTGCTTACCAAGCACCGTCTGCTCTGCTATAACATAGTTGTTGAAATCTTAAGAAACCTTGAGTTCTCAAAAATCACGTAGGAAAACAATAATTTCAATAGGAAAAGTTAGGAGTGGGGGCTAGGAGGATACTGATTCTAAAAACAAAATTATTTTAAGGAGCAACACTAATGATCCTTGGCTGGAATCTCAGGTAGGCTGTGGGGGGAGTTTTTGTCTGGCAAGCCTAACGCCCTTCCCACCACACCATATTATGGCCTTTGCCAGCGGGTAAAGCTGTTCCTTCAGGGCACTGCTGGCAAACAAAGAGGCAGCCCTCGGAGCCTGCTTTCAGGCAGGGGAGACTCGGGCAGGAGCGCCACCCACAGGAGGTTGGGCTAAATGCATTACTCAGGGAAAGGAAGCAACATAGAAGAAAAATCGGGCCAGAAACAATGGTCAAGGTCATACTGGAAAACGAGGGCAAGATATCTGGCAGAAAGGCAAAGTTAAATTATAAATTGAAGAATGACAAACGTCATCAGTAATAGAAAGGTTAGAAACTGGTTGGAACACGGTGTATAAATCAGGGCAGTTGGTTCGGGACCAAGAACCTGAACAATGATTGGAAACAGCTGTCCTCTGATGTGGTGGGTACAGACCTCATGGAATTAGGAGCTCGTGACTTAAAATGAAAAGTAGAAAACATGGTGTCTGTTTTATGTAGCTCATTTCTCTCAATTAACTTCACTGTTTAACTATGACTTGAAGGAAGCTGTAATTTATTACCAGCGTCTCTCAATAGACAATGTAAGATACAGAGGAGTTACAGGCTTTGATAATGGTTCCCAATTAAAGACACATAACTAGACCTTGATTTTCTAAAATCTAAATCAGTGCTATATTATTATGTGTCGGCTTCTCAGGAAAATTGTCTTAGTTTCTCTTGACCTAACAAAAGGCTTAACTACTTTTTTCTGTTAGTATTCAAAGACCTAAATAAAAATTGCATTAGCCTAAGAAAGCTATTAATTAAGGTTGATTAACACGTGGAGGAACAAATTAGTTATGTGATCACGTATGCTATAATGGTCGATAAATTATATAGGCCCATAATAGAAAGTGTGCAAGTATTATTTTTATAATAATACTTCGCTCTTGAATAATTATGCAGGCCAAACTTCCAGAAATCAGTAGGAGTTTAAATTTTATTTTGAAATTACTTAGGTTATTTTTAGTCTCTTAAATTAAAAATTAGATTGCCCCCTGTGTATTAGTAATTATTTGGAAACTTGGAGTGATTTAGTTTAATCAAAATGATTGCCAACATTCTTATTTTTTTTTTTAAGTTTTTTTTTTTTTTTGACAGAGAGAGAGACAGCGAGAGAGGGAACACAAGCAGGGGCAGTGGGAGGGAGAAGCAGGCTCTCCGTTGAGCAGGGAGCCCGATGCGGGGCTCGATCCCAGGACTCTGGGATCATGACCCGAGCCGAAGGGAGACGCTTAACGACTGAGCCACCCAGGCGCCCCGGTCTTACTGTTTTTTTTTTTTTTTTTTTAAGATTTTATTTATTTATTTGAGACAGAGAGAATGAGAGAGACAGAGAGCACATGAGAGGGGGGAGGGTCAGAGGGAGAAGCAGGCTCCCTGCCGAGCAGGGAGCCCGATGTGGGACTCGATCCCGGGACTCCAGGATCATGACCTGAGCCGAAGGCAGTCGCTTAACCAACTGAGCCACCCAGGCGCCCCCGGTCTTACTGTTTTTGATAGCTGCCAGTGTAGTAATGCTTCAAGGCAAATACTAGATTTTTAACTGGAGTAAAGGACAATATTCTTAAACTACATTTTAAGAAAATTTAGGAATTTACTGTATGCTACATGTCACTCTTTCTGGAATAAATAATCTACTGGGAAAAGTTATGAAGGAACAGAAAGAAAAAAACCTGTTTTTCTCTCCAGAGTAGTTAGCAGGAGAGGCTCTCAGAGTACTTTGCAATCGATTTTTATTACCAGTCCTTTATAAAAACCCTCAAAATCCGATAATTGATTCATAAACTAAATAGCAAATGGAAAGGGGAAAAATTAAGAAGCATGGTTCATTACGCATGGTATCAGAGACAGAGGCCTAAGTTAGGATTAATGCATTCTGTTGTGGATAAGCATGCATACAGAGCCACGTTTTCAAGTTTTGGTCGTTACTCAAACTTCAATTTTATCACAGACTCACTCATAGCCATTCCAGTTGTGTTGCTCCCATCACCTCCTCTGTCTTAATGTTCTAGAACACAAATCAGAGACATTGACACTGATGTGCCCTGGGAGAAAACAATTCTCAAAGAAATTCGAAATTCTGAGGACAGCAACAATTTTGAAAAATAAAAAAGATGTGGGTCAGTAATTGTATATTTGAATATTCATAGGATAGTAGATATTCTGAATGAAGATGGAAAAGGGGAAGTTTTAGGAGAAAGGTTAAAAAAAAATCGGATAATTAAAAAATGTTAATGAGGTCCTGATAGGAAAGACAATGCCTGGGGATGCTTTCATATGGTCACACAGGTATACATTTGTGTTACGTCCATTAAAGTAAGTGTGTATTTAAAGTACTGCTGAAACACCAGAAATATTCACTCTTGGTTATTGAAATCAATATTTTTGTGTTCCTAATGTTAACATCTTTTTTGGCAAATGGCAATAGTGCCCATTTATAAAAGCTTTTAATTTTTCTTCAAAAATAGATTCTAAGATAGCAATAGATTTAGATTATTTAGCAAGGGTGAGCTTCAGTGATGTCTGAATTTTCCTAAATATAATATCCCTTGTACCTGTTTTTATATTTAAAAGTGAAACTGCTATGTAGAGATGGATGTCCTGCGTGGGTAGGTGGGGAGCGGTGGTCAATGCGGTGAAAAGAGAGGGAGAGGGAAGGTGACAATTTTGAACAGGAAAAAAAGATGTGAATCAGACTTTTTTTTGAATAAGAGATCAGACACACCATGACAATATGGTAGTCTTGCCAAGCATGTTGATATTTGTGGTCATCAAATAATTTTAGAACAGTATGTGTTTTCTTCCAGCAAAGTGCGTTAGAAGGTAACAACTCTACTGTTTCCCCTCTCTTCTCAGAGACTTCCTTCAGGTTAGACCCAAACTCTTAATGAAAGTGATACAATAGAGTATCGCAGAATTTTGAAGCTAGATGTGATCACAGAGATCATCCAACCTTACCCCATTCTTTTAGAGAAGATAAAATTACATTCTGATTTCTTAAAATACAATGTGCTTGCATTCTTTCTATTAAGTCTGTTCTTCACACATGGAATCATTTTTTTTTCCACGCATAATTCCACTTTGTACCTTGTAAACATTTTTATGAGTTCTATAATATTTTATTTCCCTCATTTATTTACAAAGTTGTTTCCCCAAATCTGCTTAGTTCATCTTTGTTTCCTTCACTCAACCAACTACCAGTCCAGGCCCTCTGGGTCTCTCGTCCCATCCGTAAATTTTAATATCCTTGAAGATGAAAAGGACCAGGCTTTATTTCTTGTTGTACTTTCAGGGCCTACCTAGTACAGAGCCTGACTGGGTTATGTTAAATTATTGCTGGGTTGATCAGTTTTACCCTTGCTTTGATAAGTAAGAGCTAATGGGAGAGATGGATCAAAATGTCTTTTATTGTGATTATTGTGCTTAATTTATCTGTAGTCAGAGAATGTTTGATATCCTGGAGAAGCAGAGCCAAGTACCATGAGTTAATTAGCTCTTAATGGAATTGGCATTCCTACCTTTAATGCTTCTTCTAGAGAGGCTAGTGAAGTCTAGTGATCTTCCCTCCCCGCACCCCCCCCCCCACCGCTCCCCTTTCTGTATTGGCTTAGTTGTAACTGGGGTTGTGTTTTTACCGTGGCTGCAAAAATACTTGAATATCTAATAAGCTCTGACATTGTCCTCAGAGGCTAGAAAGAAGATGGTGGTTTAAAATAGATCAAGCCTCTCCTCTTAGGAATTCTATAGAGGTCATTGTGTATTTTAGAGGGGCTAAATATACTCCTCAGAGAGGCAGCCTGTTTCCACCTTGTATCTGGGGTTTTAAAGATGTCACTTTAGGGCGCCTGGGTGGCTCAGTCATTAAGTGTCTGCCTTCTGCTCAGGTCATGATCCCAGGGTCCTGGAATCGAGCCCCGCATCGAGCCCCACATAGGGCTCCCTGCTCAGCGGGAAGCCTGCTTCTCCCTCTCCCACTCCCCCTGCTTGTGTTCCCTCTCTTACTGTGTCTCTCTCTGTCAAATAAATAAATAAAATCTTTAAAAAATAAATAAAAAATAAAGATGTCACTTTATATTTTCTTCTGAAAATTCATCTGAATTTATTTATCTTCACATCAGTGCCTCATTATTTGAATTTATTAAGTACCAGCAAGTTTTCATTAAAAATCAACTATATTGATGTAGTTCTTATTTTGAGCAGGTAGAGAGTTTGATCTCAAGTGAAAATTTTCTGAATCTTACTCAGGTGTAAAAAGTGTGTATTAAACTTGAACTCATTTGCTTCTCTGTAGAATTCCTTCCCCCAGGTTTCTTGAATCTGTCTTCCCTACACGTACTCTCCAATTCAGACTCCCTTTCCTTTTTCTCTTCTGGATCTAAGAGGTCTTTCTGCCACCCCTCCAACCATTTGCTGCTCTTAGGATAATCTTTCTAAAGTACAGTTCGATTCTCACTTCTTTCCAAACATTTCTTTCGACTCTCCTTTACATGGAGAATACGGTTGACGTTTATTAAATTGACAAATCACCCCATGGTCAGCTTTTGACTTAGCATACTATTTTCTCCACTCTTACACATATCCTGCACTATAATCAAATTTACTTGGACAAACCTGTGTTTTCTCACCTTGAAACTTTAGCACATGTGACTCATTCACATGGACATTTATTTAGAGCCCCATATCCCTGTCTCAATAGTTCAAATTTACTACAAAGTCTGTGTTATATTTTAATTTTTTGTTGGATCTCCCAGGTAAAAGTGATTTTTAGCTGCTCTGGATTTGCATAGTGCTTCAAAAATATCATTTTATCTTATTATATTTGTATTGTAAAGCACCTTTCCCAAACTTGGGTGCTAAAGTTTGGGTTGTTTATATTCCTCACACTGAGTATAGTGCCTTTCACCTAGTAGTTTCCGAAAATGAATGAGTAAAACATACAGGAGGCATTTTGCAAATACTTTATTACACGTGAGATGTTCATAACAATGAGGGGAGTAGAAACTGCTCTGGAAATATGTAAGAGAAAATGAACTACTAGATCTCTAGACTTCTATCTATACAATGGAACTCATAGTTAAAAAGAATGTATACTTTGAAAGAGTGTTCCAGGTAGAGGTAACAGAATGTTTAAAGATGCAGTGACAAAAGAAATGATGGCTTCTTTAAAAACTGAAAATAATCCAGTGTAGTTGGAACATGTCATGTGTAAGATGGAAGGTGTCAGAGGAGAGTCAGAATGTGGAAGGCCTTGTAAGCCACATTATAAAAAAAATTATTCTAAGGACAATAGGAAGTCAGTGGAGATTGTCAGAGGAATGTGATGAAATCAGATCAGTGTTTTTAAACAATTACTATGATTACACTGGGAAGAGTAGAATGGAGCCAGTGGGGGATAAGGAAACCAGAAAACAGGCTATTTCTGGAGGGTAGGTATCAGTCTCTGGCTTAGGCTAGGAAGCAATGGGAATGAGACTGGAGAGAAATTGAAGCCTACAGGAGATGCACTTGCAAGACTGAAATAATAGGTTACTTCAGGGGTGAAGGAGAGGCAAGGACCCCACCTGTCTTCTAGGCTTCTGCCATGAACCACCAAAAGGCAAGGAGGCCGTATGTTGAGAGAGGGAACCCTGGGTAGGAGCAAGATTAGGAGGCAGGGGAAGAGAAGCCAATTTTATACACTTTATACATCCAGTGGTATCTGGTAGGAAGTTGGATGTTCAGTCTGAGCTTAGGAGGGTAACCTGGCTAGTCATACAGATTTGGGAACCATATGCATGTAGGACATACATAAAGTTATGGATGTGGATGTGGTCTCCAACTGAGAGAGTAAAGAGGCAGAAAAAGGCCTCAAGGAGAGAACGCTGAGACTCTCCCAATTTCAAAAACTAGTTCAGGGGAAGAGTAGCTAATAAAAAAGATTAAAAAATGAACAAACAAAAAAGCCAATGGAAAACCAACCAACCAACCAACCAACCAACCAACCAACCAACCAACCAACCAACCAACCAATCTCAGAGCTAAGTAATGCGAGGGAAACTAAGGGAGAGAGTTTTGAAGGAAAGGGAGTGGTCACAGGACCTAAAGCCCCTGAGAGTCAAGTAGTAGGAAGACAGAAAAAAATGTCTGTTGACCCTTAATGGCAAGGAGGTCATAACTGACTTTGGTAAAAAGTTTCAGTGGCAGTGTGTAAAACTCAATGAAATGTGTTGGGCAGAAAGTGGATAAAAAGAACAGGAGAGAGTGATTATACCTAACTCTTTCATGAAGCTTTGTTATAAAAGGTGGTAGGGCCTACTGCTGAAGTAGGTTGTGGAGTTGAGAGGTTTGCTTTTAAGTTCATTTGCTTGTTGTTGTTGTTGTTGTTATTGTCTTTTTTTTTTTTTTTTTTTTTGCTGGTTTTAAAATGGGACAGAGGTGGGGGTGGTTGGAGAGATTTTGAGAGAAGAGAAAGAAAGGAGAAGATACATTCATGATAGAGGGGATA